>NC_082666.1:91153529-91491301 GCF_025265405.1 Mesoplodon densirostris
TAACTTCCTGCCATGTGACCGAAGTTCACAGGCAGATGGGTCCCTGGGACACAGGCGGAGAGGCTCCTGCCAAGGCCACAGGCTGCCCACTGCCCCTGCCCCAGATCGGGGGCCGCAAATCAGCCCTGTTTGAATCCCCAGCCTCTAGAGGGTGTATTGGACCAACACTTCTAGAAAACGGAGTCCTCACGGGCAACTCATTGTAGATACACAAATAAAGCTTTGCCGACCTTCTGCTGAAACTTACGAGCATTCACACCTAAGCCTCTTACAAGGAATGCTGTATAGCTAAACATGAGCTCATGATCTAACTTTACACAATAATGAAGAAATCATCTACGAGGGGAGAAAATCAGCAAAAACAATCAATACCAGAATTAGATTCCCAAGGCCATCCATCAGATGTTGGAATAATCAGGTGCAAGGCAGAAAATATACATAAAACTGGAACTGAAACAAGGAACAAGGATGTTTTCAAAGACTGGTAGGATCTCTAAAACATTTTTAAAGTACATGTCATTGATAAAGCTAAATACACAATGGTTGTGTAATACAACAGATTAATCATTGAGAAGAGTGAAATTATGCTGTTTTGAAATCTATGGCAGGTCAGATTTTCTGCCTAATTATATAAGAAGATTTCTCTACAATATACACATTATTTCAAAGACTTTTTGGCTGTGAAATAAGTTAAGGGTATTTCAAATGGCTTGTCTGCAAAGAATGGTGAGATATAGGGAATCACAGAAAGTCGAGGGGAAATTATGTCAATATATATATTGCTATATGGTGAACTAAGCCTTAGGCCAGCAACAATGAAGAGGACCTGATCCTTAGAAACTTACGAGTAAGCTGGAATCTTCCAAAGTTCAAATCTTTATAAGTAAAAAGATTTATTAAAATGAATAACCAAGTGTTTTAATTGACATCAGAAGATCAAATCAATAAACCCTGAGAATATAGAAAAAAGATAAATAAAGATATGAGCAGAACTGAATACAACAGAAAACGTATAAAATTGAGGTGATTTAGTAAGTCCAAAGAATATTCTTTGAAAAGATTGAAAAGACACCCTTTGATTAAGGAAAACAAAAACATAAGGAAAGAATATACAGAAAGAGTCAGGACAATGTTCTAGCAGAGAATATATGAAATGCCAGTAAATTTGAACATTTCTGTAAAGGGGACCATTTCCTAGCTCCTAAAGATTACCAAAACTGACACAAGAGGAAATCATTTAAGGTCATCATGACTGCCCTTGGCATTCTCGGAACGCCCTGGCCTCAGAATGCAGCATCTGTATTCCATGGTAACCTGCAGAGAAGGGGCGGGGATGAGGGAGGTTAGAACACTGCCCTCAAAGAGGGAGTGGGTGTGGCCATCTCTGCTGTGACTGAACAAAGGACAGGGGAGCAGGGGGCCCAGGGCAGGTCCCTCAGAGCCCTGCAGGCCCTGTGGTGTGTCACAAGCATTTAGGCCCAGGCCAAAAGGCGCCTTCTTTGTCTGCACAGCTGCCTAAACTCTCATCTTTCCAGTCAGGCCGCCCTCTCACTTGAAGAGAGTGTGGAACCTGTCCACACAGTACACCTCGCTGCACAGCTAACCATAGGTCTGGGCATCGTAACTTCCTGCCAGGTGACCTAAGTTCGCAGGCAGATGGGTCCCTGGGACACAGGCAGTGAGGCTCCTGTGCAGGCCAAAGGCTGCCCACTGCCCCTGCCCAAGATCGGGGGCCGAAAATCAGCCCTGTCTGAATCCCCTGGCTCTAGAGGGAGTATTGGACCAACACTTCTAGAAAACGGAGTCCTCATGGGCAACTCATTGGAGATACACAAATAAAGCTTTGCCGACTTTCTGCTGAAACTTACGAGCGTTCACCCCTAAGCCTCTTACAAGGTCAGCTGTTTAGCTAAACATGAGCTCATGATCTAACTTTACACAATAATGAAGAAATCATCTACGAGGGGAGACAATCAGCAAAAACAATCAATACCAGAATTAGATTCCCAAGGCCATCCATCAGATGTTGGAATAATCAGGTGCAAGGCAGAAAATATACATAAAACTGGAACTGAAACAAGGAACAAGGATGTTTTCAAAGACTGGTAGGATCTCTAAAACATTTTTAAAGTACATGTCATTGATAAAGCTAAATACACAATGGTTGTGTAATACAACAGATTAATCATTGAGAAGAGTGAAATTATGCTGTTTTGAAAACTATGGCAGGTCAGATTTTCTGCCTAATTATATAAGAAGATTTCTCTAAAAAATACACATTATTTCAAAGACTTTTTGGCTGTGAAATAAGTTAAGGGTATTTCAAATGGCTTGTCTGCAAAGAAAGGTGAGATGTAGGGAATCACAGAAAGTCGAGGGGAAAATATGTCAATATATACATTGCTATATGGTGAACTAAGCCTTAGGCCAGCAACAATGGAGAGGACCTGACCCTTAGAAACTTATGAGTAAGCTGGAATCTTCCAAAGTTCAAATCTTTATAAGTAAAAAGATTTATTAAAATGAATAACCAAGTGTTTTAATTGACATCAGAAGATCAAACCAATAAACCCTGAGAATATAGAAAAAAGATAAATAAAGATATGAGCAGAACTGAAAACAACAGAAAACGCATAAAAGTGAGGTGATTTAGTAAGTCCAAAGAATATTCTTTGAAAAGATTGAAAAGACACACTTTGATTAAGGAAAACAAAAACATAAGGAAAGAATATACAGAAAGAGTCAGGACAATGTTATAGCAAAGAATATAAGAAATGCCAGTAAATTTGAACATTTCTGTAAAGGGGACCATTTCTTAGCTCCTAAACTTTACCTAAACTGACACAAGATGAAATCATTTAAGGTCATCATGTCTGCCCTTAGCATTCTCGGAACACCCTGGCCTCAGAAGGCAGCATCTGTAGTCCATGGTAACCTGCCGAGAAGGGGCGGGGCTGAGGGAGTTTGGAACACTGCACTGACAGAAGGAGTGGGTGTGGCCATCTCTGCTGTGACTGAACAAAGGACAGGGGAGCAGGGCCCCCAGGGCAGGTCCCTCAGAGCCCTGCAGGCCCAGTGGTGTGTCACAAGCATTTAGGCCCAGGCCAAAAGGCGCCTTCTTTGTCTGCACAGCTGCCTAAACTCTGACCTTTCCACTCAGGCTGCCCTCTTACTTGAAGTGTGTGTGGAACCTGTCCACGCAGTACACCTCGCTGCACAGCTAACCATAGGTCTGGGCATCGTAACTTCCTGCCAGGTGACCGAAGTTCGCAGGCAGATTGGTCTCTGGGACACAGGCGGAGAGGCTGCTGCCCAGGCCACAGGCTGCCCACTGCCCCTGCCCCAGATCGGGGGCCGAAAATCAGCCCTGTCTGAATCCCCAGCCTCTAGAGGGAGTATTGGACCAACACTTCTAGAAAACGGAGTCCTCACGGGCAACTCATTGGAGATACACAAATAAAGCTTTGCCGACCTTCTACTGAAACTTACGAGCGTTCACACCTAAGCCTCTTACAAGGTCAGCTGTTTAGCTAAACATGAGCTCATGATCTAACTTTACACAATAATGAAGAAATCATCTACGAGGGGAGACAATCAGCAAAAACAATCAATACCAGAATTAGATTCCCAAGGCCATCCATCAGATGTTGGAATAATCAGGTGCAAGGCAGAAAATATACATAAAACTGGAACTGAAACAAGGAACAAGGATGTTTTCAAAGACTGGTAGGATCTCTAAAACATTTTTAAAGTACATGTCATTGATAAAGCTAAATACACAATGGTTGTGTAATACAACAGATTAATCATTGAGAAGGTGAAATAATGCTGTTTTGAAAACTATGGAAGGTCAGATTTTGTGCCTAATTATATAAGAAGTTTTCTCTAAGAAATACACATTATTTCAAAGACTTATTGGCTGTGAAATAAGTTAAGGGTATTTCAAATGGCTTGTCTGCAAAGAAAGGTGCTATGTAGGGAATCACAGAAAGTCGAGGGGAAAATATGTCAATATATACATTGCTATAGGTTGAACTAAGCCTTAGGACAGCAACAATGTAGAGGACCTGACACTTAGAAACTTACAAGTAAGCTGGAATCTTCAAAAGTTCAAATCTTTATAAGTAAAAAGATTTATTAAAATGAATAACCAAGTGTTTTAATTGACATCAGAAGATCAAACCAATAAACCCTGAGAACATAGTTAAAAGAAAAATAAAGATATCAGCAGAACTTAATACAACAGCAATCGTATAAAATTGAGGTGATTTAGTAAGTCCAAAGAATATTCTTTGAAAACATTTAAAAGACACACTTTGATTAAGGAAAACAAAAAACATAAGTAAAGAATATACAGAAAGAGTCAGGACAATGTTATAGCAGAGAATATATGAAATGCCAGTAAATTTGAACATTTCTGTAAGGGGACCATTTCCTAGCTCCTAAAGTTTACCAAAACTGACACAAGAGGAAATCATTTAAGGTCCTCATGTCTGCCCTTGCGATTCTCGGAACGCCCTGGCCTCTGAATGCAGCATCTGTAGCCCAAGGTAACCTGCGGAAAGGGGGCGGGGCTGAGGGAGGTTGGAACACTGCCCTCACTGAGGGAGTGGGTGTGGCCATCTCTGCTGTGACTGAACAAAGGGCAGGGGAAAAGGGGGCCAAGGGCAGGGCCCTCAGAACCCGGCAGGCCCAGTGGGGTGTCACAAGCATTTAGGCCCAGGACAAAGGGCGCCTTCTTTGTCTGCACAGCTGCCCAAACTCCCACCTTTCCACTCAGGCCGCCTTCTTACTTGAAGTGTGTGTGGAACCTGTCCACGCAGTACACCTCGCTGCACAGCTAACCATATGTCTGGGCATCATAGCTTCCTGCCAGGTGACCGAAGTTCGCAGGCAGATGGGTCCCTGGGACACATGCGGAGAGGATCCTGCCCATGCCACAGGCCGCCCACAGCCCCAGCCCCAGATCGGGGGCCGCAAAGCAGCCCTGTCTGGGTCCCCTCCCTCAAGAGGGATTATTGGACCAACACTTCTTGAAAAAGGGGTCCTCACGGGCAACTCATTGGAGGGACGCAAATAAATCTTTGCCGACTTTCTGCTGAAACTTAGGAGCGTTCACACCTAAGCCTCTTACAAGGTCAGCTGTTTAGCTAAACATGAGCTCATGATCTAAATTTACACAATAATGAAGAGACCAGCTACAAGGGGAGACAATCAGCAAAAACAATCAATACCAGAATTAGATTCCCAAGGCAATCCATCACATGTTGGAATAATCAAGTGCAAGGCAGGAAATATACATAAAACTGGAACTGAAACAAGAAACAAGGATGTTTTCACAGTCTGGTAGGATCTCTAAAACATTTTTAAAGTACATGTCATTGATAAAGCTAAATACTCAAAAGTTGTGTAATACAAGAGATTAATCATTGAGAAGAGTGAAATTATGCTGTTTTGAAAACTATGGCAGGTGAGATTTTCTGCCTAGTTATATAAGAAGATTTATCTAAAACATACACATTATTTCAAAGGCTTATTGGCTGTGAAATAAGTTAAGGGTATTTCAAATGGCTTGTCTGCAATGAAAGGTGCTATGTAGGGAATCACAGAAAGTCGAGGGGAAAATATGTCAATATATACATTGCTATAGGTTGAACTAAGCCTTAGGACAGCAACAATGTAGAGGACCTGACCCTTAGAAACTTACAAGTAACCTGGAATCTTCAAAAGTTCAAACATTGATAAGTAAAAAGATTTATTAAAATGAATAACCAAGTGTTTTAATTTAAATCAGAAGATCAAACCAATAAACCCTGAGAACATAGATAAAAGATAAATAAAGATATGAGCAGAACTTAATACAACAGCAAACGTAGAAAACTGAGGTGATTTAGTAAGTCCAAAGAATATTCTTTGAAAAGATTGAAAAGACACACTTTGATTAAGGAAAACAAAAACTTAAGTAAAGAATATACAGAAAGAGTCAGGACAATGTTATAGCAGAGAATATATGAAATGCCAGTAAATTTGAACATTTCTGTAAAGGGGACCATTTCCTAGCTCCTAAAGTTTACCAAACCTGACACAAGAGGAAATCATTTAAGGTCATCATGTCCGCCCTTGGCATTCTCGGAACGCCCTGGCCTCAGAATGCAGCATCTGTAGTCCATGGTAACCTGCGGAGTGGGGGCGGGGCTGAGGGAGGTTGGAACACTGCCCTCCGTGAGGGAGTGGGTGTGGCCATCTCTGCTGTGACTGAATAAAGGGCAGGGGATCAGGGTGTCCAGGTCAGGGCCCTCAGAGCCCGGGAGGCCCAGTGGTGTGTCACAAGCATTTAGGCCCAGGCCAAAGGGCGCATTCTTTGTCTGCACAGCTGCCCAAACTCTCACCTTTCCACTCAAGCCGCCCTCTTACTTGAAGTGTGTGTGGAAGCTGTCCACGCAGTACACCTCGCTGCACAGCTAACCATAGGTCTGGGCTTCGTAGCTTCCTGCCAGGTGACCAAAGTTCGCAGGCAGATGGGTCCCTGGGACACACGCGGAGAGGATCCTGCCCGGGCCACAGGCCGCCCACTGCCCCAACCCCAGACCGTGGGCCGCAAAGCAGCCCTGTCTGAGTCCCCTGCCTCTAGAGGGAGTATTCGACCAACACTTCTAGAAAATGGGGTCCTCGCGGGCAACTCATTTGAGGGACACAAAAAAATCTTTAACGACTTTCTGCTGAAACATAGGAGCGTTCACACCTAAGCCTCTTACAAGGTCAGCTGTTTAGCTAAACGTGAGCTCATGATCTAAATTTACACAATAATGAAGAGATCAGCTACAAGGGGAGACAATCAGCAAAAACAATCAATACCAGAATTAGATTCCCAAGGCCATCCATCAGATGTTGGAATAATCAGGTGCAAGGCAGGATATATACATAAATCTGGAACTGAAACAAGAAACAAGGATGTTTTCACAGTCTGGTAGGATCTCTAGAACATTTGTAAAGTACATGTCATTGATAAAGCTAAATACTCAAAGGTTGTGTAATACAACAGATTAATCATTGAGAAGAGTGAAATTATGCTGTTTTGAAAACTATGGCAGGGGAGATTTTCTGCCTAGTTATATAAGAAGATTTCTCTAAAACATACACATTATTTCAAAGACTTCTTGGCTGTGAAATAAGTTAAGGGTATTTCAAATGGCTTGTCTGCAATGAAAGGTGCTATGTAGGGAATCACAGAAAGTCGAGGGGAAAATATGTCAATATATACATTGCTATAGGTTGAACTAAGCCTTAGGACAGCAACAATGTAGAGGACCTGACACTTAGAAACTTACAAGTAAGCTGGAATCTTCAAAAGTTCAAATCTTTATAAGTAAAAAGATTTATTAAAATGAATAACCAAGTGTTTTAATTGACATCAGAAGATCAAACCAATAAACCCTGAGAACATAGTTAAAAGAAAAATAAAGATATCAGCAGAACTTAATACAACAGCAATCGTATAAAATTGAGGTGATTTAGTAAGTCCAAAGAATATTCTTTGAAAACATTTAAAAGACACACTTTGATTAAGGAAAACAAAAAACATAAGTAAAGAATATACAGAAAGAGTCAGGACAATGTTATAGCAGAGAATATATGAAATGCCAATAAATTTGAACATTTCTGTAAGGGGACCATTTCCTAGCTCCTAAAGTTTACCAAAACTGACACAAGAGGAAATCATTTAAGGTCCTCATGTCTGCCCTTGGGATTCTTGGAACGCCCTGGCTTCTGAATGCAGCATCTGTAGTCCAAGGTAACCTGCGGAGAGGGGGCGGGGCTGAGGGAGGTTGGAACACTGCCGTCACTGAGGGAGTGGGTGTGGCCATCTCTGCTGTGACTGAACAAAGGGCAGGGGAAAAGGGGTCCCATGGCAGGGCCCTCAGAACCCGGCAGGCCCAGTGGGGTGTCACAAGCATTTAGGCCCAGGACAAAGGGCGCCTTCTTTGTCTGCACAGCTGCCCAAACTCCCACCTTTCCACTCAGGCCGCCTTCTTACTTGAAGTGTGTGTGGAACCTGTCCACGCAGTACACCTCGCTGCACAGCTAACCATATGTCTGGGCATCATAGCTTCCTGCCAGGTGACCGAAGTTCGCAGGAAGATGGGTCCCTGGGACACATGCGGAGAGGATCGTGCCCATGACACAGGCCGCCCACAGCCTCAGCCCCAGATTGGGGGCCGCAAAGCAGCCCTGTCTTGGTCCCCTCCCTCAAGAGGGAGTACTGGACCAACACTTCTTGAAAAAGGGGTCCTCGCGGGCAACTCATTGGAGGGACGCAAATAAATCTTTGCCGACTTTCTGCTGAAACTTAGGAGCGTTCACACCTAAGCCTCTTACAAGGTCAGCTGTTTAGCTAAACATGAGCTCATGATCTAAATTTACACAATAATGAAGAGATCAGCTACAAGGGGAGACAATCAGCAAAAACAATCAATACCAGAATTAGATTCCCAAGGCAATCCATCACATGTTGGAATAATCAAGTGCAAGGCAGGAAATATACACAAAACTGGAACTGAAACAAGAAACAAGGATGTTTTCACAGTCTGGTAGGTTCTCTAAAACATTTTTAAAGTACATGTCATTGATAAAGCTAAATACTCAAAAGTTGTGTAATACAAGAGATTAATCATTGAGAAGAGTGAAATTATGCTGTTTTGAAAACTATGGCAGGTGAGATTTTCTGCCTAGTTATATAAGAAGATTTATCTAAAACATACACATTATTTCAAAGGCTTATTGGCTGTGAAATAAGTTAAGGGTATTTCAAATGGCTTGTCTGCAATGAAAGGTGCTATGTAGGGAATCACAGAAAGTCGAGGGGAAAATATGTCAATATATACATTGCTATAGGTTGAACTAAGCCTTAGGACAGCAACAATGTAGAGGACCTGACCCTTAGAAACTTACAAGTAACCTGGAATCTTCAAAAGTTCAAACATTGATAAGTAAAAAGATTTATTAAAATGAATAACCAAGTGTTTTAATTTAAATCAGAAGATCAATCCAATAAACCCTGAGAACATAGATAAAAGATAAATAAAGATATGAGCAGAACTTAATACAACAGCAAACGTAGAAAATTGAGGTGATTTAGTAAGTCCAAAGAATATTCTTTGAAAACATTGAAAAGACACACTTTGATTAAGGAAAACAAAAAACATAAGTAAAGAATATACAGAAAGAGTCAGGACAATGTTATAGCAGAGAATATATGAAATGCCAGTAAATTTGAACATTTCTGTAAAGGGGACCATTTCCCAGCTCCTAAAGTTTACCAAAACTGACACAAGAGGAATTCATTTAAGGTCATCATGTCTGCCCTTGGCATTCTCGGAACGCCCTGGACTTAGAATGCAGCATCTGTAGTCCATGGTAACGTGCGGTGAGGGGGCGGGGCTGAGGGAGGTTGGAACACTGCCTCACTGAGGGAGTGGGTGTGTCATCTCTGCTGTGACTGAACAAAGGGTAGGGGAGCCGGGGTCCCAGGGTAGGGTCCTCAGAGCCTGGCAGGCCCAGTGGGGTGTCACAAGCATTTAGGCCCAGGCCAAAGGGCGCCTTCGTTGTCTGAACAGCTGCCCAAACTCTCACCTTTCGACTCAGGCCGCCCTCCTACTTGAAGTGTGTTTGGAACCTGTCCACGCAGTACACCTCGCAGCACAGCTAACCATAGGTCTGGGCATCGTAGCTTCCTGCCAGGTGACCGAAGTTCGCAGGCAGATGGGTCCCTGGGACACACGCGGAGAGGCTCCTGCCCTGGACACCGGCCGCCCATGCCCCAGCCCCAGATCGGTGGCCGCAAAGCAGCCCTGTCTGAGTCCCCTCCCTCTAGAGGGAGTATTGGACCAACACTTCTAGAAAACGGGGTCCTCGCGGCACCTCATTGGAGGGACACAAATAAATCTTTGCCGACTTTCTGGTGAAACTTAGGAGCATTCACACCTAAGCCTCTTACAAGGTCAGCTGTTTAGCTAAACATGAGCTCATGATCTAAATTTACACAATAATGAAGAGATCAGATACAAGGGGAGACAATCAGCAAAAACAATCAATACCAGAATTAGATTCCCAAGGCCATCCATCAGATGTTGGAATAATCAGGTGCAAGGCAGGAAATATACATAAAACTGGAACTGAAACAAGAAACAAGGATGTTTTCACAGTCTCGAAGGATCTCTAAATCATTCTTAAATTACTTGTCATTGATAAAGCTAAATACTCAAAGGTTGTGTAATACAACAGATTAATCATTGAGAAGAGTGAAATTATGCAGTATTGAAAACTATGGCAGGTCAGATTTTCTGCCTAATTATATAAGAAGATTTCTCTAAAACGTACACATTATTTCAAAGACTTATTGGCTGCGAAATAAGTTAAGGGTATTTCAAATGGCTTGTCTGCAATGAAAGGTGCTATGTAGGGAATCACAGAAAGTCGAGGGGAAAATATGTCAATATATACATTGCTATAGGTTGAACTAAGCCTTAGGACAGCAACAATGTAGAGGACCTGACACTTAGAAACTTACAAGTAAGCTGGAATCTTCAAAAGTTCAAATCTTTATAAGTAAAAAGATTTATTAAAATGAATAACCAAGTGTTTTAATTGACATCAGAAGATCAAACCAATAAACCCTTAGAACATAGTTAAAAGAAAAATAAATATATCAGCAGAACTTAATACAACAGCAATCGTATAAAATTGAGGTGATTTAGTAAGTCCAAAGAATATTCTTTGAAAACATTTAAAAGACACACTTTGATTAAGGAAAACAAAAAACATAAGTAAAGAATATACAGAAAGAGTCAGGACAATGTTATAGCAGAGAATATATGAAATGCCAGTAAATTTGAACATTTCTGTAAGGGGACCATTTCCTAGCTCCTAAAGTTTACCAAAACTGACACAAGAGGAAATCATTTAAGGTCCTCATGTCTGCCCTTGGGATTCTCGGAATGTCCTGGCCTCTGAATGCAGCATCTGTAGTCCAAGGTAACCTGCGGAGAGGGGGCGGAGCTGAGGGAGGTTGGAACACTGCCCTCACTGAGGGAGTGGGTGTGGCCATCTCTGCTGTGACTGAACAAAGGGCAGGGGAAAAGGGGGCCAAGGGCAGGGCCCTCAGAACCCGGCAGGCCCAGTGGGGTGTCACAAGCATTTAGGCCCAGGCCAAAGGGCGCCTTCTTTGTCTACACAGCTGCCCAAACTCCCACCTTTCCACTCAGGCCGCCTTCTTACTTGAAGTGTGTGTGGAACCTGTCCGCGCAGTACACCTCGCTGCACAGCTAACCATATGTCTGGGCATCATAGCTTCCTGCCAGGTGACCGAAGTTCGCAGGCAGATGGGTCCCTGGGACACATGCGGAGAGGATCCTGCCCATGCCACAGGCCGCCCACAGCCCCAGCCCCAGATCGGGGGCCGCAAAGCAGCCCTGTCTGGGTCCCCTCCCTCAAGAGGGATTATTGGACCAACACTTCTTGAAAAAGGGGTCCTCACGGGCAACTCATTGGAGGGACGCAAATAAATCTTTGCCGACTTTCTGCTGAAACTTAGGAGCGTTCACACCTAAGCCTCTTACAAGGTCAGCTGTTTAGCTAAACATGAGCTCATGATCTAAATTTACACAATAATGAAGAGATCAGCTACAAGGGGAGACAATCAGCAAAAACAATCAATACCAGAATTAGATTCCCAAGGCAATCCATCACATGTTGGAATAATCAAGTGCAAGGCAGGAAATATACATAAAACTGGAACTGAAACAAGAAACAAGGATGTTTTCACAGTCTGGTAGGATCTCTAAAACATTTTTAAAGTACATGTCATTGATAAAGCTAAATACTCAAAAGTTGTGTAATACAAGAGATTAATCATTGAGAAGAGTGAAATTATGCTGTTTTGAAAACTATGGCAGGTGAGATTTTCTGCCTAGTTATATAAGAAGATTTATCTAAAACATACACATTATTTCAAAGGCTTATTGGCTGTGAAATAAGTTAAGGGTATTTCAAATGGCTTGTCTGCAATGAAAGGTGCTATGTAGGGATTCACGGAAAGTCGAGGGGAAAATATGTCAATATATACATTGCTATAGGTTGAACTAAGCCTTAGGACAGCAACAATGTAGAGGACCTGACCCTTAGAAACTTACAAGTAACCTGGAATCTTCAAAAGTTCAAACATTGATAAGTAAAAAGATTTATTAAAATGAATAACCAAGTGTTTTAATTTAAATCAGAAGATCAAACCAATAAACCCTGAGAACATAGAAAAAAGATAAATAAAGATATGAGCAGAACTGAATACAACAGAAAACGTATAAAAGTGAGGTGATTTAGTAAGTCCAAAGAATATTCTTTGAAAAGATTGAAAGACACACTTTGATTAAGGAAAACAAAAACATAAGGAAAGAATATACAGAAAGAGTCAGGACAATGTTATAGCAGAGAATATATGAAATGCCAGTAAATTTGAACATTTCTGTAAAGGGGACTATTTCCTAGCTCCTAAAGTTTACCAAAACTGACACAAGAGGAAATCATTTAAGGTCATCATGTCTGCCCTTGGCATTCTCGGAACGCCCTGGCCTCAGAATGCAGCATCTGTAGTCCATGGTAACCTGCAGAGAAGAGGCGGGGCTGAGGGAGGTTGGAACACTGCCCTCACAGAGGGAGTGGGTGTGGCCATCTCTGCTGTGACTGAACGAAGGACAGGGGAGCAGGGGGCCCAGGGCAGGTCCCTCAGAGCCCTGCAGGCCCCGTGGTGTGACACAAGCATTTAGGCCCAGGCCAAAAGGCGCCTTCTTTGTCTGCACAGCTGCCTAAACTCTCACCTTTCCACTCAGGCCGCCCTCTTACTTGAAGTGTGTGTGGAACCTGTCCAGGCAGTACACCTCGCTGCACAGTTAACCATAGGTCTGGGCATCGTAACTTCCTGCCAGGTGACCAAAGTTCGCAGGCAGATGGGTCCCTGTTTCCACAAGTGGAGAGGTTCCTGCCCAGGCCACAGGCTGCCCACTTCCCCTGCCCAGGATCCGGGGCCTAATATCAACCCTGTCTTAATCCTCTCCCTCTAGAGGGAGTATTGGACCAACACTTCTAGAAATCGGAGTCCTCAGGGGCAACTCATTGGAGATACACAAATAAAGCTTTGCCGACTTTCTGCTGAAACTTACGAGCGTTCACACCTAAGCCTCTTACAAGGTCAGCTGTTTAGCAAAACATGAGCTCATGATCTAAATTTACACAATAATGAAGAAATCATCTACGAGGGGAGACAATCACCAAAAACAATCAATACCAGAATTAGATTCCCAAGGCCTTCCATCAGATGTTGGAATAATCAGGTGCAAGGCAGAAAATATACATAAAACTGGAACTGAAACAAGGAACAAGGATGTTTTCAAAGACTGATAGGATCTCTAAAACATTTTTAAAGTACATGTCATTGATAAAGCTAAATACACAATGGTTGTGTAATACAACAGATTAATCATTGAGAAGAGTGAAATTATGCTGTTTTGAAAACTATGGCAGGTCAGATTTTGTGCCTAATTATATAAGAAGATTTCTCTAAAAAATACACATTATTTCAAAGACTTTTTGGCTGTGAAATAAGTTAAGGGTATTTCAAATGGCTTGTCTGCAAAGAAAGGTGAGATGTAGGGAATCACAGAAAGTCGAGGGGAAAATATGTCAATATATACATTGCTATATGGTGAACTAAGCCTTAGGCCAGCAACAATGGAGAGGTCCTGACCCTTAGAAACTTACGAGTAAGCTGGAATCTTCCAAAGTTCAAATCTTTATAAGTAAAAAGATTTATTAAAATGAATAACCAAGTGTTTTAATTGACATCAGAAGATCAAACCAATAAACCCTGAGAATATAGAAAAAAGATAAATAAAGATATGAGCAGAACTGAATACAACAGAAAACGTATAAAATTGAGGTGATTTAGTAAGTAAGTCCAAAGAATATTCTTTGAAAAGATTGAAAAGACACACTTTTATTAAGGAAAACAAAAACATAAGGAAAGAATATACAGAAAGAGTCAGGACAATGTTCTAGCAGAGAATATATGAAATGCCAGTAAATTTGAACATTTCTGTAAAGGGGACCATTTCCTAGCTCCTAAAGTTTACCAAAACTGACACAAGAGGAAATCATTTAAGGTCATCATGTCTGCCCTTGGCATTCTCGGAATGCCCTGGCCTCAGAATGCAGCATCTGTAGTCCATGGTAACCTGCAGAGAAGAGGCGAGGCTCAGGGCAATTGGAACACTGCCCTCAGAGTGGGAGTGGGTGTGGCCATCTCTGCTGTGACTGAACAAAGCACAGGGGAGCAGGGGTCCCAGGGCAGGTCCCTCAGAGCCCTGCAGGCCCAGTGGTTTGTCACAAGCATTTAGGCCCAGGCCAAAGGGCGCCTTCTTTGTCTGCACAGCTGCCTAAACTCTCATTTTTCCAGTCAGGCCGCCCCTTTACTTGAAGTGTGTTTGGAACCTGTCCACGCAGTACACCTCGCTGCACAGCTAACCATAGGTCTGGGCATCGTAACTTCCTGCCAGGTGACCGAAGTTCACAGGCAGATGGGTCCCTGTGACACAGGCGGAGAGGCTCCTGCCAAGGCCACAGGCTGCCCACTGCCCCTGCCCCAGATCGGGGGCCGAATATCAGCCCTGTCTGAATCCCCTGCCTCTAGAGGGTGTATTGGACCAACACTTCTGGAAAACGGAGTCCTCACGGGCAACTCATTGGAGATACACAAATAAAGCTTTGCCGACCTTCTGCTGAAACTTACGATCGTTCACACCTAAGCCTCTAACAACGTCAGCTGTTTAGCTGAACATGAGCTCATGATCTAAATTTACACAATAATGAAGAAATCATCTACGAGGGGAGACAATCAGCAAAAACAATCAATACCAGAATTAGATTCCCAAGGCCATCCAGCAGATGTTGGATTAATCAGGTGCAAGGCAGAAAATATACATAAAACTGGAACTGAAACAAGGAACAAGGATGTTTTCAAAGACTGGTAGGATCTCTAAAACATTTTTAAAGTACATGTCATTGATAAAGCTAAATACACAATGGTTGTGTAATACAACAGATTAATCATTGAGAAGAGTGAAATTATGCTGTTTTGAAATCTATGGCAGGTCAGATTTTGTGCCTAATTATATAAGAAGATTTCTCTAAAATATACACATTATTTCAAAGACTTTTTGGTTGTGAAATAAGTTAAGGGTATTTCTAATGGCTTGTCTGCAAAGAATGGTGAGATGTAGGGAATCACAGAAAGTCGAGGGGAAATTATGTCAATATATACATTGCTATATGGTGAACTAAGCCTTAGGCCAGCAACAATGGAGAGGACCTGACCCTTAGAAACTTACGAGTAAGCTGGAATCTTCCAAAGTTCAAATCTTTATAAATAAAAAGATTTATTAAAATGAATAACCAAGTGTTTTAATTGACATCAGAAGATCAAACCAATAAACCCTGAGAATATAGAAAAAAGATAAATAAAGATATGAGCAGAACTGAATACAACAGAAAACGTATAAAATTGAGGTGATTTAGTAAGTCCAAAGAATATTCTTTGAAAAGATTGAAAAGACACACTTTGATTAAGGAAAACAAAAACATAAGGAAAGAATATACAGAAAGAGTCAGGACAATGTTCTAGCAGAGAATATATGAAATGCCAGTAAATTTGAACATTTCTGTAAAGGGGACCATTTCCTAGCTCCTAAAGATTACCAAAACTGACACAAGAGGAAATCATTTAAGGTCATCATGACTGCCCTTGGCATTCTCGGAACGCCCTGGCCTCAGAATGCAGCATCTGTAGTCCATGGTAACCTGCAGAGAAGGGGCGGGGCTGAGGGAGGTTAGAACACTGCCCTCAAAGAGGGAGTGGGTGTGGCCATCTCTGCTGTGACTGAACAAAGGACAGGGGAGCAGGGGGCCCAGGGCAGGTCCCTCAGAGCCCTGCAGGCCCTGTGGTGTGTCACAAGCATTTAGGCCCAGGCCAAAAGGCGCCTTCTTTGTCTGCACAGCTGCCTAAACTCTCATCTTTCCAGTCAGGCCGCCCTCTCACTTGAAGAGTGTGTGGAACCTGTCCACGCAGTACACCTCGCTGCACAGCTAACCATAGGTCTGGGCATCGTAACTTCCTGCCAGGTGACCTTAGTTCGCAGGCAGATGGGTCCCTGGGACACAGGCAGAGAGGCTCCTGTGCAGGCCAAAGGCTGCCCACTGCCCCTGCCCAAGATCGGGGGCCGAAAATCAGCCCTGTCTGAATCCCCTGGCTCTAGAGGGAGTATTGGACCAACACTTCTAGAAAACGGAGTCCTCATGGGCAACTCATTGGAGATACACAAATAAAGCTTTGCCGACTTTATGCTGAAACTTACGAGCGTTCACACCTAAGCCTCTTACAAGGTCAGCTGTTTAGCTAAACATGAGCTCATGATCTAACTTTACACAATAATGAAGAAATCATCTACGAGGGGAGACAATCAGCAAAAACAATCAATACCAGAATTAGATTCCCAAGGCCATCCATCAGATGTTGGAATAATCAGGTGCAAGGCAGAAAATATACATAAAACTGGAACTGAAACAAGGAACAAGGATGTTTTCAAAGACTGGTAGGATCTCTAAAACATTTGTAAAGTACATGTCATTGATAAAGCTAAATACACAATGGTTGTGTAATACAACAGATTAATCATTGAGAAGAGTGAAATTATGCTGTTTTGAAAACTATGGCAGGTCAGATTTTCGGCCTAATTATATAAGAAGATTTCTCTAAAAAATACACATTATTTCAAAGACTTTTTGGCTGTGAAATAAGTTAAGGGTATTTCAAATGGCTTGTCTGCAAAGAAAGGTGAGATGTAGGGAATCACAGAAAGTCGAGGGGAAAATATGTCAATATATACATTGCTATATGGTGAACTAAGCCTTAGGCCAGCAACAATGGAGAGGACCTGACCCTTAGAAACTTATGAGTAAGCTGGAATCTTCCAAAGTTCAAATCTTTATAAGTAAAAAGATTTATTAAAATGAATAACCAAGTGTTTTAATTGACATCAGAAGATCAAACCAATAAACCCTGAGAATATAGAAAAAAGATAAATAAAGATATGAGCAGAACTGAAAACAACAGAAAACGCATAAAAGTGAGGTGATTTAGTAACTCCAAAGAATATTCTTTGAAAAGATTGAAAAGACACACTTTGATTAAGGAAAACAAAAACATAAGGAAAGAATATACAGAAAGAGTTAGGACAATGTTATAGCAAAGAATATATGAAAAGCCAGTAAATTTGAACATTTCTGTAAAGGGGACCATTTCTTAGCTCCTAAACTTTACCTAAACTGACACAAGAGGAAATCATTTAAGGTCATCATGTCTGCCCTTAGCATTCTCGGAACACCCTGGCCTCAGAAGGCAGCATCTGTAGTCCATGGTAACCTGCCGAGAAGGGGCGGGGCTGAGGGAGTTTGGAACACTGCACTGACAGAAGGAGTGGGTGTGGCCATCTCTGCTGTGACTGAACAAAGGACAGGGGAGCAGGGCGCCCAGGGCAGGTCCCTCAGAGCCCTGCAGGCCCAGTGGTGTGTCACAAGCATTTAGGCCCAGGCCAAAAGGCGCCTTCTTTGTCTGCACAGCTGCCTAAACTCTGACCTTTCCACTCCGGCCGCCCTCTTACTTGAAGTGTGTGTGGAACCTGTCCACGCAGTACACCTCGCTGCACAGCTAACCATAGGTCTGGGCATCGTAACTTCCTGCCAGGTGACCGAAGTTCGCAGGCAGATTGGTCTCTGGGACACAGGCGGAGAGGCTGCTGCCCAGGCCACAGGCTGCCCACTGCCCCTGCCCCAGATCGGGGGCCGAAAATCAGCCATGTCTGAATCCCCAGCCTCTAGAGGGAGTATTGGACCAACACTTCTAGAAAACGGAGTCCTCACGGGCAACTCATTGGAGATACACAAATAAAGCTTTGCCGACCTTCTACTGAAACTTACGAGCGTTCACACCTAAGCCTCTTACAAGGTCAGCTGTTTAGCTAAACATGAGCTCATGATCTAAATTTACACAATAATGAAGAACTCATCTACGAGGGGAGACAATCAGCAAAAACAATCAATACCAGAATTAGATTCCCAAGGCCATCCATCAGATGTTGGAATAATCAGGTGCAAGGCAGAAAATATACATAAAACTGGAACTGAAACAAGGAACAAGGATGTTTTCAAAGACTGGTAGGATCTCTAAAACATTTTTAAAGTACATGTCATTGATAAAGCTAAATACACAATGGTTGTGTAATACAACAGATTAATCATTGAGAAGGTGAAATAACGCTGTTTTGAAAACTATGGAAGGTCAGATTTTGTGCCTAATTATATAAGAAGTTTTCTCTAAGAAATACACATTATTTCAAAGACTGATTGGCTGTGAAATAAGTTAAGGGTATTTCAAATGGCTTGTCTGCAAAGAAAGGTGCTATGTAGGGAATCACAGAAAGTCGAGGGGAAAATATGTCAATATATACATTGCTATAGGTTGAACTAAGCCTTAGGACAGCAACAATGTAGAGGACCTGACACTTAGAAACTTACAAGTAAGCTGGAATCTTCAAAAGTTCAAATCTTTATAAGTAAAAAGATTTATTAAAATGAATAACCAAGTGTTTTAATTGACATCAGAAGATCAAACCAATAAACCCTGAGAACATAGTTAAAAGAAAAATAAAGATATCAGCAGAACTTAATACAACAGCAATCGTATAAAATTGAGGTGATTTAGTAAGTCCAAAGAATATTCTTTGAAAACATTTAAAAGACACACTTTGATTAAGGAAAACAAAAAACATAAGTAAAGAATATACAGAAAGAGTCAGGACAATGTTATAGCAGAGAATATATGAAATGCCAGTAAATTTGAACATTTCTGTAAGGGGACCATTTCCTAGCTCCTAAAGTTTACCAAAACTGACACAAGAGGAAATCATTTAAGGTCCTCATGTCTGCCCTTGGGATTCTCGGAACGCCCTGGCCTCTGAATGCAGCATCTGTAGCCCAAGGTAACCTGCGGAAAGGGGGCGGGGCTGAGGGAGGTTGGAACACTGCCCTCACTGAGGGAGTGGGTGTGGCCATCTCTGCTGTGACTGAACAAAGGGCAGGGGAAAAGGGGTCCCAGGGCAGGGCCCTCAGAACCCGGGAGGCCCAGTGGGGTGTCACAAGCATTTAGGCCCAGGACAAAGGGTGCCTTCTTTGTCTGCACAGCTGCCCAAACTCCCACCTTTCCACTCAGGCCGCCTTCTTACTTGAAGTGTGTGTGGAACCTGTCCGCGCAGTACACCTCGCTGCACAGCTAACCATATGTCTGGGCATCATAGCTTCCTGCCAGGTGACCGAAGTTCGCAGGCAGATGGGTCCCTGGGACACATGCGGAGAGGATCCTGCCCATGCCACAGGCCGCCCACAGCCCCAGCCCCAGATCGGGGGCCGCAAAGCAGCCCTGTCTGGGTCCCCTCCCTCAAGAGGGATTATTGGACCAACACTTCTTGAAAAAGGGGTCCTCACGGGCAACTCATTGGAGGGACGCAAATAAATCTTTGCCGACTTTCTGCTGAAACTTAGGAGCGTTCACACCTAAGCCTCTTACAAGGTCAGCTGTTTAGCTAAACATGAGCTCATGATCTAAATTTACACAATAATGAAGAGATCAGCTACAAGGGGAGACAATCAGCAAAAACAATCAATACCAGAATTAGATTCCCAAGGCAATCCATCACATGTTGGAATAACCAAGTGCAAGGCAGGAAATATACATAAAACTGGAACTGAAACAAGAAACAAGGATGTTTTCACAGTCTGGTAGGATCTCTAAAACATTTTTAAAGTACATGTCATTGATAAAGCTAAATACTCAAAAGTTGTGTAATACAAGAGATTAATCATTGAGAAGAGTGAAATTATGCTGTTTTGAAAACTATGGCAGGTGAGATTTTCTGCCTAGTTATATAAGAAGATTTATCTAAAACATACACATTATTTCAAAGGCTTATTGGCTGTGAAATAAGTTAAGGGTATTTCAAATGGCTTGTCTGCAATGAAAGGTGCTATGTAGGGAATCACAGAAAGTCGAGGGGAAAATATGTCAATATATACATTGCTATAGGTTGAACTAAGCCTTAGGACAGCAACAATGTAGAGGACCTGACCCTTAGAAACTTACAAGTAACCTGGAATCTTCAAAAGTTCAAACATTGATAAGTAAAAAGATTTATTAAAATGAATAACCAAGTGTTTTAATTTAAATCAGAAGATCAAACCAATAAACCCTGAGAACATAGATAAAAGATAAATAAAGATATGAGCAGAACTTAATACAACAGCAAACGTAGAAAACTGAGGTGATTTAGTAAGTCCAAAGAATATTCTTTGAAAAGATTGAAAAGACACACTTTGATTAAGGAAAACAAAAACTTAAGTAAAGAATATACAGAAAGAGTCAGGACAATGTTATAGCAGAGAATATATGAAATGCCAGTAAATTTGAACATTTCTGTAAAGGGGACCATTTCCTAGCTCCTAAAGTTTACCAAACCTGACACAAGAGGAAATCATTTAAAGTCATCATGTCCGCCCTTGGCATTCTCGGAACGCCCTGGCCTCAGAATGCAGCATCTGTAGTCCATGGTAACCTGCGGAGTGCGGGCGGGGCTGAGGGAGGTTGGAACACTGCCCTCCGTGAGGGAGTGGGTGTGGCCATCTCTGCTGTGACTGAATAAAGGGCAGGGGATCAGGGTGTCCAGGTCAGGGCCCTCAGAGCCCGGGAGGCCCCGTGGTGTGTCACAAGCATTTAGGCCCAGGCCAAAGGGCGCATTCTTTGTCTGCACAGCTGCCCAAACTCTGACCTTTCCACTCAGGCCGCCCTCTTACTTGAAGTGTGTGTGGAAGCTGTCCAGGCAGTACACCTCGCTGCACAGCTAACCATAGGTCTGGGCTTCGTAGCTTCCTGCCAGGTGACCAAAGTTCGCAGGCAGATGGGTCCCTGGGACACACGCGGAGAGGATCCTGCCCGGGCCACAGGCCGCCCACTGCCCCAACCCCAGACCGTGGGCCGCAAAGCAGCCCTGTCTGAGTCCCCTGCCTCTAGAGGGAGTATTGCACCAACACTTCTAGAAAATGGGGTCCTCGCGGGCAACTCATTTGAGGGACACAAAAAAATCTTTAACGACTTTCTGCTGAAACATAGGAGCGTTCACACCTAAGCCTCTTACAAGGTCAGCTGTTTAGCTAAACATGAGCTCATGATCTAAATTTACACAATAATGAAGAGATCAGCTACAAGGGGAGACAATCAGCAAAAACAATCAATACCAGAATTAGATTCCCAAGGCCATCCATCAGATGTTGGAATAATCAGGTGCAAGGCAGGATATATACATAAATCTGGAACTGAAACAAGAAACAAGGATGTTTTCACAGTCTGGTAGGATCTCTAGAACATTTGTAAATTACATGTCATTGATAAAGCTAAATACTCAAAGGTTGTGTAATACAACAGATTAATCATTGAGAAGAGTGAAATTATGCTGTTTTGAAAACTATGGCAGGGGAGATTTTCTGCCTAGTTATATAAGAAGATTTCTCTAAAACATACACATTATTTCAAAGACTTATTGGCTGTGAAATAAGTTAAGGGTATTTCAAATGGCTTGTCTGCAATGAAAGGTGCTATGTAGGGAATCACAGAAAGTCGAGGGGAAAATATGTCAATATATACATTGCTATAGGTTGAACTAAGCCTTAGGACAGCAACAATGTAGAGGACCTGACACTTAGAAACTTACAAGTAAGCTGGAATCTTCAAAAGTTCAAATCTTTATAAGTAAAAAGATTTATTAAAATGAATAACCAAGTGTTTTAATTGACATCAGAAGATCAAACCAATAAACCCTGAGAACATAGTTAAAAGAAAAATAAAGATATCAGCAGAACTTAATACAACAGCAATCGTATAAAATTGAGGTGATTTAGTAAGTCCAAAGAATATTCTTTGAAAACATTTAAAAGACACACTTTGATTAAGGAAAACAAAAAACATAAGTAAAGAATATACAGAAAGAGTCAGGACAATGTTATAGCAGAGAATATATGAAATGCCAATAAATTTGAACATTTCTGTAAGGGGACCATTTCCTAGCTCCTAAAGTTTACCAAAACTGACACAAGAGGAAATCATTTAAGGTCCTCATGTCTGCCCTTGGGATTCTCGGAACGCCCTGGCCTCTGAATGCAGCATCTGTAGTCCAAGGTAACCTGCGGAGAGGGGGCGGGGCTGAGGGAGGTTGGAACACTGCCCTCACTGAGGGAGTGGGTGTGGCCATCTCTGCTGTGACTAAACAAAGGGCAGGGGAAAAGGGGTCCCATGGCAGGGCCCTCAGAACCCGGCAGGCCCAGTGGGGTGTCACAAGCATATAGGCCCAGGACAAAGGGCGCCTTCTTTGTCTGCACAGCTGCCCAAACTCCCACCTTTCCACTCAGGCCGCCTTCTTACTTGAAGTGTGTGTGGAACCTGTCCACGCAGTACACCTCGCTGCACAGCTAACCATATGTCTGGGCATCATAGCTTCCTGCCAGGTGACCGAAGTTCGCAGGCAGATGGGTCCCTGGGACACATGCGGAGAGGATCGTGCCCATGACACAGGCCGCCCACAGCCTCAGCCCCAGATTGGGGGCCGCAAAGCAGCCCTGTCTTGGTCCCCTCCCTCAAGAGGGAGTACTGGACCAACACTTCTTGAAAAAGGGGTCCTCGCGGGCAACTCATTGGAGGGACGCAAATAAATCTTTGCCGACTTTCTGCTGAAACTTAGGAGCGTTCACACCTAAGCCTCTTACAAGGTCAGCTGTTTAGCTAAACATGAGCTCATGATCTAAATTTACACAATAATGAAGAGATCAGCTACAAGGGGAGACAATCAGCAAAAACAATCAATACAAGAATTAGATTCCCAAGGCAATCCATCACATGTTGGAATAATCAAGTGCAAGGCAGGAAATATACACAAAACTGGAACTGAAACAAGAAACAAGGATGTTTTCACAGTCTGGTAGGTTCTCTAAAACATTTTTAAAGTACATGTCATTGATAAAGCTAAATACTCAAAAGTTGTGTAATACAAGAGATTAATCATTGAGAAGAGTGAAATTATGCTGTTTTGAAAACTATGGCAGGTGAGATTTTCTGCCTAGTTATATAAGAAGATTTATCTAAAACATACACATTATTTCAAAGGCTTATTGGCTGTGAAATAAGTTAAGGGTATTTCAAATGGCTTGTCTGCAATGAAAGGTGCTATGTAGGGAATCACAGAAAGTCGAGGGGAAAATATGTCAATATATACATTGCTATAGGTTGAACTAAGCCTTAGGACAGCAACAATGTAGAGGACCTGACCCTTAGAAACTTACAAGTAACCTGGAATCTTCAAAAGTTCAAACATTGATAAGTAAAAAGATTTATTAAAATGAATAACCAAGTGTTTTAATTTAAATCAGAAGATCAATCCAATAAACCCTGAGAACATAGATAAAAGATAAATAAAGATATGAGCAGAACTTAATACAACAGCAAACGTAGAAAATTGAGGTGATTTAGTAAGTCCAAAGAATATTCTTTGAAAACATTGAAAAGACACACTTTGATTAAGGAAAACAAAAAACATAAGTAAAGAATATACAGAAAGAGTCAGGACAATGTTATAGCAGAGAATATATGAAATGCCAGTAAATTTGAACATTTCTGTAAAGGGGACCATTTCCCAGCTCCTAAAGTTTACCAAAACTGACACAAGAGGAATTCATTTAAGGTCATCATGTCTGCCCTTGGCATTCTCGGAACGCCCTGGACTTAGAATGCAGCATCTGTAGTCCATGGTAACGTGCGGTGAGGGGGCGGGGCTGAGGGAGGTTGGAACACTGCCTCACTGAGGGAGTGGGTGTGTCATCTCTGCTGTGACTGAACAAAGGGTAGGGGAGCCGGGGTCCCAGGGTAGGGTCCTCAGAGCCTGGCAGGCCCAGTGGGGTGTCACAAGCATTTAGGCCCAGGCCAAAGGGCGCCTTCGTTGTCTGAACAGCTGCCCAAACTCTCACCTTTCGACTCAGGCCGCCCTCCTACTTGAAGTGTGTTTGGAACCTGTCCACGCAGTACACCTCGCAGCACAGCTAACCATAGGTCTGGGCATCGTAGCTTCCTGCCAGGTGACCGAAGTTCGCAGGCAGATGGGTCCCTGGGACACACGCGGAGAGGCTCCTGCCCTGGACACCGGCCGCCCATGCCCCAGCCCCAGATCGGTGGCCGCAAAGCAGCCCTGTCTGAGTCCCCTCCCTCTAGAGGGAGTATTGGACCAACACTTCTAGAAAACGGGGTCCTCGCGGCACCTCATTGGAGGGACACAAATAAATCTTTGCCGACTTTCTGGTGAAACTTAGGAGCATTCACACATAAGCCTCTTACAAGGTCAGCTGTTTAGCTAAACATGAGCTCATGATCTAAATTTACACAATAATGAAGAGATCAGCTACAAGGGGAGACAATCAGCAAAAACAATCAATACCAGAATTAGATTCCCAAGGCCATCCATCAGATGTTGGAATAATCAGGTGCAAGGCAGGAAATATACATAAAACTGGAACTGAAACAAGAAACAAGGATGTTTTCACAGTCTCGAAGGATCTCTAAATCATTCTTAAATTACTTGTCATTGATAAAGCTAAATACTCAAAGGTTGTGTAATACAACAGATTAATCATTGAGAAGAGTGAAATTATGCAGTATTGAAAACTATGGCAGGTCAGATTTTCTGCCTAATTATATAAGAAGATTTCTCTAAAACGTACACATTATTTCAAAGACTTATTGGCTGCGAAATAAGTTAAGGGTATTTCAAATGGCTTGTCTGCAATGAAAGGTGCTATGTAGGGAATCACAGAAAGTCGAGGGGAAAATATGTCAATATATACATTGCTATAGGTTGAACTAAGCCTTAGGACAGCAACAATGTAGAGGACCTGACACTTAGAAACTTACAAGTAAGCTGGAATCTTCAAAAGTTCAAATCTTTATAAGTAAAAAGATTTATTAAAATGAATAACCAAGTGTTTTATTTGACATCAGAAGATCAAACCAATAAACCCTTAGAACATAGTTAAAAGAAAAATAAATATATCAGCAGAACTTAATACAACAGCAATCGTATAAAATTGAGGTGATTTAGTAAGTCCAAAGAATATTCTTTGAAAACATTTAAAAGACACACTTTGATTAAGGAAAACAAAAAACATAAGTAAAGAATATACAGAAAGAGTCAGGACAATGTTATAGCAGAGAATATATGAAATGCCAGTAAATTTGAACATTTCTGTAAGGGGACCATTTCCTAGCTCCTAAAGTTTACCAAAACTGACACAAGAGGAAATCATTTAAGGTCCTCATGTCTGCCCTTGGGATTCTCGGAACGCCCTGGCCTCTGAATGCAGCATCTGTAGTCCAAGGTAACCTGCGGAGAGGGGGCGGAGCTGAGGGAGGTTGGAACACTGCCCTCACTGAGGGAGTGGGTGTGGCCATCTCTGCTGTGACTGAACAAAGGGCAGGGGAAAAGGGGGCCAAGGGCAGGGCCCTCAGAACCCGGCAGGCCCAGTGGGGTGTCACAAGCATTTAGGCCCAGGCCAAAGGGCGCCTTCTTTGTCTACACAGCTGCCCAAACTCCCACCTTTCCACTCAGGCCGCCTTCTTACTTGAAGTGTGTGTGGAACCTGTCCGCGCAGTACACCTCGCTGCACAGCTAACCATATGTCTGGGCATCATAGCTTCCTGCCAGGTGACCGAAGTTCGCAGGCAGATGGGTCCCTGGGACACATGCGGAGAGGATCCTGCCCATGCCACAGGCCGCCCACAGCCCCAGCCCCAGATCGGGGGCCGCAAAGCAGCCCTGTCTGGGTCCCCTCCCTCAAGAGGGATTATTGGACCAACACTTCTTGAAAAAGGGGTCCTCACGGGCAACTCATTGGAGGGACGCAAATAAATCTTTGCCGACTTTCTGCTGAAACTTAGGAGCGTTCACACCTAAGCCTCTTACAAGGTCAGCTGTTTAGCTAAACATGAGCTCATGATCTAAATTTACACAATAATGAAGAGATCAGCTACAAGGGGAGACAATCAGCAAAAACAATCAATACCAGAATTAGATTCCCAAGGCCATCCATCAGATGTTGGAATAATCAGGTGCAAGGCAGGATATATACATAAATCTGGAACTGAAACAAGAAACAAGGATGTTTTCACAGTCTGGTAGGATCTCTAGAACATTTGTAAAGTACATGTCATTGATAAAGCTAAATACTCAAAAGTTGTGTAATACAACAGATTAATCATTGAGAAGAGTGAAATTATGCTGTTTTGAAAACTATGGCAGGGGAGATTTTCTGCCTAGTTATATAAGAAGATTTCTCTAAAACATACACATTATTTCAAAGACTTATTGGCTGTGAAATAAGTTAAGGGTATTTCAAATGGCTTGTCTGCAATGAAAGGTGCTATGTAGGGAATCACAGAAAGTCGAGGGGAAAATATGTCAATATATACATTGCTATAGGTTGAACTAAGCCTTAGGACAGCAACAATGTAGAGGACCTGACACTTAGAAACTTACAAGTAAGCTGGAATCTTCAAAAGTTCAAATCTTTATAAGTAAAAAGATTTATTAAAATGAATAACCAAGTGTTTTAATTGACATCAGAAGATCAAACCAATAAACCCTGAGAACATAGTTAAAAGAAAAATAAAGATATCAGCAGAACTTAATACAACAGCAATCGTATAAAATTGAGGTGATTTAGTAAGTCCAAAGAATATTCTTTGAAAACATTTAAAAGACACACTTTGATTAAGGAAAACAAAAAACATAAGTAAAGAATATACAGAAAGAGTCAGGACAATGTTATAGCAGAGAATATATGAAATGCCAATAAATTTGAACATTTCTGTAAGGGGACCAATTCTTAGCTCCTAAAGTTTACCAAAACTGACACAAGAGGAAATCATTTAAGGTCCTCATGTCTGCCCTTGGGATTCTCGGAACGCCCTGGCCTCTGAATGCAGCATCTGTAGTCCAAGGTAAACTGCGGAGAGGGGGCGGGGCTGAGGGAGGTTGGAACACTGCCCTCACTGAGGGAGTGGGTGTGGCCATCTCTGCTGTGACTGAACAAAGGGCAGGGGAAAAGGGGTCCCATGGCAGGGCCCTCAGAACCCGGCAGGCCCAGTGGGGTGTCACAAGCATATAGGCCCAGGACAAAGGGCGCCTTCTTTGTCTGCACAGCTGCCCAAACTCCCACCTTTCCACTCAGGCCGCCTTCTTACTTGAAGTGTGTGTGGAACCTGTCCACGCAGTACACCTCGCTGCACAGCTAACCATATGTCTGGGCATCATAGCTTCCTGCCAGGTGACCGAAGTTCGCAGGCAGATGGGTCCCTGGGACACATGCGGAGAGGATCGTGCCCATGACACAGGCCGCCCACAGCCTCAGCCCCAGATTGGGGGCCGCAAAGCAGCCCTGTCTTGGTCCCCTCCCTCAAGAGGGAGTACTGGACCAACACTTCTTGAAAAAGGGGTCCTCGCGGGCAACTCATTGGAGGGACGCAAATAAATCTTTGCCGACTTTCTGCTGAAACTTAGGAGCGTTCACACCTAAGCCTCTTACAAGGTCAGCTGTTTAGCTAAACATGAGCTCATGATCTAAATTTACACAATAATGAAGAGATCAGCTACAAGGGGAGACAATCAGCAAAAACAATCAATACCAGAATTAGATTCCCAAGGCAATCCATCACATGTTGGAATAATCAAGTGCAAGGCAGGAAATATACACAAAACTGGAACTGAAACAAGAAACAAGGATGTTTTCACAGTCTGGTAGGTTCTCTAAAACATTTTTAAAGTACATGTCATTGATAAAGCTAAATACTCAAAAGTTGTGTAATACAAGAGATTAATCATTGAGAAGAGTGAAATTATGCTGTTTTGAAAACTATGGCAGGTGAGATTTTCTGCCTAGTTATATAAGAAGATTTATCTAAAACATACACATTATTTCAAAGGCTTATTGGCTGTGAAATAAGTTAAGGGTATTTCAAATGGCTTGTCTGCAATGAAAGGTGCTATGTAGGGAATCACAGAAAGTCGAGGGGAAAATATGTCAATATATACATTGCTATAGGTTGAACTAAGCCTTAGGACAGCAACAATGTAGAGGACCTGACCCTTAGAAACTTACAAGTAACCTGGAATCTTCAAAAGTTCAAACATTGATAAGTAAAAAGATTTATTAAAATGAATAACCAAGTGTTTTAATTTAAATCAGAAGATCAATCCAATAAACCCTGAGAACATAGATAAAAGATAAATAAAGATATGAGCAGAACTTAATACAACAGCAAACGTAGAAAATTGAGGTGATTTAGTAAGTCCAAAGAATATTCTTTGAAAACATTGAAAAGACACACTTTGATTAAGGAAAACAAAAAACATAAGTAAAGAATATACAGAAAGAGTCAGGACAATGTTATAGCAGAGAATATATGAAATGCCAGTAAATTTGAACATTTCTGTAAAGGGGACCATTTCCCAGCTCCTAAAGTTTACCAAAACTGACACAAGAGGAATTCATTTAAGGTCATCATGTCTACCCTTGGCATTCTCGGAACGCCCTGGACTTAGAATGCAGCATCTGTAGTCCATGGTAACGTGCGGTGAGGGGGCGGGGCTGAGGGAGGTTGGAACACTGCCTCACTGAGGGAGTGGGTGTGTCATCTCTGCTGTGACTGAACAAAGGGTAGGGGAGCCGGGGTCCCAGGGTAGGGTCCTCAGAGCCTGGCAGGCCCAGTGGGGTGTCACAAGCATTTAGGCCCAGGCCAAAGGGCGCCTTCGTTGTCTGAACAGCTGCCCAAACTCTCACCTTTCGACTCAGGCCGCCCTCCTACTTGAAGTGTGTTTGGAACCTGTCCACGCAGTACACCTCGCAGCACAGCTAACCATAGGTCTGGGCATCGTAGCTTCCTGCCAGGTGACCGAAGTTCGCAGGCAGATGGGTCCCTGGGACACACGCGGAGAGGCTCCTGCCCTGGACACCGGCCGCCCATGCCCCAGCCCCAGATCGGTGGCCGCAAAGCAGCCCTGTCTGAGTCCCCTCCCTCTAGAGGGAGTATTGGACCAACACTTCTAGAAAACGGGGTCCTCGCGGCACCTCATTGGAGGGACACAAATAAATCTTTGCCGACTTTCTGGTGAAACTTAGGAGCATTCACACATAAGCCTCTTACAAGGTCAGCTGTTTAGCTAAACATGAGCTCATGATCTAAATTTACACAATAATGAAGAGATCAGCTACAAGGGGAGACAATCAGCAAAAACAATCAATACCAGAATTAGATTCCCAAGGCCATCCATCAGATGTTGGAATAATCAGGTGCAAGGCAGGAAATATACATAAAACTGGAACTGAAACAAGAAACAAGGATGTTTTCACAGTCTCGAAGGATCTCTAAATCATTCTTAAATTACTTGTCATTGATAAAGCTAAATACTCAAAGGTTGTGTAATACAACAGATTAATCATTGAGAAGAGTGAAATTATGCAGTATTGAAAACTATGGCAGGTCATATTTTCTGCCTAATTATATAAGAAGATTTCTCTAAAACGTACACATTATTTCAAAGACTTATTGGCTGCGAAATAAGTTAAGGGTATTTCAAATGGCTTGTCTGCAATGAAAGGTGCTATGTAGGGAATCACAGAAAGTCGAGGGGAAAATATGTCAATATATACATTGCTATAGGTTGAACTAAGCCTTAGGACAGCAACAATGTAGAGGACCTGACACTTAGAAACTTACAAGTAAGCTGGAATCTTCAAAAGTTCAAATCTTTATAAGTAAAAAGATTTATTAAAATGAATAACCAAGTGTTTTATTTGACATCAGAAGATCAAACCAATAAACCCTTAGAACATAGTTAAAAGAAAAATAAATATATCAGCAGAACTTAATACAACAGCAATCGTATAAAATTGAGGTGATTTAGTAAGTCCAAAGAATATTCTTTGAAAACATTTAAAAGACACACTTTGATTAAGGAAAACAAAAAACATAAGTAAAGAATATACAGAAAGAGTCAGGACAATGTTATAGCAGAGAATATATGAAATGCCAGTAAATTTGAACATTTCTGTAAGGGGACCATTTCCTAGCTCCTAAAGTTTACCAAAACTGACACAAGAGGAAATCATTTAAGGTCCTCATGTCTGCCCTTGGGATTCTCGGAACGCCCTGGCCTCTGAATGCAGCATCTGTAGTCCAAGGTAACCTGCGGAGAGGGGGCGGAGCTGAGGGAGGTTGGAACACTGCCCTCACTGAGGGAGTGGGTGTGGCCATCTCTGCTGTGACTGAACAAAGGGCAGGGGAAAAGGGGGCCAAGGGCAGGGCCCTCAGAACCCGGCAGGCCCAGTGGGGTGTCACAAGCATTTAGGCCCAGGCCAAAGGGCGCCTTCTTTGTCTACACAGCTGCCCAAACTCCCACCTTTCCACTCAGGCCGCCTTCTTACTTGAAGTGTGTGTGGAACCTGTCCGCGCAGTACACCTCGCTGCACAGCTAACCATATGTCTGGGCATCATAGCTTCCTGCCAGGTGACCGAAGTTCGCAGGCAGATGGGTCCCTGGGACACATGCGGAGAGGATCCTGCCCATGCCACAGGCCGCCCACAGCCCCAGCCCCAGATCGGGGGCCGCAAAGCAGCCCTGTCTGGGTCCCCTCCCTCAAGAGGGATTATTGGACCAACACTTCTTGAAAAAGGGGTCCTCACGGGCAACTCATTGGAGGGACGCAAATAAATCTTTGCCGACTTTCTGCTGAAACTTAGGAGCGTTCACACCTAAGCCTCTTACAAGGTCAGCTGTTTAGCTAAACATGAGCTCATGATCTAAATTTACACAATAATGAAGAGATCAGCTACAAGGGGAGACAATCAGCAAAAACAATCAATACCAGAATTAGATTCCCAAGGCCATCCATCAGATGTTGGAATAATCAGGTGCAAGGCAGGATATATACATAAATCTGGAACTGAAACAAGAAACAAGGATGTTTTCACAGTCTGGTAGGATCTCTAGAACATTTGTAAAGTACATGTCATTGATAAAGCTAAATACTCAAAAGTTGTGTAATACAACAGATTAATCATTGAGAAGAGTGAAATTATGCTGTTTTGAAAACTATGGCAGGGGAGATTTTCTGCCTAGTTATATAAGAAGATTTCTCTAAAACATACACATTATTTCAAAGACTTATTGGCTGTGAAATAAGTTAAGGGTATTTCAAATGGCTTGTCTGCAATGAAAGGTGCTATGTAGGGAATCACAGAAAGTCGAGGGGAAAATATGTCAATATATACATTGCTATAGGTTGAACTAAGCCTTAGGACAGCAACAATGTAGAGGACCTGACACTTAGAAACTTACAAGTAAGCTGGAATCTTCAAAAGTTCAAATCTTTATAAGTAAAAAGATTTATTAAAATGAATAACCAAGTGTTTTAATTGACATCAGAAGATCAAACCAATAAACCCTGAGAACATAGTTAAAAGAAAAATAAAGATATCAGCAGAACTTAATACAACAGCAATCGTATAAAATTGAGGTGATTTAGTAAGTCCAAAGAATATTCTTTGAAAACATTTAAAAGACACACTTTGATTAAGGAAAACAAAAAACATAAGTAAAGAATATACAGAAAGAGTCAGGACAATGTTATAGCAGAGAATATATGAAATGCCAATAAATTTGAACATTTCTGTAAGTGGACCATTTCCTAGCTCCTAAAGTTTACCAAAACTGACACAAGAGGAAATCATTTAAGGTCCTCATGTCTGCCCTTGGGATTCTCGGAACGCCCTGGCCTCTGAATGCAGCATCTGTAGTCCAAGGTAACCTGCGGAGAGGGGGCGGGGCTGAGGGAGGTTGGAACACTGCCCTCACTGAGGGAGTGGGTGTGGCCATCTCTGCTGTGACTGAACAAAGGGCAGGGGAAAAGGGGTCCCATGGCAGGGCCCTCAGAACCCGGCAGGCCCAGTGGGGTGTCACAAGCATATAGGCCCAGGACAAAGGGCGCCTTCTTTGTCTGCACAGCTGCCCAAACTCCCACCTTTCCACTCAGGCCGCCTTCTTACTTGAAGTGTGTGTGGAACCTGTCCACGCAGTACACCTCGCTGCACAGCTAACCATATGTCTGGGCATCATAGCTTCCTGCCAGGTGACCGAAGTTCGCAGGCAGATGGGTCCCTGGGACACATGCGGAGAGGATCGTGCCCATGACACAGGCCGCCCACAGCCCCAGCCCCAGATCGGGGGCCGCAAAGCAGCCCTGTCTGGGTCCCCTCCCTCAAGAGGGATTATTGGACCAACACTTCTTGAAAAAGGGGTCCTCACGGGCAACTCATTGGAGGGACGCAAATAAATCTTTGCCGACTTTCTGCTGAAACTTAGGAGCGTTCACACCTAAGCCTCTTACAAGGTCAGCTGTTTAGCTAAACATGAGCTCATGATCTAAATTTACACAATAATGAAGAGATCAGCTACAAGGGGAGACAATCAGCAAAAACAATCAATACCAGAATTAGATTCCCAAGGCAATCCATCACATGTTGGAATAATCAAGTGCAAGGCAGGAAATATACACAAAACTGGAACTGAAACAAGAAACAAGGATGTTTTCACAGTCTGGTAGGTTCTCTAAAACATTTTTAAAGTACATGTCATTGATAAAGCTAAATACTCAAAAGTTGTGTAATACAAGAGATTAATCATTGAGAAGAGTGAAATTATGCTGTTTTGAAAACTATGGCAGGTGAGATTTTCTGCCTAGTTATATAAGAAGATTTATCTAAAACATACACATTATTTCAAAGGCTTATTGGCTGTGAAATAAGTTAAGGGTATTTCAAATGGCTTGTCTGCAATGAAAGGTGCTATGTAGGGAATCACAGAAAGTCGAGGGGAAAATATGTCAATATATACATTGCTATAGGTTGAACTAAGCCTTAGGACAGCAACAATGTAGAGGACCTGACCCTTAGAAACTTACAAGTAACCTGGAATCTTCAAAAGTTCAAACATTGATAAGTAAAAAGATTTATTAAAATGAATAACCAAGTGTTTTAATTTAAATCAGAAGATCAATCCAATAAACCCTGAGAACATAGATAAAAGATAAATAAAGATATGAGCAGAACTTAATACAACAGCAAACGTAGAAAATTGAGGTGATTTAGTAAGTCCAAAGAATATTCTTTGAAAACATTTAAAAGACACACTTTGATTAAGGAAAACAAAAAACATAAGTAAAGAATATACAGAAAGAGTCAGGACAATGTTATAGCAGAGAATATATGAAATGCCAGTAAATTTGAACATTTCTGTAAAGGGGACCATTTCCCAGCTCCTAAAGTTTACCAAAACTGACACAAGAGGAATTCATTTAAGGTCATCATGTCTGCCCTTGGCATTCTCGGAACGCCCTGGACTTAGAATGCAGCATCTGTAGTCCATGGTAACGTGCGGTGAGGGGGCGGGGCTGAGGGAGGTTGGAACACTGCCTCACTGAGGGAGTGGGTGTGTCATCTCTGCTGTGACTGAACAAAGGGTAGGGGAGCCGGGGTCCCAGGGTAGGGTCCTCAGAGCCTGGCAGGCCCAGTGGGGTGTCACAAGCATTTAGGCCCAGGCCAAAGGGCGCCTTCGTTGTCTGAACAGCTGCCCAAACTCTCACCTTTCGACTCAGGCCGCCCTCCTACTTGAAGTGTGTTTGGAACCTGTCCACGCAGTACACCTCGCAGCACAGCTAACCATAGGTCTGGGCATCGTAGCTTCCTGCCAGGTGACCGAAGTTCGCAGGCAGATGGGTCCCTGGGACACACGCGGAGAGGCTCCTGCCCTGGACACCGGCCGCCCATGCCCCAGCCCCAGATCGGTGGCCGCAAAGCAGCCCTGTCTGAGTCCCCTCCCTCTAGAGGGAGTATTGGACCAACACTTCTAGAAAACGGGGTCCTCGCGGCACCTCATTGGAGGGACACAAATAAATCTTTGCCGACTTTCTGGTGAAACTTAGGAGCATTCACACATAAGCCTCTTACAAGGTCAGCTGTTTAGCTAAACATGAGCTCATGATCTAAATTTACACAATAATGAAGAGATCAGCTACAAGGGGAGACAATCAGCAAAAACAATCAATACCAGAATTAGATTCCCAAGGCCATCCATCAGATGTTGGAATAATCAGGTGCAAGGCAGGAAATATACATAAAACTGGAACTGAAACAAGAAACAAGGATGTTTTCACAGTCTCGTAGGATCTCTAAATCATTCTTAAATTACTTGTCATTGATAAAGCTAAATACTCAAAGGTTGTGTAATACAACAGATTAATCATTGAGAAGAGTGAAATTATGCAGTATTGAAAACTATGGCAGGTCAGATTTTCTGCCTAATTATATAAGAAGATTTCTCTAAAACGTACACATTATTTCAAAGACTTATTGGCTGCGAAATAAGTTAAGGGTATTTCAAATGGCTTGTCTGCAATGAAAGGTGCTATGTAGGGAATCACAGAAAGTCGAGGGGAAAATATGTCAATATATACATTGCTATAGGTTGAACTAAGCCTTAGGACAGCAACAATGTAGAGGACCTGACACTTAGAAACTTACAAGTAAGCTGGAATCTTCAAAAGTTCAAATCTTTATAAGTAAAAAGATTTATTAAAATGAATAACCAAGTGTTTTAATTGACATCAGAAGATCAAACCAATAAACCCTTAGAACATAGTTAAAAGAAAAATAAATATATCAGCAGAACTTAATACAACAGCAATCGTATAAAATTGAGGTGATTTACTAAGTCCAAAGAATATTCTTTGAAAACATTTAAAAGACACACTTTGATTAAGGAAAACAAAAAACATAAGTAAAGAATATACAGAAAGAGTCAGGACAATGTTATAGCAGAGAATATATGAAATGCCAGTAAATTTGAACATTTCTGTAAGGGGACCATTTCCTAGCTCCTAAAGTTTACCAAAACTGACACAAGAGGAAATCATTTAAGGTCCTCATGTCTGCCCTTGGGATTCTCGGAACGCCCTGGCCTCTGAATGCAGCATCTGTAGTCCAAGGTAACCTGCGGAGAGGGGGCGGAGCTGAGGGAGGTTGGAACACTGCCCTCACTGAGGGAGTGGGTGTGGCCATCTCTGTTGTGACTGAACAAAGGGCAGGGGAAAAGGGGGCCCAGGGCAGGGCCCTCAGAACCCGGCAGGCCCAGTGGGGTGTCACAAGCATTTAGGCCCAGGACAAAGGGCGCCTTCTTTGTCTGCACAGCTGCCCAAACTCCCACCTTTCCACTCAGGCCGCCTTCTTACTTGAAGTGTGTGTGGAACCTGTCCGCGCAGTACACCTCGCTGCACAGCTAACCATAGGTCTGGGCATCGTAACTTCCTGCCAGGTGACCGAAGTTCACAGGCAGATGGGTCCCTGGGACACAGGTGGAGAGGCTGCTGCCCAGGCCACAGGCTGCCCACTGCCCCTGCCCCAGATCGGGGGCCGCAAATCAGCCCTGTCTGAATCCCCAGCCTCTAGAGGGTGTATTGGACCAACACTTCTAGAAAACGGAGTCCTCACGGGCGACTCATTGGAGATACACAAATAAAGCTTTGCCGACCTTCTGCTGAAACTAACGAGCATTCACACCTAAGCCTCTTACAAGGAAAGCTGTATAGCTAAACATGAGCTCATGATCTAAATTTACACAATAATGAAGAAATCATCTACGAGGGGAGACAATGAGCAAAAACAATCAATACCAGAATTAGATTCCCAAGGCCATCCATCAGATGTTGGAATAATCAGGTGCAAGGCAGGAAATATACACAAAACTGGAACTGAAACAAGAAACAAGGATGTTTTCACAGTCTGGTCGGTTCTCTAAAACATTTTTAAAGTACATGTCATTGATAAAGCTAAATACACAAAAGTTGTGTAATACAAGAGATTAATCATTGAGAAGAGTGAAATTATGCTGTTTTGAAAACTATGGCAGTTGAGATTTTCTGCCTAGTTATATAAGAAGATTTATCTAAAACATACACATTATTTCAAAGGCTTATTGGCTGTGAAATAAGTTAAGGGTATTTCAAATGGCTTGTCTGCAATGAAAGGTGCTATGTAGGGAATCACAGAAAGTCGAGGGGAAAATATGTCAATATATACATTGCTATAGGTTGAACTAAGCCTTAGGACAGCAACAATGTAGAGGGCCTGACCCTTAGAAACTTACAAGTAACCTGGAATCTTCAAAAGTTCAAACATTGATAAGTAAAAAGATTTATTAAAATGAATAACCAAGTGTTTTAATTTAAATCAGAAGATCAATCCAATAAACCCTGAGAACATAGATAAAAGATAAATAAAGATATGAGCAGAACTTAATACAACAGCAAACGTAGAAAATTGAGGTGATTTAGTAAGTCCAAAGAATATTCTTTGAAAACATTGAAAAGACACACTTTGATTAAGGAAAACAAAAAACATAAGTAAAGAATATACAGAAAGAGTCAGGACAATGTTATAGCAGAGAATATATGAAATGCCAGTAAATTTGAACATTTCTGTAAAGGGGACCATTTCCCAGCTCCTAAAGTTTACCAAAACTGACACAAGAGGAATTCATTTAAGGTCATCATGTCTGCCCTTGGCATTCTCGGAACGCCCTGGACTTAGAATGCAGCATCTGTAGTCCATGGTAACGTGCGGTGAGGGGGCGGGGCTGAGGGAGGTTGGAACACTGCCTCACTGAGGGAGTGGGTGTGTCATCTCTGCTGTGACTGAACAAAGGGTAGGGGAGCCGGGGTCCCAGGGTAGGGTCCTCAGAGCCTGGCAGGCCCAGTGGGGTGTCACAAGCATTTAGGCCCAGGCCAAAGGGCGCCTTCGTTGTCTGAACAGCTGCCCAAACTCTCACCTTTCGACTCAGGCCGCCCTCCTACTTGAAGTGTGTTTGGAACCTGTCCACGCAGTACACCTCGCAGCACAGCTAACCATAGGTCTGGGCATCGTAGCTTCCTGCCAGGTGACCGAAGTTCGCAGGCAGATGGGTCCCTGGGACACACGCGGAGAGGCTCCTGCCCTGGACACCGGCCGCCCATGCCCCAGCCCCAGATCGGTGGCCGCAAAGCAGCCCTGTCTGAGTCCCCTCCCTCTAGAGGGAGTATTGGACCAACACTTCTAGAAAACGGGGTCCTCGCGGCACCTCATTGGAGGGACACAAATAAATCTTTGCCGACTTTCTGGTGAAACTTAGGAGCATTCACACATAAGCCTCTTACAAGGTCAGCTGTTTAGCTAAACATGAGCTCATGATCTAAATTTACACAATAATGAAGAGATCAGCTACAAGGGGAGACAATCAGCAAAAACAATCAATACCAGAATTAGATTCCCAAGGCCATCCATCAGATGTTGGAATAATCAGGTGCAAGGCAGGAAATATACATAAAACTGGAACTGAAACAAGAAACAAGGATGTTTTCACAGTCTCGTAGGATCTCTAAATCATTCTTAAATTACTTGTCATTGATAAAGCTAAATACTCAAAGGTTGTGTAATACAACAGATTAATCATTGAGAAGAGTGAAATTATGCAGTATTGAAAACTATGGCAGGTCAGATTTTCTGCCTAATTATATAAGAAGATTTCTCTAAAACGTACACATTATTTCAAAGACTTATTGGCTGCGAAATAAGTTAAGGGTATTTCAAATGGCTTGTCTGCAATGAAAGGTGCTATGTAGGGAATCACAGAAAGTCGAGGGGAAAATATGTCAATATATACATTGCTATAGGTTGAACTAAGCCTTAGGACAGCAACAATGTAGAGGACCTGACACTTAGAAACTTACAAGTAAGCTGGAATCTTCAAAAGTTCAAATCTTTATAAGTAAAAAGATTTATTAAAATGAATAACCAAGTGTTTTAATTGACATCAGAAGATCAAACCAATAAACCCTTAGAACATAGTTAAAAGAAAAATAAATATATCAGCAGAACTTAATACAACAGCAATCGTATAAAATTGAGGTGATTTACTAAGTCCAAAGAATATTCTTTGAAAACATTTAAAAGACACACTTTGATTAAGGAAAACAAAAAACATAAGTAAAGAATATACAGAAAGAGTCAGGACAATGTTATAGCAGAGAATATATGAAATGCCAGTAAATTTGAACATTTCTGTAAGGGGACCATTTCCTAGCTCCTAAAGTTTACCAAAACTGACACAAGAGGAAATCATTTAAGGTCCTCATGTCTGCCCTTGGGATTCTCGGAACGCCCTGGCCTCTGAATGCAGCATCTGTAGTCCAAGGTAACCTGCGGAGAGGGGGCGGAGCTGAGGGAGGTTGGAACACTGCCCTCACTGAGGGAGTGGGTGTGGCCATCTCTGCTGTGACTGAACAAAGGGCAGGGGAAAAGGGGGCCCAGGGCAGGGCCCTCAGAACCCGGCAGGCCCAGTGGGGTGTCACAAGCATTTAGGCCCAGGCCAAAGGGCGCCTTCTTTGTCTGCACAGCTGCCCAAACTCCCACCTTTCCACTCAGGCCGCCTTCTTACTTGAAGTGTGTGTGGAACCTGTCCGCGCAGTACACCTCGCTGCACAGCTAACCATAGGTCTGGGCATCGTAACTTCCTGCCAGGTGACCGAAGTTCACAGGCAGATGGGTCCCTGGGACACATGTGGAGAGGCTGCTGCCCAGGCCACAGGCTGCCCACTGCCCCTGCCCCAGATCGGGGGCCGCAAATCAGCCCTGTCTGAATCCCCAGCCTCTAGAGGGTGTATTGGACCAACACTTCTAGAAAACGGAGTCCTCACGGGCGACTCATTGGAGATACACAAATAAAGCTTTGCCGACCTTCTGCTGAAACTAACGAGCATTCACACCTAAGCCTCTTACAAGGAACGCTGTATAGCTAAACATGAGCTCATGATCTAAATTTACACAATAATGAAGAAATCATCTACGAGGGGAGACAATGAGCAAAAACAATCAATACCAGAATTAGATTCCCAAGGCCATCCATCAGATGTTGGAATAATCAGGTGCAAGGCAGGAAATATACACAAAACTGGAACTGAAACAAGAAACAAGGATGTTTTCACAGTCTGGTCGGTTCTCTAAAACATTTTTAAAGTACATGTCATTGATAAAGCTAAATACTCAAAAGTTGTGTAATACAAGAGATTAATCATTGAGAAGAGTGAAATTATGCTGTTTTGAAAACTATGGCAGGTGAGATTTTCTGCCTAGTTATATAAGAAGATTTATCTAAAACATACACATTATTTCAAAGGCTTATTGGCTGTGAAATAAGTTAAGGGTATTTCAAATGGCTTGTCTGCAATGAAAGGTGCTATGTAGGGAATCACAGAAAGTCGAGGGGAAAATATGTCAATATATACATTGCTATAGGTTGAACTAAGCCTTAGGACAGCAACAATGTAGAGGGCCTGACCCTTAGAAACTTACAAGTAACCTGGAATCTTCAAAAGTTCAAACATTGATAAGTAAAAAGATTTATTAAAATGAATAACCAAGTGTTTTAATTTAAATCAGAAGATCAATCCAATAAACCCTGAGAACATAGATAAAAGATAAATAAAGATATGAGCAGAACTTAATACAACAGCAAACGTAGAAAATTGAGGTGATTTAGTAAGTCCAAAGAATATTCTTTGAAAACATTGAAAAGACACACTTTGATTAAGGAAAACAAAAAACATAAGTAAAGAATATACAGAAAGAGTCAGGACAATGTTATAGCAGAGAATATATGAAATGCCAGTAAATTTGAACATTTCTGTAAAGGGGACCATTTCCCAGCTCCTAAAGTTTACCAAAACTGACACAAGAGGAATTCATTTAAGGTCATCATGTCTGCCCTTGGCATTCTCGGAACGCCCTGGACTTAGAATGCAGCATCTGTAGTCCATGGTAACGTGCGGTGAGGGGGCGGGGCTGAGGGAGGTTGGAACACTGCCTCACTGAGGGAGTGGGTGTGTCATCTCTGCTGTGACTGAACAAAGGGTAGGGGAGCCGGGGTCCCAGGGTAGGGTCCTCAGAGCCTGGCAGGCCCAGTGGGGTGTCACAAGCATTTAGGCCCAGGCCAAAGGGCGCCTTCGTTGTCTGAACAGCTGCCCAAACTCTCACCTTTCGACTCAGGCCGCCCTCCTACTTGAAGTGTGTTTGGAACCTGTCCACGCAGTACACCTCGCAGCACAGCTAACCATAGGTCTGGGCATCGTAGCTTCCTGCCAGGTGACCGAAGTTCGCAGGCAGATGGGTCCCTGGGACACACACGGAGAGGCTCCTGCCCTGGACACTGGCCGCCCATGCCCCAGCCCCATATCGGTGGCCGCAAAGCAGCCCTGTCTGAGTCCCCTCCCTCTAGAGGGAGTATTGGACCAACACTTCTAGAAAACGGGGTCCTCGCGGCACCTCATTGGAGGGACACAAATAAATCTTTGCCGACTTTCTGGTGAAACTTAGGAGCATTCACACATAAGCCTCTTACAAGGTCAGCTGTTTAGCTAAACATGAGCTCATGATCTAAATTTACACAATAATGAAGAGATCAGCTACAAGGGGAGACAATCAGCAAAAACAATCAATACCAGAATTAGATTCCCAAGGCCATCCATCAGATGTTGGAATAATCAGGTGCAAGGCAGGAAATATACATAAGACTGGAACTGAAACAAGAAACAAGGATGTTTTCACAGTCTCGTAGGATCTCTAAATCATTCTTAAATTACTTGTCATTGATAAAGCTAAATACTCAAAGGTTGTGTAATACAACAGATTAATCATTGAGAAGAGTGAAATTATGCAGTATTGAAAACTATGGCAGGTCAGATTTTCTGCCTAATTATATAAGAAGATTTCTCTAAAACGTACACATTATTTCAAAGACTTATTGGCTGCGAAATAAGTTAAGGGTATTTCAAATGGCTTGTCTGCAATGAAAGGTGCTATGTAGGGAATCACAGAAAGTCGAGGGGAAAATATGTCAATATATACATTGCTATAGGTTGAACTAAGCCTTAGGACAGCAACAATGTAGAGGACCTGACACTTAGAAACTTACAAGTAAGCTGGAATCTTCAAAAGTTCAAATCTTTATAAGTAAAAAGATTTATTAAAATGAATAACCAAGTGTTTTAATTGACATCAGAAGATCAAACCAATAAACCCTTAGAACATAGTTAAAAGAAAAATAAATATATCAGCAGAACTTAATACAACAGCAATCGTATAAAATTGAGGTGATTTAGTAAGTCCAAAGAATATTCTTTGAAAACATTTAAAAGACACACTTTGATTAAGGAAAACAAAAAACATAAGTAAAGAATATACAGAAAGAGTCAGGACAATGTTATAGCAGAGAATATATGAAATGCCAGTAAATTTGAACATTTCTGTAAGGGGACCATTTCCTAGCTCCTAAAGTTTACCAAAACTGACACAAGAGGAAATCATTTAAGGTCCTCATGTCTGCCCTTGGGATTCTCGGAACGCCCTGGCCTCTGAATGCAGCATCTGTAGTCCAAGGTAACCTGCGGAGAGGGGGCGGAGCTGAGGGAGGTTGGAACACTGCCCTCACTGAGGGAGTGGGTGTGGCCATCTCTGCTGTGACTGAACAAAGGGCAGGGGAAAAGGGGGCCCAGGGCAGGGCCCTCAGAACCCGGCAGGCCCAGTGGGGTGTCACAAGCATTTAGGCCCAGGCCAAAGGGCGCCTTCTTTGTCTGCACAGCTGCCCAAACTCCCACCTTTCCACTCAGGCCGCCTTCTTACTTGAAGTGTGTGTGGAACCTGTCCGCGCAGTACACCTCGCTGCACAGCTAACCATATGTCTGGGCATCATAGCTTCCTGCCAGGTGACCGAAGTTCGCAGGCAGATGGGTCCCTGGGACACATGCGGAGAGGATCCTGCCCATGCCACAGGCCGCCCACAGCCCCAGCCCCAGATCGGGGGCCGCAAAGCAGCCCTGTCTGGGTCCCCTCCCTCAAGAGGGATTATTGGACCAACACTTCTTGAAAAAGGGGTCCTCACGGGCAACTCATTGGAGGGACGCAAATAAATCTTTGCCGACTTTCTGCTGAAACTTAGGAGCGTTCACACCTAAGCCTCTTACAAGGTCAGCTGTTTAGCTAAACATGAGCTCATGATCTAAATTTACACAATAATTAAGAGATCAGCTACAAGGGGAGACAATCAGCAAAAACAATCAATACCAGAATTAGATTCCCAAGGCAATCCATCACATGTAGGAATAATCAAGTGCAAGGCAGGAAATATACATAAAACTGGAACTGAAACAAGAAACAAGGATGTTTTCACAGTCTGGTAGGATCTCTAAAACATTTTTAAAGTACATGTCATTGATAAAGCTAAATACTCAAAAGTTGTGTAATACAAGAGATTAATCATTGAGAAGAGTGAAATTATGCTGTTTTGAAAACTATGGCAGGTGAGATTTTCTGCCTAGTTATATAAGAAGATTTATCTAAAACATACACATTATTTCAAAGGCTTATTGGCTGTGAAATAAGTTAAGGGTATTTCAAATGGCTTGTCTGCAATGAAAGGTGCTATGTAGGGAATCACAGAAAGTCGAGGGGAAAATATGTCAATATATACATTGCTATAGGTTGAACTAAGCCTTAGGACAGCAACAATGTAGAGGACCTGACCCTTAGAAACTTACAAGTAACCTGGAATCTTCAAAAGTTCAAACATTGATAAGTAAAAAGATTTATTAAAATGAATAACCAAGTGTTTTAATTTAAATCAGAAGATCAAACCAATAAACCCTGAGAACATAGAAAAAAGATAAATAAAGATATGAGCAGAACTGAATACAACAGAAAACGTATAAAAGTGAGGTGATTTAGTAAGTCCAAAGAATATTCTTTGAAAAGATTGAAAGACACACTTTGATTAGGAAAACAAAAACATAAGGAAAGAATATACAGAAAGAGTCAGGACAATGTTATAGCAGAGAATATATGAAATGCCAGTAAATTTGAACATTTCTGTAAAGGGGACCATTTCTTAGCTCCTAAAGTTTACCAAAACTGACACAAGAGGAAATCATTTAAGGTCATCATGTCTGCCCTTGGCATTCTCAGAACGCCCTGGCCTCAGAATGCAGCATCTGTAGTCCATGGTAACCTGCAGAGAAGAGGCGGGGCTGAGGAAGGTTGGAACACTGCCCTCACAGAGGGAGTGGGTGTGGCCATCTCTGCTGTGACTGAACGAAGGACAGGGGAGCAGGGGGCCCAGGGCAGGTCCCTCAGAGCCCTGCAGGCCCCGTGGTGTGACACAAGCATTTAGGCCCAGGCCAAAAGGCGCCTTCTTTGTCTGCACAGCTGCCTAAACTCTCACCTTTCCACTCAGGCCGCCCTCTTACTTGAAGTGTGTGTGGAACCTGTCCAGGCAGTACACCTCGCTGCACAGCTAACCATAGGTCTGGGCATCGTAACTTCCTGCCAGGTGACCAAAGTTCGCAGGCAGATGGGTCCCTGTTTCCACAAGTGGAGAGGTTCCTGCCCAGGCCACAGGCTGCCCACTTCCCCTGCCCAGGATCCGGGGCCTAATATCAACCCTGTCTTAATCCTCTCCCTCTAGAGGGAGTATTGGACCAACACTTCTAGAAATCGGAGTCCTCAGGGGCAACTCATTGGAGATACACAAATAAAGCTTTGCCAACTTTCTGCTGAAACTTACGAGCGTTCACACCTAAGCCTCTTACAAGGTCAGCTGTTTAGCTAAACATGAGCTCATGATCTAAATTTACACAATAATGAAGAAATCATCTACGAGGGGAGACAATCACCAAAAACAATCAATACCAGAATTAGATTCCCAAGGCCTTCCATCAGATGTTGGAATAATCAGGTGCAAGGCAGAAAATATACATAAAACTGGAACTGAAACAAGGAACAAGGATGTTTTCAAAGACTGGTAGGATCTCTAAAACATTTTTAAAGTACATGTCATTGATAAAGCTAAATACACAATGGTTGTGTAATACAAAAGATTAATCATTGAGAAGAGTGAAATTATGCTGTTTTGAAAACTATGGCAGGTCAGATTTTGTGCCTAATTATATAAGAAGATTTCTCTAAAAAATACACATTATTTCAAAGACTTGTTGGCTGTGAAATAAGTTAAGGGTATTTCAAATGGCTTGTCTGCAAAGAAAGGTGAGATGTAGGGAATCACAGAAAGTCGAGGGGAAAATATGTCAATATATACATTGCTATATGGTGAACTAAGCCTTAGGCCAGCAACAATGGAGAGGACCTGACCCTTAGAAACTTACGAGTAACCGGGAATCTTCCAAAGTTCAAATCTTTATAAGTAAAAAGATTTATTAAAATGAATAACCAAGTGTTTTAATTGACATCAGAAGATCAAACCAATAAACACTGAGAATATAGAAAAAAGATAAATAAAGATATGAGCAGAACTGAATACAACAGAAAACGTATAAAAGTGAGGTGATTTAGTAAGTCCAAAGAATATTCTTTGAAAACATTGAAAAGACACACTTTGATTAAGGAAAACAAAAACATAAGGAAAGAATATACAGAAAGAATCAGGACAATGTTATAGCAAAGAATATATGAAATGCCAGTAAATTTGAACATTTCTGTAAGGGGACCATTTCTTAGCTCCTAAACTTTACCTAAACTGACACAAGAGGAAATCATTTAAGGTCATCATGTCTGCCCTTAGCATTCTCGGAACACCCTGGCCTCAGAAGGCAGCATCTGTAGTCCATGGTAACCTGCCGAGAAGGGGCGGGGCTGAGGGAGTTTGGAACACTGCACTCACAGAAGGAGTGGTTGTGGCCATCTCTGCTGTGACTGAACAAAGGACAGGGGAGCAGGGCGCCCAGGGCAGGTCCCTCAGAGCCCTGCAGGCCCAGTGGTGTGTCACAAGCATTTAGGCCCAGGCCAAAAGGCGCCTCCTTTGTCTGCACAGCAGCCTAAACTCTGACCTTTCCACTCAGGCCGCCCTCTTACTTGAAGTGTGTGTGGAACCTGTCCACGCAGTACACCTCGCTGCACAGCTAACCATAGGTCTGGGCATCGTAACTTCCTGCCAGGTGACCGAAGTTCGCAGGCAGATGGGTCCCTGGGATACAGTCGGAGAGGCTCCTGCCCAGGCCACAGGCTGCCCACAGCCCCTGCCCCAGATCGGGGGCCGAAAATCAGCCCTGTCTGAATACCCTGCCTCTAGAGGGAGTATTGGACCAAAACTTCTAGAAAACGGAGTCCTCATGGGCAACTCATTGGAGATTCACAAATAAATCTTTGCCGACCTTCCGCTGAAACTTACGAGCGTTCACACCTAAGCCTCTTACAAGGTCAGCTGTTTAGCTAAACATGAGCCCATGATCTAAATTTACACAATAATGAAGAAATCATCTACGAGGAGAGACAATCAGCAAAAACAATCAATACCAGAATTAGATTCCCAAGGCCATCCATCAGATGTTGGAATAGTCAGGTGCAAGGCAGAAAATATACATAAATCTGGAACTGAAACAAGGAACAAGGATGTTTTCAAAGACTGGTAGGATCTCTAAAACATTTTTAAAGTACATGTCATTGATAAAGCTAAATACACAATGGTTGTGTAATACAACAGATTAATCATTGAGAAGAGTGAAATTATGCTGTTTTGAAAACTATGGCAGGTCAGATTTTGTGCCTAATTATATAAGAAGATTTCTCTAAGAAATACATATTATTTCAAAGACTTATTGACTGTGAAATAAGTTAAGGGTATTTCAAATGGCTTGTCTGCAAAGAAAGGTGAGATGTAGGGAATCACAGAAAGTCGAGGGGAAAATATGTCAATATATACATTGCTATATGGTGAACTAAGCCTTAGGCCAGCAACAATGGAGTGGACCTGACCCTTAGAAACTTATGAGTAAGCTGGAATCTTCCAAAGTTCTAATCTTTATAAGTAAAAAGATTTATTAAAATGAATAACCAAGTGTTTTAACTGACATCAGAAGATCAAACCAATAAACCCTGAGAATATCGAAAAAAGATAAATAAAGATATGAGCAGAACTGAATACAACAGAAAACGTATAAAATTGAGGTGATTTAGTAAGTCCAAAGAATATTCTTTGAAAAGATTGAAAAGACACACTTTGATTAAGGAAAACAAAAACATAAGGAAAGAATATACAGAAAGAGTCAGGACAATGTTCTTGCAGAGAATATATGAAATGCCAGTAAATTTGAACATTTCTGTAAAGGGGACCATTTCCTAGCTCCTAAAGTTTACCAAAACTGACACAAGAGGAAATCATTTAAGGTTATCATGTCTGCCCTTGGCATTCTCAGAACGCCCTGGCCTCAGAATGCAGCATCTGTAGTCCATGGAAACCTGCGGAGGAGGGGTGGAGCTGATGGCGGTTGCAACACAGCCCTCAGAGTGGGAGTGGGTGTGGCCATCTCTGCTGTGACTGAACAAATGACAGGGGAGCAGGGGTCCCAGGGCAGGTACCTCAGAGCGCTGCAGGCCCAGTGGTTTTTCACAAGCATTTAGGCCCAGGCCAAAGGGCACCTTCTTTGTCTGCACAACTGCCTAAACTCTCTCCTTTCCAGTCAGGCCGACCTCTTACTTGAAGTGTGTGTGGAATCTGTCCACGCAGTACACCTTGCTGCACAGCTAACCATAGGTCTGGGCATCGTAACTTCCTGCCAGGTGCCCGAAGTTCGCAGGTAGATGGGTCCCTTGGACACAGGCGGAGAGGCTCCTGCGCAGGCCACAGGCTGCCCACTGCCCCTGCCCCAGTTCGGGGGCCGAAAATCAGCCCTGTCTGAATCCCCTGCCTCTAGAGGAGTATTGGACCCAAACTTCTAGAAAACGGAGTCCTCATGGGCAACTCATTGGAGATACACAAATAAAGCTTTGCCGACTTTCTGCTGAAACTTACGAGCGTTCAAACCTAAGCCTCTTACAAGGAAAGCTGTATAGCTAAACATGAGCTCATGATCTAACTTTACACAATAATGAAGAAATCATCTACGAGGGGAGACAATCAGCAAAATCAATCAATACCAGAATTAGATTCCCAAGGCCATCCATCAGATGTTGGAATAATCAGGTGCAAGGCAGAAAATATACATAAAACTGGAACTGAAACAAGGAACAAGGATGTTTTCAAAGACTGGTAGGATCTCTAAAACATTTTTAAAGTACATGTCATTGATAAAGCTAAATACACAATGGTTGTGTAATACAACAGATTAATCATTGAGAAGAGTGAAATTATGCTGTTTTGAAAACCATGGCAGGTCAGATTTTGTGCCTAATTATATAAGAAGATTTGTCTAAGAAATACATATTATTTCAAAGAATTATTGGCTGTGAAATAAGTTAAGGGTATTTCAAATGGCTTGTCTGCAAAGAAAGGAGAGATGTAGGGAATCCCAGAAAGTCGAGGGGAAAATATGTCAATATATACATTGCTATATGGTGAACTAAGCCTTAGGCCAGCAACAATGGATAGGACCTGACCATTAGAAACTTACGAGTAAGCTGTAATCTTCCAAAGTTAAACTCTTTATATGTAAAAAGATTTATTAAAATGAATATCCAAGTGTTTTAATTGACATCAGAAGATCAAACCAATAAACCCTGAGAATAAAGAAAAAAGATAAATAAAGATATGAGCAGAACTGAATACAACAGAAAACTTATAAAATTGAGGTGATTTAGTAAGTCCAAAGAATATTCTTTGAAAAGATTGAAAAGACACACTTTGATTAAGGAAAACAAAAACATAAGGAAAGAATATCCAGAAAGAGTCAGGACAATGTTCTAGCAGAGAATATATGAAATATCAGTAAATTTGAACATTTCTGTAAAGGGGACCATTTCCTAGCTCATAAAGTTTACCAAAACTGACACAAGAGGAAATCATTTAAGGTCATCATGTCTGCCCTTGGCATTCTCAGAACGCCCTGGCCTCAGAATGCAGCATCTGTAGTCCATGGTAACCTGCGGAGGAGGGGCGGAGCTGATGGCGGTTGCAACACTGCCCTCAGATTGGGAGTGGATGTGGCCGTCTCTGCTGTGACTGAACAAATGACAGGGGAGCAGGGGGCCCAGGGCAGGTCCCTCAGAGCCCTGCAGGCCCAGTGGTTTGTCACATTCATTTAGGCCCAGGCAAAAAGGCGCCTTCTTTGTCTGCACAGGTGCCTAAACTCTGACCTTTCCACTCAGGCTGCCCTCTTATTTGAAGTGTGTGTGTAACCTGTCCACGCAGTACACCTCGCTGCACAGCTAACCATAGGTCTGGGCATCGTAACTTCCTGCCAGGTGACCGAAGTTCACAGGCAGATGGGTCCCTGGGACACAGGCGGAGAGGCTGCTGCCCAGGCCACAGGCTGCCCACTGCCCCTGCTCCAGATCGGGGGCCGCAAATCAGCCCTGTCTGAATCCCCAGCCTCTAGAGGGTGTATTAGACCAACACTTCTAGAAAACGGAGTCCTCACGGGCGACTCATTGGAGATACACAAATAAAGCTTTGCCGACCTTCTGCTGAAACTTACGAGCATTCACACCTAAGCCTCTTACAAGGAAAGCTGTATAGCTAAACATGAGCTCATGTTCTAAATTTACACAATAATGAAGAAATCATCTACGAGGGGAGACAATCAGCAAAAACAATCAATACCAGAATTAGATTCCCAAGGCCATCCATCAGATGTTGGAATAATCAGGTGCAAGGCAGAAAATATACATAAAACTGGAACTGAAACAAGGAACAAGGATGTTTTCAAAGACTGGTAGGATCTCTAAAACATTTTTAAAGTACATGTCATTGATAAAGCTAAATACACAATGGTTGTGTAATACAACAGATTAATCATTGAGAAGAGTGAAATTATGCTGTTTTGAAAACCATGGCAGGTCAGATTTTGTGCCTAATTATATAAGAAGATTTCTCTAAGAAATACATATCATTTCAAAGAATTATTGGCTGTGAAATAAGTTAAGGGTATTTCAAATGGCTTGTCTGCAAAGAAAGGAGAGATGTAGGGAATCCCAGAAAGTCGAGGGGAAAATATGTCAAGATATACATTGCTGTATGGTGAACTAAGCCTTAGGCCAGCAACAATGGAGAGGACCTGACCCTTAGAAACTTACGAGTAAGCAGGAATCTTCCAAAGTTCAAATCTTTATATGTAAGAAGATTTATTAAAATGAATATCCAAGTGTTTTAATTGACATCAGAAGATCAAACCAATAAACCCTGAGAATAAAGAAAAAAGATAAATAAAGATATGAGCAGAACTGAATACAACAGAAAACGTATAAAATTGAGGTGATTTAGTAAGTCCAAAGAATATTCTTTGAAAAGATTGAAAAGACACACTTTGATTAAGGAAAACAAAAACATAAGGAAAGAATATACAGAAAGAGTCAGGACAATGTTCTAGCAGAGAATATATGAAATACCAGTAAATTTGAACATTTCTGTAAAGGGGACCATTTCCTAGCTCCTAAAGTTTACCAAAACTGACACAAGAGGAAATCATTTAAGGTCATCATGTCTGCCCTTGGCATTCTCAGAACGCCCTGGCCTCAGAATGCAGCATCTGTAGTCCATGGTAACCTGCGGAGGAGGGTCGGAGCTGATGGCGGTTGCAACACTGCCCTCAGAGTGGGAGTGGATGTGGCCGTCTCTGCTGTGACTGAACAAATGACAGGGGAGCAGGGGGCCCAAGGCAGGTCCCTCAGAGCCCTGCAGGCCCAGTGGTTTGTCACATTCATTTAGGCCCAGGCAAAAAGGCGCCTTCTTTGTCTGCACAGCTGCCTAAACACTGACCTTTCCACTCACGCTGCCCTCTTATTTGAAGTGTGTGTGGAACCTGTCCACGCAGTACACCTCGCTGCACAGCTAACCATAGGTCTGGGCATCGTAACTTCCTGCCAGGTGACCGAAGTTCACTGGCAGATGGGTCCCTGGGACACAGGCGGAGAGGCTCTTGCCCAGGCCACCGGCTGCCCACTGCCCCTGCCCCAGATCGGGGGCGGCAAATCAGCCCTGTCTGAATCCCCAGCCTCTAGAGGGTGTATTGGACCAACACTTCTAGAAAACGGAGTCCTCACGGGCAACTCATTGGAGATACACAAATAAAGCTTTGCCGACCTTCTGCTGAAACTTACGATCGTTCACACCTAAGCCTCTAACAACGTCAGCTGTTTAGCTAAACATGAGCTCATGATCTAAATTTACACAATAATGAAGAAATCATCTACCGGGGGAGACAATCAGCAAAAACAATCAATACCAGAATTAGATTCCCAAGGCCATCCATCAGATGTTGGATTAATCAGGTGCAAGGCAGAAAATATACATAAAACTGGAACTGAAACAAGGAACAAGGATGTTTTCAAAGACTGGTAGGATCTCTAAAACATTTTTAAAGTACATGTCATTGATAAAGCTAAATACACAATGGTTGTGTAATACAACAGATTAATCATTGAGAATAGTGAAATTATGCTGTTTTGAAATCTATGGCAGGTCAGATTTTGTGCCTAATTATATAAGAAGATTTCTCTAAAAAATACACATTATTTCAAAGACTTTTTGGCTGTGAAATAAGTTAAGGGTATTTCAAATGGCTTGTCTGCAAAGAAAGGTGAGATGTAGGGAATCACAGAAAGTCGAGGGGAAATTATGTCAATATATACATTGCTATATGGTGAACTAAGCCTTAGGCCAGCAACAATGGAGAGGACCTGACACTTAGAAACTTACGAGTAAGCTGGAATCTTCCAAAGTTCAAATCTTTATAAGTAAAAAGATTTATTAAAATGAATAACCAAGTGTTTTAATTGACATCAGAAGATCAAACCAATAAACCCTGAGAATATAGAAAAAAGATAAATAAAGATATGAGCAGAACTGAATACAACAGAAAACGTATAAAATTGAGGTGATTTAGTAAGTCCAAAGAATATTCTTTGAAAAGATTGAAAAGACACACTTTGATTAAGGAAAACAAAAACATAAGGAAAGAATATACAGAAAGAGTCAGGACAATGTTCTAGCAGAGAATATATGAAATGCCAGTAAATTTGAACATTTCTGTAAAGGGGACCATTTCCTAGCTCCTAAAGATTACCAAAACTGACACAAGAGGAAATCATTTAAGGTCATCATGACTGCCATTGGCATTCTCGGAACGCCCTGGCCTCAGAATGCAGCATCTGTAGTCCATGGTAACCTGCAGAGAAGGGGAGGGGCTGAGGGAGGTTGGAACACTGCCCTCACAGGGGGAGTGGGTGTGGCCATCTCTGCTGTGACTGAACAAAGGACAGGGGAGCAGGGGGCCCAGGGCAGGTCCCTCAGAGCCCTGCAGGCCCTGTGGTGTGTCACAAGCATTTAGGCCCTGGCCAAAAGGCGCCTTCTTTGTCTGCACAGCTGCCTAAACTCTCATCTTTCCAGTCAGGCCGCCCTCTCACTTGAAGTGTGTGTGGAACCTGTCCACGCAGTACACCTCGCTGCACAGCTAACCATAGGTCTGGGCATCGTAACTTCCTGCCAGGTGACCTAAGTTCGCAGGCAGATGTGTCCCTGGGACACAGGCAGAGAGGCTCCTGTGCAGGCCACAGGCTGCCCACTGCCCCTGCCAAAGATCGGGGGCCGAAAATCAGCCCTGTCTGAATCCCCTGGCTCTAGAGGGAGTATTGGACCAACACTTCTAGAAAACGGAGTCCTCATGGGCAACTCATTGGAGATACACAAATAAAGCTTTGCCGACTTTCTGCTGAAACTTACGAGCGTTCACACCTAAGCCTCTTACAAGGTCAGCTGTTTAGCTAAACATGAGCTCATGATCTAACTTTACACAATAATGAAGAAATCATGTACGAGGGGAGACAATCAGCAAACACAATCAATACCAGAATTAGATTCCCAAGGCCATCCATCAGATGTTGGAATAATCAGGTGTAAGGCAGAAAATATACATAAAACTGGAACTTAAACAAGGAACAAGGATGATTTCAAAGACTGGTAGGATCTCTAAAACATTTTTTTTTCTTTTTGCGGTATGCGGGCCTCTCACTGTCGTGACCTCTCCCGTTGCAGAGCACAGGCTCCGGACGCACAGGCCCAGCGGCAATGGCTCTCGGGCCCAGCCGCTCCGTGGCATATGGGATCCTCCCAGATCGGGGCACGAACCCGTATCTCCTGCATCGGCAGGCGGACTCTCAACCACTGCGCCACCGGGAGGCCCCTAAAACATTTTTAAAGAACATGTCATTGATAAAGCTAAATACACAATGGTTGTGTAATACAACAGATTAATCATTGAGAAGAGTGAAATTATGCTGTTTTGAAAACTATGGCAGGTCAGATTTTGTGCCTAATTATATAAGAAGATTTCTCTAAAAAATACACATTATTTCAAAGACTGATTGGCTGTGAAATAAGTTAAGGGTATTTCAAATGGCTTGTCTGCAAAGAAAGGTGAGATGTAGGGAATCACAGAAAGTCGAGGGGACAATATGTCAATATATACATTGCTATATGGTGAACTAAGCCTTAGGCCAGCAACAATGGAGAGGACCTGAGCCTTAGAAACTAACGAGTAAGCTGGAATCTTCAAAAGGTCAAATCTTTATAAGGAAAAAGATTTATTAAAATGAATAACCAAGTGTTTTAATTGACATCAGATGATCAAACCAATAAACCCTGAGAATATAGAAAAAAGATAAATAACGATATGAGCAGAACTGAATACAACAGAAAACGTATAAAATTGAGGTGATTTAGTAAGTCCAAAGAATATTCTTTGAAAAGATTGAAAAGACACACTTTGATTAAGGAAAACAAAAACATAAGGAAAGAATATACAGAAAGAGTCAGGACAATATTATAGCAGAGAATATATGAAATGCCAGTAAATTTGAACATTTCTGTAAAGGGGACCATTTCCTAGCTCCTAAAGTTTACCAAAACTGACACAAGAGGAAATCATTTAAGGTCATCATGTCTGCCCTTGCCATTCACGGAACGCCCTGGCCTCAGAAGGCAGCATCTCTAGTCCATGGTAACCTGCGGAGAAGGGGCGGGGCTGAGGGAGGTTGGAACACTACCCTCACAGAGGGATAGTGTGTGGCCATCTCTGCTGTGACTGAACAAAGGACAGGGGAGCAGGGGGCCCAGGGCAGGTCCCTCAGTGCCCTGCAGGCCCAGTGGTGTGTAACCAGCATTTAGGCCCAGGCCAAAAGGCGCCTACTTTGTCTGCACAGCTGCCTAAACTCTCATCTTTCCACTCAGGCCGCCCTCTTACTTGAAGTGTGTGTGGAACCTGTCCACACAGTACACCTCGGTGCACAGCTAACCATAGGTCTGGGCATCGTAACTTCCTGCCAGGTGACCGAATTTCGCAGGCAGATGGGTCCCTGGGACACAACCGGATTGGCTCCTGCCCAGGCCACAGGCTGCCAACTGTCTGTGCCCCAGATCGGGGGCGGCAAATCAGCCCTGTCTGAATCCCCATCCTCTAGAGGGAGTATTGGACCAGCACTTCTAGAAAACGGAGTCCACACGGGCAACTCATTGGAGATACACAAAAAAAGCTTTGCCGACTTTCTGCTGAAACTTACGAGCATTCACACCTAAGCCTCTTACAAGGTCAGCTGTTTAGCTAAACATGAGCTCCTGATCTAAATTTACACAATAATGAAGAAATCATGTACAAGGGGAGACAATCAGCAAAAACAATCAATACCAGAAGTAGATTCCCAAGGCCATCCATCAAATGTTGGAATAATCAGGTGCATGGCAGAAAATATACATAAAACTGGAACTGAAACAGGAACAAGGATGTTTTCAAAGACTGGTAGCATCTCTAAAACAGTTTTAAAGTACATGTCATTGATAAAGCTAAATACACAATGGTTGTGTAATACAACAGATTAATCATTGAGAAGAGTGAAATTATGCTGTTTTGAAAACTATGGCAGGTGAGATTTTGTGCCTAATTATGTAAGAAGATTTCTCTAAAAAATACACATTATTTCAAAGACTTATTGGCTGTGAAATAAGTTAAGGGTATTTCAAATGGCTTGTCTGCAAAGAAAGGTGAGATGTAGGGAATCACAGAAAGTCGAGGGGAAAATATGTCAATATATACATTGCTATATGGTGAACTAAGCCTTAGGCCAGCAACAATGGAGAGGACCTGACACTTAGAAACTTACGAGTAAGCTGGAATCTTCCAAAGTTCAAATCTTTATAAGTAAAAAGATTTATTAAAATGAATAACCAAGTGTTTTAATTGACATCAGAAGATCAAACCAATAAACCCTGAGAATATAGAAAAAAGATAAATAAAGATATGAGCAGAAATGAATACAACAGAAAACGTATAAAATTGAGGTGATTTAGTAAGTCCAAAGAATATTCTTTGAAAAGATTGAAAAGACACACTTTGAGGAAAACAAAAACATAAGGAAAGAATATACAGAAAGAGTCAGGACAATGTTATAGCAGAGAATATATGAAATGCCAGTAAATTTGAACATTTCTGTAAAGGGGACCATTTCCTAGCTCCTAAAGTTTACCAAAACTGACACAAGAGGAAATCATTTAAGGTCATCATGTCTGCCCTTGGAATTCTCGGAAAGCCCTGGCCTCTGAAGGCAGCATCTGTAGTCCATGGTAACCTGCGGAGAAGGGGCGGGGCTGAGGGAGGTTGGAAAAGTGCCCTCACAGAGGGAGTGGGTGTGGCCATCTCTGATGTGACTGAACAAAGGACAGGGGAGCAGGGGGCCCAGGGCAGGTCCCTCAGAGCCCTGCAGGCACAGTGGTGTGTCACAAGCATTTAGGCTCAGGCCAAAGGGCGCCTTCTTTCTCTGCACAGCTGCCTGAACTCTCACCTTTCCACTCAGGCCGCACTCTTACTTGAAGTGTGAGTGGAACCTATCCACGCAGTAAACCTCGGTGCACAGCTAACCATAGGTCTGGGCATTGTAACTTCCTGCCAGGTGACCGAAGTTCACAGGCAGATGGGTCCCTGGGACAGAGGCGGAGAGGCTCCTGCCCAGGCCCTAGGCTGCCCAATGCCCCTGCCCCTGCCCCAGATCGGGGGCCGCAAATAAGCCCTGTCTGAATCCCTAGCCTCTAGAGGGAGTATTGGACCATCACTTCTAGAAAACGGAGTCCTCACGGGGAACTCATTGGAGATACACAAATAAAGCTTTGCCGACTTTCTTCTGAAACTTACGAGTGTTCACACCTAAGCCTCTTACAAGGTCAGCTGTTTAGCTAAAAAAGAGCTCATGATCTAAATTTACACAATAATGAAGAAATCATCTACGAGCGGAGACAATCAGCAAAAACAATCAATACCAGAATTAGATTCCCAAGGCCATCCATCAGATGTTGGAATAATCAGGTGCAAGGCAGAAAATATACATAAAACTGGAACTGAAACAAGGAACAAGGATGTTTTCAAAGACTGGTAGGATCTCTAAAACATTGTTTTTTCTTTTTGCGGTATGCGGGCCTCTCACTGTCGTGGCCTCTCCCGTTGCGGAGCACAGGCTCCAGACGCACAGGCCCAGCGGCCATGGTTCTCGGGCCCAGCCGCTCCGCGGCATATGGGATCCTCCCAGATCGGGGCACGAACCCGTATCTCCTGCATCGGCAGGCGGACTCTCAACCACTGCGCCACTGGGAGGCCCCTAAAACATTTTTAAAGAACATGTCATTAATAAAGCTAAATACACAATGGTTGTGTAATACAACAGATTAATCATTGAGAAGAGTGAAATTATGCTGTTTTGAAAACTATGGCAGGTGAGATTTTCGGCCTAATTATATAAGAAGACTTCTTTAAAAAATACACATTATTTCAAAGACTGATTGGCTGTGCAATAAGTTAAGGGTATTTCAAATGGCTTGTCTGCAAAGAAAGGTGAGATGTAGGGAATCCCAGAAAGTCGAGGGGACAATATGTCAATATATACATTGCTATATGGTGAACTAAGCCTTAGGCCAGCAACAATGGAGAGGACCTGAGCCTTAGAAACTAACGAGTAAGCTGGAATTTTCAAAAGTTCAAATCTTTATAAGTAAAAAGATTTATTAAAATGAATAACCAAGTGTTTTAATTGATATCAGATGATCAAACCAATAAACCCTGAGAATATAGAAAAAAGATAAATAAAGATATGAGCAGAACTGAATACAACAGAAAACGGATAAAATTGAGGTGATTTAGTAAGTCCAAAGAATATTCTTTGAAAAGATTGAAAAGACACACTTTGAGGAAAACAAAAACATAAGGAAAGAATATACAGAAAGAGTCAGGACAATGTTATAGCGGAGAATATATGAAATGCCAGTAAATTTCAACATTTCTGTAAAGGGGACCATTTCCTAGCTCCTAAAATTTACCAAAACTGACACAAGAGGAAATCATTTAAGGTCATCATGTCTGCCCTTGCCGTTCACGGAACGCCCTGGCCTCAGAAGGCAGCATCTGTAGTCCATGGTAACCTGCGGAGAAGGGGCGGGGCTGAGGGAGGTGGGAACACTACCCTCACAGAGGGATAGGGTGTGGCCATCTCTGCTGTGACTGAACAAAGGACAGGGGAGCAGGGGGCCCAGGGCAGGTCCCTCAGAGCCCTGCAAGCCCAGTGGTGTGTAACCAGCATTTAGACCCAGTCCAAAAGGCGCCTACTTTGTCTGCACAGCTGCATAAACTCTCATCTTTCCACTCAGGACGCCCTCTTACTTGAAGTGTGTGTGGAACCTGTCCACACAGTACACCTCGCTGCACAGCTAACCATAGGTCTGGGCATCGTAACTTCCTGCCAGGTGACCGAATTTCGCAGGCAGATGGGTCCCTGGGACACAGCCGGAGAGCTTCCTGCCCAGGCCACAGGCTGCCTACTGTCCCTGCCCCAGATCGGGGGCCGCAAATCAGCCCTGTCTGAATCCCCATCCTCTAGAGTGAGTATTGGACCAGCACTTCTAGAAAACGGAGTCCTCATGGGCAACTCATTGGAGATACACAAATAAAGCTTTGCCGACTTTCTGCTGAAACTTACGAGCGTTCACACCTAAGCCTCTTACAAGGTCAGCTGTTTAGCTAAACATGAGCTCCTGATCTAAATTTACACAATAATGAAGAAATCATCTACGAGGGGAGACAATCAGCAAAAACAGTCAATACCAGAATTAGATTCCCAAGGCCATCCATCAGATGTTGGAATAATCAGGTGCAAGGCAGAAAATATACATAAAACTGGAACTGAAACAGGAACAAGGATGTTTTCAAAGACTGGTAGGATCTCTAAAACAGTTTTAAAGTACATGTCATTGATAAAGCTAAATACACAATGGTTGTGTAATACAACAGATTAGTCATTGAGAAGAGTGAAATTATGCTGTTTTGAAAACTATGGCAGGTGAGATTTTGTGCCTAATTATATAAGAAGATTTCTCTAAAAAATACACATTATTTCAAAGACTTATTGGCTGTGCAATAAGTTAAGGGTATTTCAAATGGCTTGTCTGCAAAGAATGGTGAGATGTAGGGAATCACAGAAAGTCGAGGGGAAAATATGTCAATTTATACATTGCTATATGGTGAACTAAGCCTTAGGCCAGCAACAATGGAGAGGACCTGACCCTTAGAAACTTACGAGTAAGCTGGAATCTTCCAAAGTTCAAATCTTTATAAGTAAAAAGATTTATTAAAATGAATAACCAAGTGTTTTAATTGACATCAGAAGAGCAAACAAATAAACACTGAGAATATAGAAAAAAGATAAATAAAGATATGAGCAGAACTGAATACAACAGAAAACGTATAAAATTGAGGTGATTTAGTAAGTCCAAAGAATATTCTTTGAAAAGATTGAAAAGACACACTTTGATTGAGGAAAACAAAAATATAAGGAAAGAATAAACAGAAAGAGTCAGGACAATTCTTTAGCAGAGAATATATGAAATGTCAGTAAATTTGAACATTTCTGTAAAGGGGACCATTTCCTAGCTCCTAAAGTTTACCAAAACTGACACAAGAGGAAATCATTTAAGGTCATCATGTCTGCCCTTGGCATTCTCGGAACGCCCTGGCCTCAGAATGCAGCATCTGTAGTCCATGGTAACCTGCGGAGAAGGGGCGGGGCTGAGGGAGGTTGGAACACTGCCCTCACAGAGGGAGTGGGTGTGGCCATCTCTGCTGTGATTGAACAAATGACAGGGGAGCAGGGGGCCCAGGGCAGGTCCCTCAGAACACTGCAGGCCCAGTGGAGGGTCACAAGCATTTAGGCCCAGGCCAAAAGGCGCCTCCTTTGTCTGCACAGCAGCCCAAACTCTCACCTTTCCACTCAGGCCGCCCTCTTACTTGAAGTGTGTGTGGAACCTGTCCACGCAGTACACCTCGCTGCACAGCTAACCATAGGTCTGGGCATCGTAACTTCCTGCCAGGTGACCGAAGTTCACAGACAAATGGGAACCTGGGACACAGGCGGAGAGGCTCCTGCCCAGGCCACAGGCTGCCCAATGCCCTTGCCCCTGCCCCAGATCGGGGGCCGCAAATCAGCCCTGTCTGAATCCCTAGCCTCTAGAGGGAGTATTGGACCATCACTTCTAGAAAACGGAGTCCTCACGGGGAACTCATTGGAGATACACAAATAAAGCTTTGCCGACTTTCTGCTGAAACTTACGAGCGTTCACACATAAGTCTCTTACAAGGTCAGCTCTTTAGCTAAACATGACCTCATGATCTAAATTTACACAATAATGAAGAAATCATCTACGAGGGGAGACAATCAGCAAAAACAATCAATACAAGAATTAGATTCCCAAGGCCATCCATCAGATGTTGGAATAATCAGGTTCAAGGCAGAAAATATACATAAAACTGGAACTGAAACAGGAACAATGATGTTTTCAAAGACTGGTAGGATCTCTAAAACAGTTTCAAAGTACATGTCATTGATAAAGCTAAATACACAATGGTTGTGTAATACAACAGATTAATCATTGAGAAGAGTGAAATTATGCTGTTTTGAAAAGTATGGCAGGTGAGATTTTGTGCCTAATTATATAAGAAGATTTCTCTAAAAAATACACATTATTTCAAAGACTTATTGGCTGTGAAATAAGTTAAGGGTATTTCAAATGGCTTGTCTGCAAAGAAAGGTGAGATGTAGGGAATCCCAGAAAGTCGAGGGGAAAATATGTCAATATATACATTGCTATATGGTGAAGTAAGCCTTAGGCCAGCAACAATGGAGAGGACCTGACCCTTAGAAACTTACGAGTAAGCTGGAATCTTCCAAAGTTCAAATCTTTATAAGTAAAAAGATTTATTAAAATGAATAACCAAGTGTTTTAATTGACATCAGAAGAGCAAACCAATAAAACCTGAGAATATAGAAAAAAGATAAATAAAGATATGAGCAGAACTGAATACAACAGAAAACGTATAAAATTGAGGTGATTTAGTAAGTCCAAAGAATATTCTTTGAAAAGACTGAAAAGACACACTTTGATTGAGAAAAACGAAAACATAAGTAAAGAATATACAGAAAGAGTCAGGACAATGTTATAGCAGAGAATATATGAAATGCCAGTAAATTTGAACATTTCTGTAAAGGGGACCATTTCCTAGCTCCTAAAGTTTACCAAAACTGACACAAGAGGAAATCATTTAAGGTCATCATGTCTGCCCTTGGCATTCTCGGAACGCCCAGTCCTCAGAATGCAGCATCTGTAGTCCATGGTAACCTGCGGAGAAGGGGCGGGGCTGAGGGAGGTTGGAACACTGCCCTCACAGAGGGAGTGGGTGTGGCCATCTCTGCTGTGACTGAACAAAGGACAGGGGAGCAGGGGGCCCAGGGCAGGTCCCTCAGAGCCCTGCAGGCCCAGTGGTGTGTCACAAGCATTTAGGCCCAGGCCAAAAGGCGCCTCCTTTGTCTGCACAGCAGCCTAAACTCTCACCTTTCCACTCAGGCCGCACTCTTACTTGAAGTGTGTGTGGAACCTGTCCACGCAGTACACCTCGCTGCACAGCTAACCATAGGTCTGGGTATCGTAACTTCCAGCCAGGTGACCGTAGTTCGCAGGCAGATGGGTCCCTGGGACAAAGGCGGAGAGGCTCCTGCCCAGGCCACAGGCTGCCCACTGCCCCTGCCCCAGATCGGGGGCCGCAAATCAGCCCTGTCTGAATCCCCAAACTCTAGAGGGAGTATTGGACCAGCACTTCTAGAAAACGGAGTCCTCACGGGCAACTCATTGGAGATACACAAATAAAGCTTTGCCGACTTTCTGCTGAAACTTATGAGCGTTCACACCTAAGCCTCTTACAAGGTCAGCTGTTTAGCTAAACATGAGCTCATGATCTAAATTTTCACAATAATGAAGAAATCATCTACGAGGGGAGACAATCAGCAAAAACAATCAATACTAGAATTAGATTACCAAGGCCATCCATCAGATGTTGGAATAATCAGGTTCAAGGCAGAAAATATACATAAAACTGGAACTGAAACAGGAACAAGGATGTTTTCAAAGACTGGTAGGATCTCTAAAACAGTTTTAAAGTACATGTCACTGATAAAGCTAAATACACAATGGTTGTGTAATACAACAGATTAATCATTGAGAAGAGTGAAATTATGCTGTTTTGAAAACTATGGCAGGTGAGATTTTGTGCCTAATTATATAAGAAGATTTCTCTAAAAAATACACATTATTTCAAAGACTTATTGGCTGTGAAATAAGTTAAGGGTATTTCAAATGGCTTGTCTGCAAAGAAAGGTGAGATGTAGGGAATCCCAGAAAGTCGAGGGGAAAATATGTCAATATATACATTGCTATATGGTGAACTAAGCCTTAGGCCAGCAACAATGGAGAGGACCTGACCCTTAGAAACTTACGAGTAAGCTGGAATCTTCCAAAGTTCAAATCTTTATAAGTAAAAAGATTTATTAAAATGTATAACCAAGTGTTTTAATTGACATCAGAAGATCAAACCAATAAACCCCGAGAATATAGAAAAAAGATAAATAAAGATATGAGCAGAACTGAATACAACAGAAAACGTATAAAATTGAGGTGATTTAGTAAGTCCAAAGAATATTCTTTGAAAAGATTGAAAAGACACACTTTGAGGAAAACAAAAACATAAGGAAAGAATATACAGAAAGAGTCAGGACAATGTTATAGCAGAGAATATATGAAATGCCAGTAAATTTGAACATTTCTGTAAAGGGGACCATTTCCTAGATCCTAAAGTTTACCAAAACTGACACAAGAGGAAATCATTTAAGGTCATCATGTCTGCCCTTGGCATTCTCGGAACTCCCTGGCCTCTGAAGGCAGCATCTGTAGTCCATGGTAACCTGCGGAGAAGGGTCGGGGCTGAGGGAGGTTGGAACACTGCCCTCACAGAGGGAGTGGGTGTGGCCATCTCTGCTGTGACTGAACAAAGGACAGGGGAGCAGGGGGCCCAGGGCAGGTCCCTCAGAGCCCTGCAGGCCCAGTGGTGTGTCACAAGCATTTAGGCCCAGGCCAAAAGGCGCCTCCTTTGTCTGCACAGCAGCCTAAACTCTCACCTTTCCACTCAGGCCGCCCTCTTACTTGAAGTGTGTGTGGAACCTGTCCACGCAGTACACCTCGCTGCACAGCTAACCATAGGTCTGGGCATCATAACTTCCTGCCAGGTGACCGAAGTTCACAGACAGATGGGAACCTGGGACACAGGCGGAGAGGCTCCTGCCCAGGCCACAGGCTGCCCAATGCCCCTGCCCCTTCCCCAGATCGGGGGCCGCAAATCAGCCCTGTCTGAATCCCTAGCCTCTAGAGGGAGTATTGGACCATCACTTCTAGAAAAGTGAGTCCTCACGGGGAACTCATTGGAGATACACAAATAAAGCTTTGCCGACCTTCTGCTGAAACTTACGAGCGTTCACACCGAAGTCTCTTACAAGGTCAGCTGTTTAGCTAAACATGAGCTCATGATCTAAATTTACACAATAATGAAGAAATCATCTACGAGGGGAGACAATCAGCAAAAACAATCAAGACCAGAATTAGATTCCCAAGGCCATCCATCAGATGTTGGAATAATCAGGTTCAAGGCAGAAAATATACATAAAACTGGAACTGAAACAGGAACAATGATGTTTTCAAAGACTGGTAGGATCTCTAAAACAGTTTTAAAGTACATGTCAATGATAAAGCTAAATACACAATGGTTGTGTAATACAACAGATTAATCATTGAGAAGAGTAAAATTATGCTGTTTTGAAAACTATGGCAGGTGAGATTTTGTGCCTAATTATATAAGAAGATTTCTCTAAAAAATACACATTATTTCAAAGACTTATTGGCTGTGAAATAAGTTAAGGGTATTTCAAATGGCTTGTCTGCAAAGAAAGGTGAGATATAGGGAATCCCAGAAAGTCGAGGGGAAAATATGTCAATATATACATTGCTATATGGTGAACTAAGCCTTAGGCCAGCAACAATGGAGAGGACCTGAGCCTTAGAAACTAACGAGTAAGCTGGAATCTTCAAAAGTTCAAATCTTTACAAGTAAAAAGATTTATTAAAATGAATAACCAAGTGTTTTAATTGACATCAGAAGAGCAAACCAATAAACCCTGAGAATATAGAAAAAAGATAAATAAAGATATGAGCAGAACTGAATACAACAGAAAACGTATAAAATTGAGGTGATTTAGTAAGTCCAAAGAATATTCTTTGAAAAGATTGAAAAGACACACTTTGAGGAAAACAAAAACATAAGGAAAGAATATACCGAAAGAGTCAGGACAATGTTATAGCAGAGAATATATGAAATGCCAGTAAATTTGAACATTTCTGTAAAGGGGACCATTTCCTAGCTCCTAAAGTTTACCAAAACTGACACAAGAGGAAATCATTTAAGGTCATCATGTCTGCCCTTGGCATTCTCGGAACTCCCTGGCCTCTGAAGGCAGCATCTGTAGTCCATGGTAACCTGCGGAGAAGGGTCGGGGCTGAGGGAGGTTGGAACACTGCCCTCACAGAGGGAGTGGGTGTGGCCATCTCTGCTGTGACTGAACAAAGGACAGGGGAGCAGGGGGCCCAGGGCAGGTCCCTCAGAGCCCTGCAGGCCCAATGGTGTGTCACAAGCATTTAGGCCCAGGCCAAAAGGCGCCTCCTTTGTCTGCACAGCAGCCTAAACTCTCACGTTTCCACTCAGGCCGCCCTCTTACTTGAAGTGTGTGTGGAACCTGTCCACGCAGTACACCTCGCTGCACAGCTAACCATAGGTCTGGGCATCGTAACTTCCTGCCAGGTGACCGAAGTTCACAGACAGATGGGAACCTGGGACACAGGCGGAGAGGCTCCTGCCCAGGCCACAGGCTGCCCAATGCCCCTGCCCCTGCCCCAGATTGGGGGCCGCAAATCAGCCCTGTCTGAATCCCTAGCCTCTAGAGGGAGTATTGGACCATCACTTCTAGAAAACTGAGTCCTCACGGGGAACTCATTGGAGATACACAAATAAAGCTTTGCCGACTTTCTGCTGAAACTTACGAGCGTTCACACCTAAGTCTCTTACAAGGTCAGCTGTTTAGCTAAACATGAGCTCATGATCTAAATTTACACAATAATGAAGAAATCATCTACGAGGGGAGACAATCAGCAAAAACAATCAATACAAGAATTAGATTCCCAAGGCCATCCATCAGATGTTGGAATAATCAGGTTCAAGGCAGAAAATATACATAAAACTGGAACTGAAACAGGAACAAGGATGTTTTCAAAGACTGGTAGGATCTCTAAAACAGTTTCAAAGTACATGTCATTGATAAAGCTAAATACACAATGGTTGTGTAATACAACAGATTAATCATTGAGAAGAGTGAAATTATGCTGTTTTGAAAAGTATGGCAGGTGAGATTTTGTGCCTAATTATATAAGAAGATTTCTCTAAAAAATACACATTATTTCAAAGACTTATTGGCTGTGAAATAAGTTAAGGGTATTTCAAATGGCTTGTCTGCAAAGAAAGGTGAGATGTAGGGAATCACAGAAAGTCGAGGGGAAAATATGTCAATATATACATTGCTATATGGTGAACTAAGCCTTAGGCCAGCAACAATGGAGAGGACCTGACCCTTAGAAACTTACGAGTAAGCTGGAATCTTCCAAAGTTCAAATCTTTATAAGTAAAAAGATTTATTAAAATGAATAACCAAGTGTTTTAATTGACATCAGAAGAGCAAACCAATAAAACCTGAGAATATAGAAAAAAGATAAATAAAGATATGAGCAGAACTGAATACAACAGAAAACGTATAAAATTGAGGTGATTTAGTAAGTCCAAAGAATATTCTTTGAAAAGACTGAAAAGACACACTTTGATTGAGAAAAACGAAAACATAAGTAAAGAATATACAGAAAGAGGCAGGACAATGTTATAGCAGAGAATATATGAAATGCCAGTAAATTTGAACATTTCTGTAAAGGGGACCATTTCCTAGCTCCTAAAGTTTACCAAAACTGACACAAGAGGAAATCATTTAAGGTCATCATGTCTGCCCTTGGCATTCTCGGAACGCCCAGTCCTCAGAATGCAGCATCTGTAGTCCATGGTAACCTGCGGAGAAGGGGCGGGGCTGAGGGAGGTTGGAACACTGCCCTCACAGAGGGAGTGGGTGTTGCCATCTCTGCTGTGACTGAACAAAGGACAGGGGAGCAGGGGGCCCATGGCAGGTCCCTCAGAGCCCTGCAGGCCCAGTGGTGTGTCACAAGCATTTAGGCCCAGGCCAAAAGGCGCCTCCTTTGTCTGCACAGCAGCCTAAACTCTCACCTTTCCACTCAGGCCGCACTCTTACTTGAAGTGTGTGTGGAACCTGTCCACGCAGTACACCTCGCTGCACAGCTAACCATAGGTCTGGGTATCGTAACTTCCAGCCAGGTGACCGTAGTTCGCAGGCAGATGGGTCCCTGGGACAAAGGCGGAGAGGCTCCTGCCCAGGCCACAGGCTGCCCACTGCCCCTGCCCCAGATCGGGGGCCGCAAATCAGCCCTGTCTGAATCCCCAAACTCTAGAGGGAGTATTGGACCAGCACTTCTAGAAAACGGAGTCCTCACGGGCAACTCATTGGAGATACACAAATAAAGCTTTGCCGACTTTCTGCTGAAACTTATGAGCGTTCACACCTAAGCCTCTTACAAGGTCAGCTGTTTAGCTAAACATGAGCTCATGATCTAAATTTTCACAATAATGAAGAAATCATCTACGAGGGGAGACAATCAGCAAAAACAATCAATACAAGAATTAGATTACCAAGGCCATCCATCAGATGTTGGAATAATCAGGTGCAAGTCAGAAAATATACATAAAACTGGAACTGAAACAGGAACAAGGATGTTTTCAAAGACTGGTAGGATCTCTAAAACAGTTTTAAAGTACATGTCACTGATAAAGCTAAATACACAATGGTTGTGTAATACAACAGATTAATCATTGAGAAGAGTGAAATTATGCTGTTTTGAAAACTATGGCAGGTGAGATTTTGTGCCTAATTATATAAGAAGATTTCTCTAAAAAATACACATTATTTCAAAGACTTATTGTCTGTGAAATAAGTTAAGGGTATTTCAAATGGCTTGTCTGCAAAGAAAGGTGAGATGTAGGGAATCCCAGAAAGTCGAGGGGAAAATATGTCAATATATACATTGCTATATGGTGAACTAAGCCTTAGGCCAGCAACAATGGAGAGGACCTGACCCTTAGAAACTTACGAGTAAGCTGGAATCTTCAAAAGTTCAAATCTTTATAAGTAAAAAGATTTATTAAAATGAATAACCAAGTGTTTTAATTGACATCAGAAGATCATACCAATAAACCCCGAGAATATAGAAAAAAGATAAATAAAGATATGAGCAGAACTGAATACAACAGAAAACGTATAAAATTGAGGTGATTTAGTAAGTCCAAAGAATATTCTTTGAAAAGATTGAAAAGACACACTTTGAGGAAAACAAAAACATAAGGAAAGAATATACAGAAAGAGTCAGGACAATGTTATAGCAGAGAATATATGAAATGCCAGTAAATTTGAACATTTCTGTAAAGGGGACCATTTCCTAGATCCTAAAGTTTACCAAAACTGACACAAGAGGAAATCATTTAAGGTCATCATGTCTACCCTTGGCATTCTCGGAACTCCCTGGCCTCTGAAGGCAGCATCTGTAGTCCATGGTAACCTGCGGAGAAGGGTCGGGGCTGAGGGAGGTTGGAACACTGCCCTCACAGAGGGAGTGGGTGTGGCCATCTCTGCTGTGACTGAACAAAGGACAGGGGAGCAGGGGGCCCAGGGCAGGTCCCTCAGAGCCCTGCAGGCCCAGTGGTGTGTCACAAGCATTTAGGCCCAGGCCAAAAGGCGCCTCCTTTGTCTGCACAGCAGCCTAAACTCTCAGCTTTCCACTCAGGCCGCCCTCTTACTTGAAGTGTGTGTGGAACCTGTCCACGCAGTACACCTCGCTGCACAGCTAACCATAGGTCTGGGCATCGTAACTTCCTGCCAGGTGATCGAAGTTCACAGACAAATGGGAACCTGGGACACAGGCGGAGAGGCTCCTGCCCAGGCCACAGGCTGCCCAATGCCCCTGCCCCTGCCCCAGATCTGGGGCCGCAAATCAGCCCTGTCTGAATCCCTAGCCTCTAGAGGGAGTATTGGACCATCACTTCTAGAAAACTGAGTCCTCACGGGGAACTCATTGGAGATACACAAATAAAGCTTTGCCGACTTTCTGCTGAAACTTACGAGCGTTCACACCTAAGTCTCTTACAAGGTCAGCTGTTTAGCTAAACATGAGCTCATGATCTAAATTTACACAATAATGAAGAAGTCATCTACGAGGGGAGACAATCAGCAAAAACAATCAATACAAGAATTAGATTCCCAAGGCCATCCATCTGATGTTGGAATAATCAGGTGCAAGTCAGAAAATATACATAAAACTGGAACTGAAACAGGAACAAGGATGTTTTCAAAGACTGGTAGGATCTCTAAAACAGTTTCAAAGTACATGTCATTGATAAAGCTAAATACACAATGGTTGTGTAATACAACAGATTAATCATTGAGAAGAGTGAAATTATGCTGTTTTGAAAAATATGGCAGGTGAGATTTTGTGCCTAATTATATAAGAAGATTTCTCTAAAAAATACACATTATTTCAAAGACTTATTGGCTGTGAAATAAGTTAAGGGTATTTCAAATGGCTTGTCTGCAAAGAAAGGTGAGATGTAGGGAATCCCAGAAAGTCGAGGGGAAAATATGTCAATATATACATTGCTATATGGTGAACTAAGCCTTAGGCCAGCAACAATGGAGAGGACCTGACCCTTAGAAACTTACGAGTAAGCTGGAATCTTCCAAAGTTCAAATCTTTATAAGTAAAAAGATTTATTAAAATGAATAACCAAGTGTTTTAATTGACATCAGAAGAGCAAACCAATAAAACCTGAGAATATAGAAAAAAGATAAATAAAGATATGAGCAGAACTGAATACAACAGAAAACGTATAAAATTGAGGTGATTTAGTAAGTCCAAAGAATATTCTTTGAAAAGACTGAAAAGACACACTTTGATTGAGAAAAACGAAAACATAAGTAAAGAATATACAGAAAGAGTCAGGACAATGTTATAGCAGAGAATATATGAAATGCCAGTAAATTTGAACATTTCTGTAAAGGGGACCATTTCCTAGCTCCTAAAGTTTACCAAAACTGACACAAGAGGAAATCATTTAAGGTCATCATGTCTGCCCTTGGCATTCTCGGAACGCCCTGTCCTCAGAATGCAGCATCTGTAGTCCACGGTAACCTGCGGAGAAGGGGCGGGGCTGAGGGAGGTTGGAACACTGCCCTCACAGAGGGAGTGGGTGTGGCCATCTCTGCTGTGACTGAACAAAGGACAGGGGAGCAGGGGGCCCAGGGCAGGTCCCTCAGAGCCCTGCAGGCCCAGTGGTGTGTCACAAGCAGTTAGGCCCAGGCCAAAAGACGCCTCCTTTGTCTGCACAGCAGCCTAAACTCTCACCTTTCCACTCAGGCCGCACTCTTACTTGAAGTGTGTGTGGAACCTGTCCACGCAGTACACCTCGCTGCACAGCTAAGCATAGGTCTGGGTATCGTAACTTCCAGCCAGGTGACCGTAGTTCGCAGGCAGATGGGTCCCTGGGACAAAGGCGGAGAGGCTCCTGCCCAGGCCACAGGCTGCCCACTGCCCCTGCCCCAGATCGGGGGCCGCAAATCAGCCCTGTCTGAATCCCCAAACTCTAGAGGGAGTATTGGACCAGCACTTCTAGAAAACGGAGTCCTCACGGGCAACTCATTGGAGATACACAAATAAAGCTTTGCCGACTTTCTGCTGAAACTTATGAGCGTTCACACCTAAGCCTCTTACAAGGTCAGCTGTTTAGCTAAACATGAGCTCATGATCTAAATTTACACAATAATGAAGAAATCATCTACGAGGGGAGACAATCAGCAAAAACAATCAATACAAGAATTAGATTCCCAAGACCATCCATCAGATGTTGGAATAATCAGGTTCAAGGCAGAAAATATACATAAAACTGGAACTGAAACAGGAACAAGTATGTTTTCAAAGACTGGTAGGATCTCTAAAACAGTTTTAAAGTACATGTCACTGATAAAGCTAAATACACAATGGTTGTGTAATACAACAGATTAATCATTGAGAAGAGTGAAATTATGCTGTTTTGAAAACCATGGCAGGTCAGATTTTGTGCCTAATTATATAAGAAGATTTGTCTAAGAAATACATATTATTTCAAAGAATTATTGGCTGTGAAATAAGTTAAGGGTATTTCAAATGGCTTGTCTGCAAAGATAGGTGAGATGTAGGGAATCACAGAAAGTCGAGGGGAAAATATGTCAATATATACATTGCTATATGGTGAACTAAGCCTTAGGCCAGCAACAATGGAGAGGACCTGACCCTTAGAAACTTACGAGTAAGCTGGAATCTTCAAAAGTTCAAATCTTTATAAGTAAAAAGATTTATTAAAATGAATAACCAAGTGTTTTAATTGACATCAGAAGATCAAACCAATAAACCCTGAGAATGTAGAAAAAAGGTAAATAAAGATATGAGCAGAACTGAATACAACAGAAAACGTATAAAATTGAGGTGATTTAGTAAGTCCAAAGAATATTCTTTGAAAAGATTGAAAAGACACACTTTGAGGAAAACAAAAACATAAGGAAAGAATATACAGAAAGAGTCAGGACAATGTTATAGCAGAGAATATATGAAATGCCAGTAAATTTGAACATTTCTGTAAAGGGGACCATTTCCTAGATCCTAAAGTTTACCAAAACTGACACAAGAGGAAATCATTTAAGGTCATCATGTCTACCCTTGGCATTCTCGGAACTCCCTGGCATCTGAAGGCAGCATCTGTAGTCCATGGTAACCTGCGGAGAAGGGTCGGGGCTGAGGGAGGTTGGAACACTGCCCTCACAGAGGGAGTGGGTGTGGCCATCTCTGCTGTGACTGAACAAAGGACAGGGGAGCAGGGGGCCCAGGGCAGGTCCCTCAGAGCCCTGCAGGCCCAGTGGTGTGTCACAAGCATTTAGGCCCAGGCCAAAAGGCGCCTCCTTTGTCTGCACAGCAGCCTAAACTCTCACCTTTCCACTCAGGCCGCACTCTTACTTGAAGTGTGTGTGGAACCTGTCCACGCAGTACACCTCGCTGCACAGCTAAGCATAGGTCTGGGCATCGTAACTTCCTGCCAGGGGACCGAAGTTCACAGACAGATGGGAACCTGGGAAACAGGCGGAGAGGCTCCTGCCCAGGCCACAGGCTGCCCAATGCCCCTGCCCCTGCCCCAGATCGGGGGTCACAAATCAGCCCTGTCTGAATCCCCAGCCTCTAGGGGGAGTATTGGACCATCACTTCTAGAAAACTGAGTCCTCACTGGGAACTCATAGGAGATACACAAATAAAGCTTTGCCGACTTTCTGCTGAAACTTACGAGTGTTCACACCTAAGCCTCTTACAAGGTCAGCTGTTTATCTAAACAAGAGCTCATGATCTAAATTTAAACAATAATGAAGAAATCATCTACGAGGGGAGAAAATCAGCAAAAACAATCAATACCAGAATTAGATTCACAAGGCCATCCATCAGATGTTGGAATAATCAGGTGCAAGGCAGAAAATATACATAAAACTGGAACTGAAATAAGGAACAAGGATGTTTTCAAAGACTGGTAGAATCTCTAAAACATTTTTTTTTCTTTTTGCGGTATTCGGGCCTCTCACTGTCGTGGCCTCTCCCGTTGCAGAGCACAGGCTCCGGACGCGCAGGCCCAGCGGCCATGGCTCTCGGGCCCAGCCGCTCCGCGGCATATGGGATCCTCCCAGATCGGGGCACGAACCCGTATCTGCTGCATCGGCAGGCGGACTCTCAACCACTGCGCCACCGGGATGCCCCTAAAACATTTTTAAAGAACATGTCATTGATAAAGCTAAATACACAACGGTTGTGTAATACAACAGATTAATCATTGAGAAGAGTGAAATTATGCTGTTTTGAAAACTATGGCAGGTGAGATTTGGTGCCTAATTATGTAAGAAGATTTCTCTAAAAAATACACATTATTTCAAAGACTTATTGGCTGTGCAATAAGTTAAGGGTATTTCAAATGACTTGTCTACAAAGAAAGGTGAGATGTAGGGAATCACAGAAAGTCGAGGGGAAAATATGTCAATATATACATTGCTATATGGTGAACTAAGCCTTAGGCCAGCAACAATGGAGAGGACCTGACCCTTAGAAACTTACGAGTAAGCTGGAATCTTCCAAAGTTCAAATCTTTATAAGTAAAAAGATTTATTAAAATGAATAACCAAGTGTTTTAATTGACAACAGAAGATCAAACAAATAAACACTGAGAATATAGAAAAAAGATAAATAAAGATATGAGCAGAACTGAATACAACAGAAAACGTATAAAATTGAGGTGATTTAGTAAGTCCAAAGAATATTCTTTGAAAAGATTGAAAAGACACACTTTGATTGAGAAAAACAAAAACATAAGGAAAGAATATACAGAAAGAGTCAGGACAATGTTATATCAGAGAATATATGAAATGCCAGTAAATTTGAACATTTCTGTAAATGGGACCATTTCCTAGCTCCTAAAGTTTACCCAAACTGACAAAAGAGGAAATCATTTAAGGTCATCATGTCTGCCCTTGGCATTCATGGAACGCCCTGGCCTCAGAAGGCAGCATTTGTAGTCCATGGTAACCTGCGGATAAGGGGCGGGGCTGAGGGAGGTTGGAACACTACCCTCACAGAGGGAGTGGGTGTGGCCATCTCTGCTGTGACTGAACAAAGGACAGGGGAGCAGGGGGCCCAGGGCAGGTCCCTCAGAGCCCTGCAGGCCCAGTGCTGTGTCACAAGCATTTAGGCCCAGGCCAAAAGGCGCCTCCTTTGTCTGCACAGCAGCCTAAACTCTCACCTATCCACTCAGGCCGCCCTCTTACTTGAAGTGTGTGTGGAACCTGTCCACGCAGTACACCTCGCTGCACAGCTAACCATAGGTCTGGGCATCGTAACTTCCTGCCAGGTGACTGAAGTTCGCAGGCAGATGGCTCCCTGGGACAAAGGCGGAGAGGCTCCTGCCCAGGCCATAGGCTGCCCACTGTCCCTGCCCCAGATCGGGGGCCGCAAATCAGCCCTGTCTGAATCCCCAAACTCTAGAGCGAGTATTGGACCAGCACTTCTAGAAAACGGAGTCCTCACGGGCAACTCATTGGAGATACACAAATAAAGCTTTGCCGACTTTCTGCTGAAACTTACGAGCGTTCACACCTAAGCCTCTTACAAGGTCAGCTGTTTAGCTAAATATGAGCTCATGATCTAAATTTACACAATAATGAAGAAATCATCTACGAGGGGAGACAATCAGCAAAAACAATCAATACCAGAATTAGGTTCCCGAGGCCATCCATCAGATGTTGGAATAATCAGGTGCAAGGCACAAAATATACATAAAACTGGAACTGAAACAGGAGCAAGGATGTTTTCAAAGACTGGTAGGATCTCTAAAACAGTTTTAAAGTACATGTCATTGATAAAGCTAAATACACAATGGTTGTGTAATACAACAGATTAATCATTGAGAAGAGTGAAATTATGCTGTTTTGAAAACTATGGCAGGTGAGATTTTCTGCCTAATTATATAAGAAGATTTCTCTAAAACATACACATTATTTCAAAGTCTGATTGGCTGTGAAATAAGTTAAGGGTATTTCAAATGGCTTGTCTGCAAAGAAAGGTGAGATGTAGGGAATCCCAGAAAGTCGAGGGGACAATATGTCAATATATACATTACTATATGGTGAACTAAGCCTTAGGCCAGCAACAATGGAGAGGACCTGAGCCTTAGAAACTAACGAGTAAGCTGGAATTTTCAAAAGTTCAAATCTTTATAAGTAAAAAGATTTATTAAAATGAATAACCAAGTGTTTTAATTGATATCAGATGATCAAACCAATAAACCCTGAGAATATAGAAAAAAGATAAATAAAGATATGAGCAGAACTGAATACAACAGAAAACGGATAAAATTGAGGTGATTTAGTAAGTCCAAAGAATATTCTTTGAAAAGATTGAAAAGACACACTTTGAGTAAAACAGAAACATAAGGAAAGAATATACAGAAAGAGTCAGGACAATGTTACAGCGGAGAATATATGAAATGCCAGTAAATTTGAACATTTCTGTAAAGGGGACCATTTCCTAGCTCCTAAAATTTACCAAAACGGACACAAGAGGAAATCATTTAAGGTCATCATGTCTGCCCTTGCCGTTCACGGAACGCCCTGGCCTCAGAAGGCAGCATCTGTAGTCCATGGTAACCTGCGGAGAAGGGGCGGGGCTGAGGGAGGTTGGAACACTACCCTCACAGAGGGATAGGGTGTGGCCATCTCTGCTGTGACTGTACAAAGGACAGGGGAGCAGGGGGCCCAGGGCAGGTCCCTCAGAGCCCTGCAAGCCCAGTGGTGTCTAACCAGCATTTAGGCCCAGTCCAAAAGGCGCCTACTTTGTCTGCACAGCTGCCTAAACTCTCATCTTTCCACTCAGGACGCCCTCTTACTTGAAGTGTGTGTGGAACCTGTCCACGCAGTACACCTCGCTGCACAGCTAACCATAGGTCTGGGCATCGTAACTTCCTGCCAGGTGACCGAATTTCGCAGGCAGATGGGTCCCTGGGACACAGCCGGAGAGGCTCCTGCCCAGGCCACAGGCTAACTACTGTCCCTGCCCCAAATCGGGGGCCGCAAATCAGCCCTGTCTGAATCCCCATCCTCTAGAGTGAGTATTGGACCAGCACTTCAAGAAAACGGAGTCCTCATGGGCAACTCATTGGAGATACACAAATAAAGCTTTGCCGACTTTCTGCTGAAACTTACGAGCGTTCACACCTAAGCCTCTTACAAGGTCAGCTGTTTAGCTAAACATGAGCTCCTGATCTAAATTTACACAATAATGAAGAAATCATCTACGAGGGGAGACAATCAGCAAAAACAATCAATACCAGAATTAGATTCCCAAGGCCATCCATCAGATGTTGGAATAATCAGGTGCAAGGCAGAAAATATACATAAAACTGGAACTGAAACAGGAACAAGGATGTTTTCAAAGACTGGTAGGATCTCTAAAACAGTTTTAAAGTACATGTCATTGATAAAGCTAAATACACAATGGTTGTGTAATACAACAGATTAGTCATTGAGAAGAGTGAAATTATGCTGTTTTGAAAACTATGGCAGGTGAGATTTTGTGCCTAATTATATAAGAAGATTTCTCTAAAAACTACACATTATTTCAAAGACTTATTGGCTGTGCAATAAGTTAAGGGTATTTCAAATGGCTTGTCTGCAAAGAAAGGTGAGATGTAGGGAATCACAGAAAGTCGAGGGGAAAATATGTCAATTTATACATTGCTATATGGTGAACTAAGCCTTAGGCCAGCAACAATGGAGAGGACCTGACCCTTAGAAACTTACGAGTAAGCTGGAATCTTCCAATGTTCAAATCTTTATAAGTAAAAAGATTTATTAAAATGAATAACCAAGTGTTTTAATTGACATCAGATGAGCAAACAAATAAACACTGAGAATATAGAAAAAAGATAAATAAAGATATGAGCAGAACTGAATACAACAGAAAACGTATAAAATTGAGGTGATTTAGTAAGTCCAAAGAATATTCTTTGAAAAGATTGAAAAGACACACTTTGATTGAGGAAAACAAAAATATAAGGAAAGAATAAACAGAAAGAGTCAGGACAATTCTTTAGCAGAGAATATATGAAATGTCAGTAAATTTGAACATTTCTGTAAAGGGGACCATTTCCTAGCTCCTAAAGTTTACCAAAACTGACACAAGAGGAAATCATTTAAGGTCATCATGTCTGCCCTAGGCATTCTCGGAACGCCCTGGCTTCAGAATGCAGCATCTGTAGTCCATGGTAACCTGCGGAGAAGGGTCGGGGCTGAGGGAGGTTGGAACACTGCCCTTACAGAGGGAGTGGGTGTGGCCGTCTCTGCTGTGACTGAACAAAGGACAGGGGAGCAGGGGGCCCAGGTCAGGTCCCTCAGAGCCCTGCAAGCCCAGTGGTGTGTCACAAGCATTTAGGCCCAGGCCAAAAGGCGCCTCCTTTGTCTGCACAGCAGCCTAAACTCTCACGTTTCCACTCAGGCCGCACTCTTACTTGAAGTGTGTGTGGAACCTGTCCACGCAGTACACCTCGCTGCACAGCTAACCATAGGTCTGGGCATCGTAACTTCCTGCCAGGTGACCGAAGTTCGCAGGCAGATGGGTCCCTGGGACAAAGGCGGAGAGGCTCCTGCCCAGGCCACAGGCTGCCCACTGCCCCTGCTCCAGATCGGGGGCCGCAACTCAGCTCTGTCTGAATCCCCAGCCTCTAGAGGGAGTATTGGACCAACACTTCTAGAAAACGGAGTCCTCATGGGCAACTCATTGGAGATACACAAATAAAGCTTTGCCGACTTTCTGCTGAAACTTACGAGCGTTCACACCTAAGTCTCTTACAAGGTCAGCTGTTTAGCTAAACATTTGCTCATGATCTAAATTTACACAATAATGAAGAAATCATCTACGAGGGGAGACAATCAGCAAAAACAATCAATACAAGAATTAGATTCCCAAGGCCATCCATCAGATGTTGGAATAATCAGGTGCAAGGCAGAAAATATACATAAAACTGGAACTGAAACAGGAACAAGGATGTTTTCAAAGACTGGTAGGATCTCTAAAACAGTTTCAAAGTACATGTCATTGATAAAGCTAAATACACAATGGTTGTGTAATACAAGAGATTAATCATTGAGAAGAGTGAAATTATGCTGTTTTGAAAAATATGGCAGGTGAGATTTTGTGCCTAATTATATAAGAAGATTTCTCTAAAAAATACACATTATTTCAAAGACTTATTGGCTGTGAAATAAGTTAAGGGTATTTCAAATGGCTTGTCTGCAAAGAAAGGTGAGATGTAGTGAATCACAGAAAGTCGAGGGGAAAATATGTCAATATATACATTGCTATATGGTGAACTAAGCCTTAGGCCAGCAACAATGGAGAGGACCTGACCCTTAGAAACTTACGAGTAAGCTGGAATCTTCCAAAGTTCAAATCTTTATAAGTAAAAAGATTTATTAAAATGAATAACCAAGTGTTTTAATTGACATCAGAAGAGAAAACCAATAAAACCTGAGAATATAGAAAAAAGATAAATAAAGATATGAGCAGAACTGAATACAACAGAAAACGTATAAAATTGAGGTGATTTAGTAAGTCCAAAGAATATTCTTTGAAAAGACTGAAAAGACACACTTTGATTGAGAAAAACGAAAACATAAGTAAAGAATATACAGAAAGAGTCAGGACAATGTTATAGCAGAGAATATATGAAATGCCAGTAAATTTGAACATTTCTGTAAAGGGGACCATTTCCTAGCTCCTAAAGTTTACCAAAACTGACACAAGAGGAAATCATTTAAGGTCATCATGTCTGCCCTTGGCATTCTCGGAACGCCCAGTCCTCAGAATGCAGCATCTGTAGTCCATGGTAACCTGCGGAGAAGGGGCGGGGCTGAGGGAGGTTGGAACACTGCCCTCACAGAGGGAGTGGGTGTGGCCATCTCTGCTGTGACTGAACAAAGGACAGGGGAGCAGGGTGCCCAGGGCAGGTCCCTCAGAGCCCTGCAGGCCCAGTGGTGTGTCACAAGCATTTAGGCCCAGGCCAAAAGGCGCCTCCTTTGTCTGCACAGCAGCCTAAACTCTCACCTTTCCACTCAGGCCGCACTCTTACTTGAAGTGTGTGTGGAACCTGTCCACGCAGTACACCTCGCTGCACAGCTAACCATAGGTCTGGGTATCGTAACTTCCAGCCAGGTGACCGTAGTTCGCAGGCAGATGGGTCCCTGGGACAAAGGCGGAGAGGCTCCTGCCCAGGCCACAGGCTGCCCACTGCCCCTGCCCCAGATCGGGGGCCGCAAATCAGCCCTGTCTGAATCCCCAAACTCTAGAGGGAGTATTGGACCAGCACTTCTAGAAAACGGAGTCCTCACGGGCAACTCATTGGAGATACACAAATAAAGCTTTGCCGACTTTCTGCTGAAACTTATGAGCGTTCACACCTAAGCCTCTTACAAGGTCAGCTGTTTAGCTAAACATGAGCTCATGATCTAAATTTTCACAATAATGAAGAAATCATCTACGAGGGGAGACAATCAGCAAAAACAATCAATACAAGAATTAGATTCCCAAGGCCATCCATCAGATGTTGGAATAATCAGGTTCAAGGCAGAAAATATACATAAAACTGGAACTGAAACAGGAACAAGGATGTTTTCAAAGACTGGTAGGATCTCTAAAACAGTTTTAAAGTACATGTCACTGATAAAGCTAAATACACAATGGTTGTGTAATACAACAGATTAATCATTGAGAAGAGTGAAATTATGCTGTTTTGAAAACTATGGCAGGTGAGATTTTGTGCCTAAATATATAAGAAGATTTCTCTAAAACATACAGCTTATTTCAAAGACTGATTGGCTGTGAAATAAGTTAAGGGTATTTCAAATGGCTTGTCTGCAAAGAAAGGTGAGATGTAGGGAATCCCAGAAAGTCGAGGGGACAATATGTCAATATATACATTACTATATGGTGAACTAAGCCTTAGGCCAGCAACAATGGAGAGGACCTGAGCCTTAGAAACTAACGAGTAAGCTGGAATTTTCAAAAGTTCATATCTTTATAAGTAAAAAGATTTATTAAAATGAATAACCAAGTGTTTTAATTGATATCAGATGATCAAACCAATAAACCCTGAGAATATAGAAAAAAGATAAATAAAGATATGAGCAGAACTGGATACAACAGACAACGGATAAAATTGAGGTGATTTAGTAAGTCCAAAGAATATTCTTTGAAAAGATTGAAAAGACACACTTTGAGTAAAACAAAAACATAAGGAAAGAATATACAGAATGAGTCAGGACAATGTTATAGTGGAGAATATATGAAATGCCAGTAAATTTGAACATTTCTGTAAATGGGACCATTTCCTAGCTCCTAAAATTTACCAAAACTGACACAAGAGGAAATCATTTAAGGTCATCATGTCTGCCCTTGCCGTTCACGGAACGCCCTGGCCTCAGAAGGCAGCATCTGTAGTCCATGGTAACCTGCGGAGAAGGGGCGGGGCTGAGGGAGGTTGGAACACTACTCTCACAGAGGGATAGGGTGTGGCCATCTCTGCTGTGACTGAACAAAGGACAGGGGAGCAGGGGGCCCAGGGCAGGTCCCTCAGAGCCCTGCAAGCCCAGTGGTGTGTAACCAGCATTTAGACCCAGTCCAAAAGGCGCCTACTTTGTCTGCACAGCTGCCTAAACTCTCATCTTTCCACTCAGGACGCCCTCTTACTTGAAGTGTGTGTGGAACCTGTCCACGCAGTACACCTCGCTGCACAGCTAACCATAGGTCTGGGCATCGTAACTTCCTGCCAGGTGACCGAAGTTCACAGACAGATGGGAACCTGGGACACAGGCGGAGAGGCTCCTGCCCAGGACACAGGCTGCCCAATGCCCCTGCCCCTGCCCCAGATTGGGGGCCGCAAATCAGCCCTGTCTGAATCCCTAGCCTCTAGAGGGAGTATTGGACCATCACTTCTAGAAAACTGAGTCCTCACGGGGAACTCATTGGAGATACACAAATAAAGCTTTGCCGACATTCTGCTGAAACTTACGAGCGTTCACACCTAAGTCTCTTACAAGGTCAGCTGTTTAGCTAAACATGAGCTCATGATCTAAATTTACACAATAATGAAGAAATCATCTACGAGGGGAGACAATCAGCAAAAACAATCAATACAAGAATTAGATTCCCAAGGCCATCCATCAGATGTTGGAATAATCAGGTTCAAGGCAGAAAATATACATAAAACTGGAACTGAAACAGGAACAAGGATGTTTTCAAAGACTGGTAGGATCTCTAAAACAGTTTCAAAGTACATGTCATTGATAAAGCTAAATACACAATGCTTGTGTAATACAACTGATTAATCATTGAGAAGAGTGAAATTATGCTGTTTTGAAAAGTATGGCAGGTGAGATTTTGTGCCTAATTATATAAGAAGATTTCTCTAAAAAATACACATTATTTCAAAGACTTATTGGCTGTGAAATAAGTTAAGGGTATTTCAAATGGCTTGTCTGCAAAGAAAGGTGAGATGTAGGGAATCACAGAAAGTCGAGGGGAAAATATGTCAATATATACATTGCTATATGGTGAAGTAAGCCTTAGGCCAGCAACAATGGAGAGGACCTGACCCTTAGAAACTTACGAGTAAGCTGGAATCTTCCAAAGTTCAAATCTTTATAAGTAAAAAGATTTATTAAAATGAATAACCAAGTGTTTTAATTGACATCAGAAGAGCAAACCAATAAAACCTGAGAATATAGAAAAAAGATAAATAAAGATATGAGCAGAACTGAATACAACAGAAAACGTATAAAATTGAGGTGATTTAGTAAGTCCAAAGAATATTCTTTGAAAAGACTGAAAAGACACACTTTGATTGAGAAAAACGAAAACATAAGTAAAGAATATACAGAAAGAGGCAGGACAATGTTATAGCAGAGAATATATGAAATGCCAGTAAATTTGAACATTTCTGTAAAGGGGACCATTTCCTAGCTCCTAAAGTTTACCAAAACTGACACAAGAGGAAATCATTTAAGGTCATCATGTCTGCCCTTGGCATTCTCGGAACGCCCAGTCCTCAGAATGCAGCATCTGTAGTCCATGGTAACCTGCGGAGAAGGGGCGGGGCTGAGGGAGGTTGGAACACTGCCCTCACAGAGGGAGTGGGTGTGGCCATCTCTGCTGTGACTGAACAAAGGACAGGGGAGCAGGGGGCCCAGGGCAGGTCCCTCAGAGCCCTGCAGGCCCAGTGGTGTGTCACAAGCATTTAGGCCCAGGCCAAAAGGCGCCTCCTTTGTCTGCACAGCAGCCTAAACTCTCACCTTTCCACTCAGGCCACACTCTTACTTGAAGTGTGTGTGGAACCTGTCCACGCAGTATACCTCGCTGCACAGCTAACCATAGGTCTGGGTATCGTAACTTCCAGCAAGGTGACCGTAGTTCGCAGGCAGATGGGTCCCTGGGACAAAGGCGGAGAGGCTCCTGCCCAGGCCACAGGCTGCCCACTGCCCCTGCCCCAGATCGGGGGCCGCAAATCAGCCCTGTCTGAATCCCCAAACTCTAGAGGGAGTATTGGACCAGCACTTCTAGAAAACGGAGTCCTCACGGGCAACTCATTGGAGATACACAAATAAAGCTTTGCCGACTTTCTGCTGAAACTTATGAGCGTTCACACCTAAGCCTCTTACAAGGTCAGCTGTTTAGCTAAACATGAGCTCATGATCTAAATTTTCACAATAATGAAGAAATCATCTACGAGGGGAGACAATCAGCAAAAACAATCAATACAAGAATTAGATTCCCAAGGCCATCCATCAGATGTTGGAATAATCAGGTTCAAGGCAGAAAATATACATAAAACTGGAACTGAAACAGGAACAAGGATGTTTTCAAAGACTGGTAGGATCTCTAAAACAGTTTTAAAGTACATGTCACTGATAAAGCTAAATACACAATGGTTGTGTAATACAACAGATTAATCATTGAGAAGAGTGAAATTATGCTGTTTTGAAAACTATGGCAGGTGAGATTTTGTGCCTAATTATATAAGAAGATTTCTCTAAAAAATACACATTATTTCAAAGACTTATTGGCTGTGAAATAAGTTAAGGGTATTTCAAATGGTTTGTCTGCAAAGAAAGGTGAGATGTAGGGAATCCCAGAAAGTCGAGGGGAAAATATGTCAATATATACATTGCTATATGGTGAACTAAGCCTTAGGCCAGCAACAATGGAGAGGACCTGACCCTTAGAAACTTACGAGTAAGCTGGAATCTTCCAAAGTTCAAATCTTTATAAGTAAAAAGATTTATTAAAATGTATAACCAAGTGTTTTAATTGACATCAGAAGATCAAACCAATAAACCCCGAGAATATAGAAAAAAGATAAATAAAGATATGAGCAGAACTGAATACAACAGAAAACGTATAAAATTGAGGTGATTTAGTAAGTCCAAAGAATATTCTTTGAAAAGATTGAAAAGACACACTTTGAGGAAAACAAAAACATAAGGAAAGAATATACAGAAAGAGTCAGGACAATGTTATAGCAGAGAATATATGAAATGCCAGTAAATTTGAACATTTCTGTAAAGGGGACCATTTCCTAGATCCTAAAGTTTACCAAAACTGACACAAGAGGAGATCATTTAAGGACATCATGTCTGCCCTTGGCATTCTCGGAACTCCCTGGCCTCTGAAGGCAGCATCTGTAGTCCATGGTAACCTGCGGAGAAGGGTCGGGGCTGAGGGAGGTTGGAACACTGCCCTCACAGAGGGAGTGGGTGTGGCCATCTCTGCTGTGACTGAACAAAGGACAGGGGAGCAGGGGGCCCAGGGCAGGTCCCTCAGAGCCCTGCAGGCCCAGTGGTGTGTCACAAGCATTTAGGCCCAGGCCAAAAGGCGCCTCCTTTGTCTGCACAGCAGCCTAAACTCTCACCTTTCCACTCAGGCCGCCCTCTTACTTGAAGTGTGTGTGGAACCTGTCCACGCAGTACACCTCGCTGCACAGCTAACCATAGGTCTGGGCATCATAACTTCCTGCCAGGTGACCGAAGTTCACAGACAGATGGGAACCTGGGACACAGGCGGAGAGGCTCCTGCCCAGGCCACAGGCTGCCCAATGCCCCTGCCCCTGCCCCAGATCGGGGGCCGCAAATCAGCCCTGTCTGAATCCCTAGCCTCTAGAGGGAGTATTGGACCATCACTTCTAGAAAACGGAGTCCTCACGGGGAACTCATTGGAGATACACAAATAAAGCTTTGCCGACTTTCTGCTGAAACTTACGAGCGTTCACACCGAAGTCTCTTGCAAGGTCAGCTGTTTAGCTAAACATGAGCTCATGATCTAAATTTACACAATAATGAAGAAATCATCTACGAGGGGAGACAATCAGCAAAAACAATCAATACAAGAATTAGATTCCCAAGGCCATCCATCAGATGTTGGAATAATCAGGTTCAAGGCAGAAAATATACATAAAACTGGAACTGAAACAGGAACAATGATGTTTTCAAAGACTGGTAGGATCTCTAAAACAGTTTTAAAGTACATGTCAATGATAAAGCTAAATACACAATGGTTGTGTAATACAACAGATTAATCATTGAGAAGAGTAAAATTATGCTGTTTTGAAAACTATGGCAGGTGAGATTTTGTGCCTAATTATATAAGAAGATTTCTCTAAAAAATACACATTATTTCAAAGACTTATTGGCTGTGAAATAAGTTAAGGGTATTTCAAATGGCTTGTCTGCAAAGAAAGGTGAGATATAGGGAATCCCAGAAAGTCGAGGGGAAAATATGTCAATATATACATTGCTATATGGTGAACTAAGCCTTAGGCCAGCAACAATGGAGAGGACCTGACCCTTAGAAACTTACGAGTAAGCTGGAATCTTCAAAAGTTCAAATCTTTACAAGTAAAAAGATTTATTAAAATGAATAACCAAGTGTTTTAATTGACATCAGAAGAGCAAACCAATAAAACCTGAGAATATAGAAAAAAGATAAATAAAGATATGAGCAGAACTGAATACAACAGAAAACGTATAAAATTGAGGTGATTTAGTAAGTCCAAAGAATATTCTTTGAAAAGATTGAAAAGACACACTTTGAGGAAAACAAAAACATAAGGAAAGAATATACCGAAAGAGTCAGGACAATGTTATAGCAGAGAATATATGAAATGCCAGTAAATTTGAACATTTCTGTAAAGGGGACCATTTCCTAGCTCCTAAAGTTTACCAAAACTGACACAAGAGGAAATCATTTAAGGTCATCATGTCTGCCCTTGGCATTCTCGGAACTCCCTGGCCTCTGAAGGCAGCATCTGTAGTCCATGGTAACCTGCGGAGAAGGGTCGGGGCTGAGGGAGGTTGGAACACTGCCCTCACAGAGGGAGTGGGTGTGGCCATCTCTGCTGTGACTGAACAAAGGACAGGGGAGCAGGGGGCCCAGGGCAGGTCCCTCAGAGCCCTGCAGGCCCAGTGGTGTGTCACAAGCATTTAGGCCCAGGCCAAAAGGCGCCTCCTTTGTCTGCACAGCAGCCTAAACTCTCACGTTTCCACTCAGGCCGCCCTCTTACTTGAAGTGTGTGTGGAACCTGTCCACGCAGTACACCTCGCTGCACAGCTAACCATAGGTCTGGGCATCGTAACTTCCTGCCAGGTGACCGAAGTTCACAGACAGATGGGAACCTGGGACACAGGCGGAGAGGCTCCTGCCCAGGCCACAGGCTGCCCAATGCCCCTGCCCCTGCCCCAGATTGGGGGCCGCAAATCAGCCCTGTCTGAATCCCTAGCCTCTAGAGGGAGTATTGGACCATCACTTCTAGAAAACTGAGTCCTCACGGGGAACTCATTGGAGATACACAAATAAAGCTTTGCCGACTTTCTGCTGAAACTTACGAGCGTTCACACCTAAGTCTCTTACAAGGTCAGCTGTTTAGCTAAACATGAGCTCATGATCTAAATTTACACAATAATGAAGAAATCATCTACGAGGGGAGACAATCAGCAAAAACAATCAATACAAGAATTAGATTCCCAAGGCCATCCATCAGATGTTGGAATAATCAGGTTCAAGGCAGAAAATATACATAAAACTGGAACTGAAACAGGAACAAGGATGTTTTCAAAGACTGGTAGGATCTCTAAAACAGTTTCAAAGTACATGTCATTGATAAAGCTAAATACACAATGCTTGTGTAATACAACTGATTAATCATTGAGAAGAGTGAAATTATGCTGTTTTGAAAAGTATGGCAGGTGAGATTTTGTGCCTAATTATATAAGAAGATTTCTCTAAAAAATACACATTATTTCAAAGACTTATTGGCTGTGAAATAAGTTAAGGGTATTTCAAATGGCTTGTCTGCAAAGAAAGGTGAGATGTAGGGAATCCCAGAAAGTCGAGGGGAAAATATGTCAATATATACATTGCTATATGGTGAAGTAAGCCTTAGGCCAGCAACAATGGAGAGGACCTGACCCTTAGAAACTTACGAGTAAGCTGGAATCTTCCAAAGTTCAAATCTTTATAAGTAAAAAGATTTATTAAAATGAATAACCAAGTGTTTTAATTGACATCAGAAGAGCAAACCAATAAAACCTGAGAATATAGAAAAAAGATAAATAAAGATATGAGCAGAACTGAATACAACAGAAAACGTATAAAATTGAGGTGATTTAGTAAGTCCAAAGAATATTCTTTGAAAAGACTGAAAAGACACACTTTGATTGAGAAAAACGAAAACATAAGTAAAGAATATACAGAAAGAGGCAGGACAATGTTATAGCAGAGAATATATGAAATGCCAGTAAATTTGAACATTTCTGTAAAGGGGACCATTTCCTAGCTCCTAAAGTTTACCAAAACTGACACAAGAGGAAATCATTTAAGGTCATCATGTCTGCCCTTGGCATTCTCGGAACGCCCAGTCCTCAGAATGCAGCATCTGTAGTCCATGGTAACCTGCGGAGAAGGGGCGGGGCTGAGGGAGGTTGGAACACTGCCCTCACAGAGGGAGTGGGTGTGGCCATCTCTGCTGTGACTGAACAAAGGACAGGGGAGCAGGGGGCCCAGGGCAGGTCCCTCAGAGCCCTGCAGGCCCAGTGGTGTGTCACAAGCATTTAGGCCCAGGCCAAAAGGCGCCTCCTTTGTCTGCACAGCAGCCTAAACTCTCACCTTTCCACTCAGGCCACACTCTTACTTGAAGTGTGTGTGGAACCTGTCCACGCAGTATACCTCGCTGCACAGCTAACCATAGGTCTGGGTATCGTAACTTCCAGCAAGGTGACCGTAGTTCGCAGGCAGATGGGTCCCTGGGACAAAGGCGGAGAGGCTCCTGCCCAGGCCACAGGCTGCCCACTGCCCCTGCCCCAGATCGGGGGCCGCAAATCAGCCCTGTCTGAATCCCCAAACTCTAGAGGGAGTATTGGACCAGCACTTCTAGAAAACGGAGTCCTCACGGGCAACTCATTGGAGATACACAAATAAAGCTTTGCCGACTTTCTGCTGAAACTTATGAGCGTTCACACCTAAGCCTCTTACAAGGTCAGCTGTTTAGCTAAACATGAGCTCATGATCTAAATTTTCACAATAATGAAGAAATCATCTACGAGGGGAGACAATCAGCAAAAACAATCAATACAAGAATTAGATTCCCAAGGCCATCCATCAGATGTTGGAATAATCAGGTTCAAGGCAGAAAATATACATAAAACTGGAACTGAAACAGGAACAAGGATGTTTTCAAAGACTGGTAGGATCTCTAAAACAGTTTTAAAGTACATGTCACTGATAAAGCTAAATACACAATGGTTGTGTAATACAACAGATTAATCATTGAGAAGAGTGAAATTATGCTGTTTTGAAAACTATGGCAGGTGAGATTTTGTGCCTAATTATATAAGAAGATTTCTCTAAAAAATACACATTATTTCAAAGACTTATTGGCTGTGAAATAAGTTAAGGGTATTTCAAATGGCTTGTCTGCAAAGAAAGGTGAGATGTAGGGAATCCCAGAAAGTCGAGGGGAAAATATGTCAATATATACATTGCTATATGGTGAACTAAGCCTTAGGCCAGCAACAATGGAGAGGACCTGACCCTTAGAAACTTACGAGTAAGCTGGAATCTTCCAAAGTTCAAATCTTTATAAGTAAAAAGATTTATTAAAATGTATAACCAAGTGTTTTAATTGACATCAGAAGATCAAACCAATAAACCCCGAGAATATAGAAAAAAGATAAATAAAGATATGAGCAGAACTGAATACAACAGAAAACGTATAAAATTGAGGTGATTTAGTAAGTCCAAAGAATATTCTTTGAAAAGATTGAAAAGACACACTTTGAGGAAAACAAAAACATAAGGAAAGAATATACAGAAAGAGTCAGGACAATGTTATAGCAGAGAATATATGAAATGCCAGTAAATTTGAACATTTCTGTAAAGGGGACCATTTCCTAGATCCTAAAGTTTACCAAAACTGACACAAGAGGAGATCATTTAAGGACATCATGTCTGCCCTTGGCATTCTCGGAACTCCCTGGCCTCTGAAGGCAGCATCTGTAGTCCATGGTAACCTGCGGAGAAGGGTCGGGGCTGAGGGAGGTTGGAACACTGCCCTCACAGAGGGAGTGGGTGTGGCCATCTCTGCTGTGACTGAACAAAGGACAGGGGAGCAGGGGGCCCAGGGCAGGTCCCTCAGAGCCCTGCAGGCCCAGTGGTGTGTCACAAGCATTTAGGCCCAGGCCAAAAGGCGCCTCCTTTGTCTGCACAGCAGCCTAAACTCTCACCTTTCCACTCAGGCCGCCCTCTTACTTGAAGTGTGTGTGGAACCTGTCCACGCAGTACACCTCGCTGCACAGCTAACCATAGGTCTGGGCATCGTAACTTCCTGCCAGGTGACCGAAGTTCACAGACAGATGGGAACCTGGGACACAGGCGGAGAGGCTCCTGCCCAGGCCACAGGCTGCCCAATGCCCCTGCCCCTGCCCCAGATCGGGGGCCGCAAATCAGCCCTGTCTGAATCCCTAGCCTCTAGAGGGAGTATTGGACCATCACTTCTAGAAAACGGAGTCCTCACGGGGAACTCATTGGAGATACACAAATAAAGCTTTGCCGACTTTCTGCTGAAACTTACGAGCGTTCACACCGAAGTCTCTTGCAAGGTCAGCTGTTTAGCTAAACATGAGCTCATGATCTAAATTTACACAATAATGAAGAAATCATCTACGAGGGGAGACAATCAGCAAAAACAATCAATACAAGAATTAGATTCCCAAGGCCATCCATCAGATGTTGGAATAATCAGGTTCAAGGCAGAAAATATACATAAAACTGGAACTGAAACAGGAACAATGATGTTTTCAAAGACTGGTAGGATCTCTAAAACAGTTTTAAAGTACATGTCAATGATAAAGCTAAATACACAATGGTTGTGTAATACAACAGATTAATCATTGAGAAGAGTAAAATTATGCTGTTTTGAAAACTATGGCAGGTGAGATTTTGTGCCTAATTATATAAGAAGATTTCTCTAAAAAATACACATTATTTCAAAGACTTATTGGCTGTGAAATAAGTTAAGGGTATTTCAAATGGCTTGTCTGCAAAGAAAGGTGAGATATAGGGAATCCCAGAAAGTCGAGGGGAAAATATGTCAATATATACATTGCTATATGGTGAACTAAGCCTTAGGCCAGCAACAATGGAGAGGACCTGACCCTTAGAAACTTACGAGTAAGCTGGAATCTTCAAAAGTTCAAATCTTTACAAGTAAAAAGATTTATTAAAATGAATAACCAAGTGTTTTAATTGACATCAGAAGAGCAAACCAATAAAACCTGAGAATATAGAAAAAAGATAAATAAAGATATGAGCAGAACTGAATACAACAGAAAACGTATAAAATTGAGGTGATTTAGTAAGTCCAAAGAATATTCTTTGAAAAGATTGAAAAGACACACTTTGAGGAAAACAAAAACATAAGGAAAGAATATACCGAAAGAGTCAGGACAATGTTATAGCAGAGAATATATGAAATGCCAGTAAATTTGAACATTTCTGTAAAGGGGACCATTTCCTAGCTCCTAAAGTTTACCAAAACTGACACAAGAGGAAATCATTTAAGGTCATCATGTCTGCCCTTGGCATTCTCGGAACTCCCTGGCCTCTGAAGGCAGCATCTGTAGTCCATGGTAACCTGCGGAGAAGGGTCGGGGCTGAGGGAGGTTGGAACACTGCCCTCACAGAGGGAGTGGGTGTGGCCATCTCTGCTGTGACTGAACAAAGGACAGGGGAGCAGGGGGCCCAGGGCAGGTCCCTCAGAGCCCTGCAGGCCCAGTGGTGTGTCACAAGCATTTAGGCCCAGGCCAAAAGGCGCCTCCTTTGTCTGCACAGCAGCCTAAACTCTCACGTTTCCACTCAGGCCGCCCTCTTATTGAAGTGTGTGTGGAACCTGTCCACGCAGTACACCTCGCTGCACAGCTAACCATAGGTCTGGGCATCGTAACTTCCTGCCAGGTGACCGAAGTTCACAGACAGATGGGAACCTGGGACACAGGCGGAGAGGCTCCTGCCCAGGCCACAGGCTGCCCAATGCCCCTGCCCCTGCCCCAGATTGGGGGCCGCAAATCAGCCCTGTCTGAATCCCTAGCCTCTAGAGGGAGTATTGGACCATCACTTCTAGAAAACTGAGTCCTCACGGGGAACTCATTGGAGATACACAAATAAAGCTTTGCCGACTTTCTGCTGAAACTTACGAGCGTTCACACCTAAGTCTCTTACAAGGTCAGCTGTTTAGCTAAACATGAGCTCATGATCTAAATTTACACAATAATGAAGAAATCATCTACGAGGGGAGACAATCAGCAAAAACAATCAATACAAGAATTAGATTCCCAAGGCCATCCATCAGATGTTGGAATAATCAGGTTCAAGGCAGAAAATATACATAAAACTGGAACTGAAACAGGAACAAGGATGTTTTCAAAGACTGGTAGGATCTCTAAAACAGTTTCAAAGTACATGTCATTGATAAAGCTAAATACACAATGGTTGTGTAATACAACAGATTAATCATTGAGAAGAGTGAAATTATGCTGTTTTGAAAAGTATGGCAGGTGAGATTTTGTGCCTAATTATATAAGAAGATTTCTCTAAAAACTACACATTATTTCAAAGACTTATTGGCTGTGAAATAAGTTAAGGGTATTTCAAATGGCTTGTCTGCAAAGAAAGGTGAGATGTAGGGAATCACAGAAAGTCGAGGGGAAAATATGTCAATATATACATTGCTATATGGTGAAGTAAGCCTTAGGCCAGCAACAATGGAGAGGACCTGACCCTTAGAAACTTACGAGTAAGCTGGAATCTTCCAAAGTTCAAATCTTTATAAGTAAAAAGATTTATTAAAATGAATAACCAAGTGTTTTAATTGACATCAGAAGAGCAAACCAATAAAACCTGAGAATATAGAAAAAAGATAAATAAAGATATGAGCAGAACTGAATACAACAGAAAACGTATAAAATTGAGGTGATTTAGTAAGTCCAAAGAATATTCTTTGAAAAGACTGAAAAGACACACTTTGATTGAGAAAAACGAAAACATAAGTAAAGAATATACAGAAAGAGTCAGGACAATGTTATAGCAGAGAATATATGAAATGCCAGTAAATTTGAACATTTCTGTAAAGGGGACCATTTCCTAGCTCCTAAAGTTTACCAAAACTGACACAAGAGGAAATCATTTAAGGTCATCATGTCTGCCCTTGGCATTCTCGGAACACCCAGTCCTCAGAATGCAGCATCTGTAGTCCATGGTAACCTGCGGAGAAGGGGCGGGGCTGAGGGAGGTTGGAACACTGCCCTCACAGAGGGAGTGGGTGTTGCCATCTCTGCTGTGACTGAACAAAGGACAGGGGAGCAGGGGGCCCAGGGCAGGTCCCTCAGAGCCCTGCAGGCCCAGTGGTGTGTCACAAGCATTTAGGCCCAGGCCAAAAGGCGCCTCCTTTGTCTGCACAGCAGCCTAAACTCTCACCTTTCCACTCAGGCCGCACTCTTACTTGAAGTGTGTGTGGAACCTGTCCACGCAGTACACCTCGCTGCACAGCTAACCATAGGTCTGGGTATCGTAACTTCCAGCCAGGTGACCGTAGTTCGCAGGCAGATGGGTCCCTGGGACAAAGGCGGAGAGGCTCCTGCCCAGGCCACAGGCTGCCCACTGCCCCTGCCCCAGATCGGGGGCCGCAAATCAGCCCTGTCTGAATCCCCAAACTCTAGAGGGAGTATTGGACCAGCACTTCTAGAAAACGGAGTCCTCACGGGCAACTCATTGGAGATACACAAATAAAGCTTTGCCGACTTTCTGCTGAAACTTATGAGCGTTCACACCTAAGCCTCTTACAAGGTCAGCTGTTTAGCTAAACATGAGCTCATGATCTAAATTTTCACAATAATGAAGAAATCATCTACGAGGGGAGACAATCAGCAAAAACAATCAATACAAGAATTAGATTCCCAAGGCCATCCATCAGATGTTGGAATAATCAGGTTCAAGGCAGAAAATATACATAAAACTGGAACTGAAACAGGAACAAGGATGTTTTCAAAGACTGGTAGGATCTCTAAAACAGTTTTAAAGTACATGTCACTGATAAAGCTAAATACACAATGGTTGTGTAATACAACAGATTAATCATTGAGAAGAGTGAAATTATGCTGTTTTGCAAACTATGGCAGGTGAGATTTTGTGCCTAATTATATAAGAAGATTTCTCTAAAAAATACACATTATTTCAAAGACTTATTGGCTGTGAAATAAGTTAAGGGTATTTCAAATGGCTTGATTGCAAAGAAAGGTGAGATGTAGGGAATCCCAGAAAGTCGAGGGGAAAATATGTCAATATATACATTGCTATATGGTGAACTAAGCCTTAGGCCAGCAACAATGGAGAGGACCTGACCCTTAGAAACTTACGAGTAAGCTGGAATCTTCAAAAGTTCAAATCTTTATAAGTAAAAAGATTTATTAAAATGAATAACCAAGTGTTTTAATTGACATCAGAAGATCAAACCAATAAACCCCGAGAATATAGAAAAAAGATAAATAAAGATATGAGCAGAACTGAATACAACAGAAAACGTATAAAATTGAGGTGATTTAGTAAGTCCAAAGAATATTCTTTGAAAAGATTGAAAAGACACACTTTGAGGAAAACAAAAACATAAGGAAAGAATATACAGAAAGAGTCAGGACAATGTTATAGCAGAGAATATATGAAATGCCAGTAAATTTGAACATTTCTGTAAAGGGGACCATTTCCTAGATCCTAAAGTTTACCAAAACTGACACAAGAGGAAATCATTTAAGGTCATCATGTCTACCCTTGGCATTCTCGGAACTCCCTGGCCTCTGAAGGCAGCATCTGTAGTCCATGGTAACCTGCGGAGAAGGGTCGGGGCTGAGGGAGGTTGGAACACTGCCCTCACAGAGGGAGTGGGTGTGGCCATCTCTGCTGTGACTGAACAAAGGACAGGGGAGCAGGGGGCCCAGGGCAGGTCCCTCAGAGCCCTGCAGGCCCAGTGGTGTGTCACAAGCATTTAGGCCCAGGCCAAAAGGCGCCTCCTTTGTCTGCACAGCAGCCTAAACTCTCACCTTTCCACTCAGGCCGCCCTCTTACTTGAAGTGTGTGTGGAACCTGTCCACGCAGTACACCTCGCTGCACAGCTAACCATAGGTCTGGGCATCGTAACTTCCTGCCAGGTGATCAAAGTTCACAGACAGATGGGAACCTGGGACACAGGCGGAGAGGCTCCTGCCCAGGCCACAGGCTGCCCAATGCCCCTGCCCCTGCCCCAGATCGGGGGCCGCAAATCAACCCTGTCTGAATCCCTAGCCTCTAGAGGGAGTATTGGACCATCACTTCTAGAAAACTGAGTCCTCACGGGGAACTCATTGGAGATACACAAATAAAGCTTTGCCGACTTTCTGCTGAAACTTACGAGCGTTCACACCTAAGTCTCTTACAAGGTCAGCTGTTTAGCTAAACATGAGCTCATGATCTAAATTTACACAATAATGAAGAAATCATCTACGAGGGGAGACAATCAGCAAAAACAATCAATACAAGAATTAGATTCCCAAGGCCATCCATCAGATGTTGGAATAATCAGGTTCAAGGCAGAAAATATACATAAAACTGGAACTGAAACAGGAACAAGGATGTTTTCAAAGACTGGTAGGATCTCTAAAACAGTTTCAAAGTACATGTCATTGATAAAGCTAAATACACAATGGTTGTGTAATACAACAGATTAATCATTGAGAAGAGTGAAATTATGCTGTTTTGAAAAGTATGGCAGGTGAGATTTTGTGCCTAATTATATAAGAAGATTTCTCTAAAAACTACACATTATTTCAAAGACTTATTGGCTGTGAAATAAGTTAAGGGTATTTCAAATGGCTTGTCTGCAAAGAAAGGTGAGATGTAGGGAATCACAGAAAGTCGAGGGGAAAATATGTCAATATATACATTGCTATATGGTGAAGTAAGCCTTAGGCCAGCAACAATGGAGAGGACCTGACCCTTAGAAACTTACGAGTAAGCTGGAATCTTCCAAAGTTCAAATCTTTATAAGTAAAAAGATTTATTAAAATGAATAACCAAGTGTTTTAATTGACATCAGAAGAGCAAACCAATAAAACCTGAGAATATAGAAAAAAGATAAATAAAGATATGAGCAGAACTGAATACAACAGAAAACGTATAAAATTGAGGTGATTTAGTAAGTCCAAAGAATATTCTTTGAAAAGACTGAAAAGACACACTTTGATTGAGAAAAACGAAAACATAAGTAAAGAATATACAGAAAGAGGCAGGACAATGTTATAGCAGAGAATATATGAAATGCCAGTAAATTTGAACATTTCTGTAAAGGGGACCATTTCCTAGCTCCTAAAGTTTACCAAAACTGACACAAGAGGAAATCATTTAAGGTCATCATGTCTGCCCTTGGCATTCTCGGAACGCCCAGTCCTCAGAATGCAGCATCTGTAGTCCATGGTAACCTGCGGAGAAGGGGCGGGGCTGAGGGAGGTTGGAACACTGCCCTCACAGAGGGAGTGGGTGTGGCCATCTCTGCTGTGACTGAACAAAGGACAGGGGAGCAGGGGGCCCAGGGCAGGTCCCTCAGAGCCCTGCAGGCCCAGTGGTGTGTCACAAGCATTTAGGCCCAGGCCAAAAGGCGCCTCCTTTGTCTGCACAGCAGCCTAAACTCTCACCTTTCCACTCAGGCCACACTCTTACTTGAAGTGTGTGTGGAACCTGTCCACGCAGTATACCTCGCTGCACAGCTAACCATAGGTCTGGGTATCGTAACTTCCAGCAAGGTGACCGTAGTTCGCAGGCAGATGGGTCCCTGGGACAAAGGCGGAGAGGCTCCTGCCCAGGCCACAGGCTGCCCACTGCCCCTGCCCCAGATCGGGGGCCGCAAATCAGCCCTGTCTGAATCCCCAAACTCTAGAGGGAGTATTGGACCAGCACTTCTAGAAAACGGAGTCCTCACGGGCAACTCATTGGAGATACACAAATAAAGCTTTGCCGACTTTCTGCTGAAACTTATGAGCGTTCACACCTAAGCCTCTTACAAGGTCAGCTGTTTAGCTAAACATGAGCTCATGATCTAAATTTTCACAATAATGAAGAAATCATCTACGAGGGGAGACAATCAGCAAAAACAATCAATACAAGAATTAGATTCCCAAGGCCATCCATCAGATGTTGGAATAATCAGGTTCAAGGCAGAAAATATACATAAAACTGGAACTGAAACAGGAACAAGGATGTTTTCAAAGACTGGTAGGATCTCTAAAACAGTTTTAAAGTACATGTCACTGATAAAGCTAAATACACAATGGTTGTGTAATACAACAGATTAATCATTGAGAAGAGTGAAATTATGCTGTTTTGAAAACTATGGCAGGTGAGATTTTGTGCCTAATTATATAAGAAGATTTCTCTAAAAAATACACATTATTTCAAAGACTTATTGGCTGTGAAATAAGTTAAGGGTATTTCAAATGGCTTGTCTGCAAAGAAAGGTGAGATGTAGGGAATCCCAGAAAGTCGAGGGGAAAATATGTCAATATATACATTGCTATATGGTGAACTAAGCCTTAGGCCAGCAACAATGGAGAGGACCTGACCCTTAGAAACTTACGAGTAAGCTGGAATCTTCCAAAGTTCAAATCTTTATAAGTAAAAAGATTTATTAAAATGTATAACCAAGTGTTTTAATTGACATCAGAAGATCAAACCAATAAACCCCGAGAATATAGAAAAAAGATAAATAAAGATATGAGCAGAACTGAATACAACAGAAAACGTATAAAATTGAGGTGATTTAGTAAGTCCAAAGAATATTCTTTGAAAAGATTGAAAAGACACACTTTGAGGAAAACAAAAACATAAGGAAAGAATATACAGAAAGAGTCAGGACAATGTTATAGCAGAGAATATATGAAATGCCAGTAAATTTGAACATTTCTGTAAAGGGGACCATTTCCTAGATCCTAAAGTTTACCAAAACTGACACAAGAGGAGATCATTTAAGGACATCATGTCTGCCCTTGGCATTCTCGGAACTCCCTGGCCTCTGAAGGCAGCATCTGTAGTCCATGGTAACCTGCGGAGAAGGGTCGGGGCTGAGGGAGGTTGGAACACTGCCCTCACAGAGGGAGTGGGTGTGGCCATCTCTGCTGTGACTGAACAAAGGACAGGGGAGCAGGGGGCCCAGGGCAGGTCCCTCAGAGCCCTGCAGGCCCAGTGGTGTGTCACAAGCATTTAGGCCCAGGCCAAAAGGCGCCTCCTTTGTCTGCACAGCAGCCTAAACTCTCACCTTTCCACTCAGGCCGCCCTCTTACTTGAAGTGTGTGTGGAACCTGTCCACGCAGTACACCTCGCTGCACAGCTAACCATAGGTCTGGGCATCATAACTTCCTGCCAGGTGACCGAAGTTCACAGACAGATGGGAACCTGGGACACAGGCGGAGAGGCTCCTGCCCAGGCCACAGGCTGCCCAATGCCCCTGCCCCTGCCCCAGATCGGGGGCCGCAAATCAGCCCTGTCTGAATCCCTAGCCTCTAGAGGGAGTATTGGACCATCACTTCTAGAAAACGGAGTCCTCACGGGGAACTCATTGGAGATACACAAATAAAGCTTTGCCGACTTTCTGCTGAAACTTACGAGCGTTCACACCGAAGTCTCTTGCAAGGTCAGCTGTTTAGCTAAACATGAGCTCATGATCTAAATTTACACAATAATGAAGAAATCATCTACGAGGGGAGACAATCAGCAAAAACAATCAATACAAGAATTAGATTCCCAAGGCCATCCATCAGATGTTGGAATAATCAGGTTCAAGGCAGAAAATATACATAAAACTGGAACTGAAACAGGAACAATGATGTTTTCAAAGACTGGTAGGATCTCTAAAACAGTTTTAAAGTACATGTCAATGATAAAGCTAAATACACAATGGTTGTGTAATACAACAGATTAATCATTGAGAAGAGTAAAATTATGCTGTTTTGAAAACTATGGCAGGTGAGATTTTGTGCCTAATTATATAAGAAGATTTCTCTAAAAAATACACATTATTTCAAAGACTTATTGGCTGTGAAATAAGTTAAGGGTATTTCAAATGGCTTGTCTGCAAAGAAAGGTGAGATATAGGGAATCCCAGAAAGTCGAGGGGAAAATATGTCAATATATACATTGCTATATGGTGAACTAAGCCTTAGGCCAGCAACAATGGAGAGGACCTGACCCTTAGAAACTTACGAGTAAGCTGGAATCTTCAAAAGTTCAAATCTTTACAAGTAAAAAGATTTATTAAAATGAATAACCAAGTGTTTTAATTGACATCAGAAGAGCAAACCAATAAAACCTGAGAATATAGAAAAAAGATAAATAAAGATATGAGCAGAACTGAATACAACAGAAAACGTATAAAATTGAGGTGATTTAGTAAGTCCAAAGAATATTCTTTGAAAAGATTGAAAAGACACACTTTGAGGAAAACAAAAACATAAGGAAAGAATATACCGAAAGAGTCAGGACAATGTTATAGCAGAGAATATATGAAATGCCAGTAAATTTGAACATTTCTGTAAAGGGGACCATTTCCTAGCTCCTAAAGTTTACCAAAACTGACACAAGAGGAAATCATTTAAGGTCATCATGTCTGCCCTTGGCATTCTCGGAACTCCCTGGCCTCTGAAGGCAGCATCTGTAGTCCATGGTAACCTGCGGAGAAGGGTCGGGGCTGAGGGAGGTTGGAACACTGCCCTCACAGAGGGAGTGGGTGTGGCCATCTCTGCTGTGACTGAACAAAGGACAGGGGAGCAGGGGGCCCAGGGCAGGTCCCTCAGAGCCCTGCAGGCCCAGTGGTGTGTCACAAGCATTTAGGCCCAGGCCAAAAGGCGCCTCCTTTGTCTGCACAGCAGCCTAAACTCTCACGTTTCCACTCAGGCCGCCCTCTTACTTGAAGTGTGTGTGGAACCTGTCCACGCAGTACACCTCGCTGCACAGCTAACCATAGGTCTGGGCATCGTAACTTCCTGCCAGGTGACCGAAGTTCACAGACAGATGGGAACCTGGGACACAGGCGGAGAGGCTCCTGCCCAGGCCACAGGCTGCCCAATGCCCCTGCCCCTGCCCCAGATTGGGGGCCGCAAATCAGCCCTGTCTGAATCCCTAGCCTCTAGAGGGAGTATTGGACCATCACTTCTAGAAAACTGAGTCCTCACGGGGAACTCATTGGAGATACACAAATAAAGCTTTGCCGACTTTCTGCTGAAACTTACGAGCGTTCACACCTAAGTCTCTTACAAGGTCAGCTGTTTAGCTAAACATGAGCTCATGATCTAAATTTACACAATAATGAAGAAATCATCTACGAGGGGAGACAATCAGCAAAAACAATCAATACAAGAATTAGATTCCCAAGGCCATCCATCAGATGTTGGAATAATCAGGTTCAAGGCAGAAAATATACATAAAACTGGAACTGAAACAGGAACAAGGATGTTTTCAAAGACTGGTAGGATCTCTAAAACAGTTTCAAAGTACATGTCATTGATAAAGCTAAATACACAATGCTTGTGTAATACAACTGATTAATCATTGAGAAGAGTGAAATTATGCTGTTTTGAAAAGTATGGCAGGTGAGATTTTGTGCCTAATTATATAAGAAGATTTCTCTAAAAAATACACATTATTTCAAAGACTTATTGGCTGTGAAATAAGTTAAGGGTATTTCAAATGGCTTGTCTGCAAAGAAAGGTGAGATGTAGGGAATCACAGAAAGTCGAGGGGAAAATATGTCAATATATACATTGCTATATGGTGAAGTAAGCCTTAGGCCAGCAACAATGGAGAGGACCTGACCCTTAGAAACTTACGAGTAAGCTGGAATCTTCCAAAGTTCAAATCTTTATAAGTAAAAAGATTTATTAAAATGAATAACCAAGTGTTTTAATTGACATCAGAAGAGCAAACCAATAAAACCTGAGAATATAGAAAAAAGATAAATAAAGATATGAGCAGAACTGAATACAACAGAAAACGTATAAAATTGAGGTGATTTAGTAAGTCCAAAGAATATTCTTTGAAAAGACTGAAAAGACACACTTTGATTGAGAAAAACGAAAACATAAGTAAAGAATATACAGAAAGAGGCAGGACAATGTTATAGCAGAGAATATATGAAATGCCAGTAAATTTGAACATTTCTGTAAAGGGGACCATTTCCTAGCTCCTAAAGTTTACCAAAACTGACACAAGAGGAAATCATTTAAGGTCATCATGTCTGCCCTTGGCATTCTCGGAACGCCCAGTCCTCAGAATGCAGCATCTGTAGTCCATGGTAACCTGCGGAGAAGGGGCGGGGCTGAGGGAGGTTGGAACACTGCCCTCACAGAGGGAGTGGGTGTGGCCATCTCTGCTGTGACTGAACAAAGGACAGGGGAGCAGGGGGCCCAGGGCAGGTCCCTCAGAGCCCTGCAGGCCCAGTGGTGTGTCACAAGCATTTAGGCCCAGGCCAAAAGGCGCCTCCTTTGTCTGCACAGCAGCCTAAACTCTCACCTTTCCACTCAGGCCACACTCTTACTTGAAGTGTGTGTGGAACCTGTCCACGCAGTATACCTCGCTGCACAGCTAACCATAGGTCTGGGTATCGTAACTTCCAGCAAGGTGACCGTAGTTCGCAGGCAGATGGGTCCCTGGGACAAAGGCGGAGAGGCTCCTGCCCAGGCCACAGGCTGCCCACTGCCCCTGCCCCAGATCGGGGGCCGCAAATCAGCCCTGTCTGAATCCCCAAACTCTAGAGGGAGTATTGGACCAGCACTTCTAGAAAACGGAGTCCTCACGGGCAACTCATTGGAGATACACAAATAAAGCTTTGCCGACTTTCTGCTGAAACTTATGAGCGTTCACACCTAAGCCTCTTACAAGGTCAGCTGTTTAGCTAAACATGAGCTCATGATCTAAATTTTCACAATAATGAAGAAATCATCTACGAGGGGAGACAATCAGCAAAAACAATCAATACAAGAATTAGATTCCCAAGGCCATCCATCAGATGTTGGAATAATCAGGTTCAAGGCAGAAAATATACATAAAACTGGAACTGAAACAGGAACAAGGATGTTTTCAAAGACTGGTAGGATCTCTAAAACAGTTTTAAAGTACATGTCACTGATAAAGCTAAATACACAATGGTTGTGTAATACAACAGATTAATCATTGAGAAGAGTGAAATTATGCTGTTTTGAAAACTATGGCAGGTGAGATTTTGTGCCTAATTATATAAGAAGATTTCTCTAAAAAATACACATTATTTCAAAGACTTATTGGCTGTGAAATAAGTTAAGGGTATTTCAAATGGCTTGTCTGCAAAGAAAGGTGAGATGTAGGGAATCCCAGAAAGTCGAGGGGAAAATATGTCAATATATACATTGCTATATGGTGAACTAAGCCTTAGGCCAGCAACAATGGAGAGGACCTGACCCTTAGAAACTTACGAGTAAGCTGGAATCTTCCAAAGTTCAAATCTTTATAAGTAAAAAGATTTATTAAAATGTATAACCAAGTGTTTTAATTGACATCAGAAGATCAAACCAATAAACCCCGAGAATATAGAAAAAAGATAAATAAAGATATGAGCAGAACTGAATACAACAGAAAACGTATAAAATTGAGGTGATTTAGTAAGTCCAAAGAATATTCTTTGAAAAGATTGAAAAGACACACTTTGAGGAAAACAAAAACATAAGGAAAGAATATACAGAAAGAGTCAGGACAATGTTATAGCAGAGAATATATGAAATGCCAGTAAATTTGAACATTTCTGTAAAGGGGACCATTTCCTAGATCCTAAAGTTTACCAAAACTGACACAAGAGGAGATCATTTAAGGACATCATGTCTGCCCTTGGCATTCTCGGAACTCCCTGGCCTCTGAAGGCAGCATCTGTAGTCCATGGTAACCTGCGGAGAAGGGTCGGGGCTGAGGGAGGTTGGAACACTGCCCTCACAGAGGGAGTGGGTGTGGCCATCTCTGCTGTGACTGAACAAAGGACAGGGGAGCAGGGGGCCCAGGGCAGGTCCCTCAGAGCCCTGCAGGCCCAGTGGTGTGTCACAAGCATTTAGGCCCAGGCCAAAAGGCGCCTCCTTTGTCTGCACAGCAGCCTAAACTCTCACCTTTCCACTCAGGCCGCCCTCTTACTTGAAGTGTGTGTGGAACCTGTCCACGCAGTACACCTCGCTGCACAGCTAACCATAGGTCTGGGCATCGTAACTTCCTGCCAGGTGACCGAAGTTCACAGACAGATGGGAACCTGGGACACAGGCGGAGAGGCTCCTGCCCAGGCCACAGGCTGCCCAATGCCCCTGCCCCTGCCCCAGATCGGGGGCCGCAAATCAGCCCTGTCTGAATCCCTAGCCTCTAGAGGGAGTATTGGACCATCACTTCTAGAAAACGGAGTCCTCACGGGGAACTCATTGGAGATACACAAATAAAGCTTTGCCGACTTTCTGCTGAAACTTACGAGCGTTCACACCGAAGTCTCTTGCAAGGTCAGCTGTTTAGCTAAACATGAGCTCATGATCTAAATTTACACAATAATGAAGAAATCATCTACGAGGGGAGACAATCAGCAAAAACAATCAATACAAGAATTAGATTCCCAAGGCCATCCATCAGATGTTGGAATAATCAGGTTCAAGGCAGAAAATATACATAAAACTGGAACTGAAACAGGAACAATGATGTTTTCAAAGACTGGTAGGATCTCTAAAACAGTTTTAAAGTACATGTCAATGATAAAGCTAAATACACAATGGTTGTGTAATACAACAGATTAATCATTGAGAAGAGTAAAATTATGCTGTTTTGAAAACTATGGCAGGTGAGATTTTGTGCCTAATTATATAAGAAGATTTCTCTAAAAAATACACATTATTTCAAAGACTTATTGGCTGTGAAATAAGTTAAGGGTATTTCAAATGGCTTGTCTGCAAAGAAAGGTGAGATATAGGGAATCCCAGAAAGTCGAGGGGAAAATATGTCAATATATACATTGCTATATGGTGAACTAAGCCTTAGGCCAGCAACAATGGAGAGGACCTGACCCTTAGAAACTTACGAGTAAGCTGGAATCTTCAAAAGTTCAAATCTTTACAAGTAAAAAGATTTATTAAAATGAATAACCAAGTGTTTTAATTGACATCAGAAGAGCAAACCAATAAAACCTGAGAATATAGAAAAAAGATAAATAAAGATATGAGCAGAACTGAATACAACAGAAAACGTATAAAATTGAGGTGATTTAGTAAGTCCAAAGAATATTCTTTGAAAAGATTGAAAAGACACACTTTGAGGAAAACAAAAACATAAGGAAAGAATATACCGAAAGAGTCAGGACAATGTTATAGCAGAGAATATATGAAATGCCAGTAAATTTGAACATTTCTGTAAAGGGGACCATTTCCTAGCTCCTAAAGTTTACCAAAACTGACACAAGAGGAAATCATTTAAGGTCATCATGTCTGCCCTTGGCATTCTCGGAACTCCCTGGCCTCTGAAGGCAGCATCTGTAGTCCATGGTAACCTGCGGAGAAGGGTCGGGGCTGAGGGAGGTTGGAACACTGCCCTCACAGAGGGAGTGGGTGTGGCCATCTCTGCTGTGACTGAACAAAGGACAGGGGAGCAGGGGGCCCAGGGCAGGTCCCTCAGAGCCCTGCAGGCCCAGTGGTGTGTCACAAGCATTTAGGCCCAGGCCAAAAGGCGCCTCCTTTGTCTGCACAGCAGCCTAAACTCTCACGTTTCCACTCAGGCCGCCCTCTTACTTGAAGTGTGTGTGGAACCTGTCCACGCAGTACACCTCGCTGCACAGCTAACCATAGGTCTGGGCATCGTAACTTCCTGCCAGGTGACCGAAGTTCACAGACAGATGGGAACCTGGGACACAGGCGGAGAGGCTCCTGCCCAGGCCACAGGCTGCCCAATGCCCCTGCCCCTGCCCCAGATTGGGGGCCGCAAATCAGCCCTGTCTGAATCCCTAGCCTCTAGAGGGAGTATTGGACCATCACTTCTAGAAAACTGAGTCCTCACGGGGAACTCATTGGAGATACACAAATAAAGCTTTGCCGACTTTCTGCTGAAACTTACGAGCGTTCACACCTAAGTCTCTTACAAGGTCAGCTGTTTAGCTAAACATGAGCTCATGATCTAAATTTACACAATAATGAAGAAATCATCTACGAGGGGAGACAATCAGCAAAAACAATCAATACAAGAATTAGATTCCCAAGGCCATCCATCAGATGTTGGAATAATCAGGTTCAAGGCAGAAAATATACATAAAACTGGAACTGAAACAGGAACAAGGATGTTTTCAAAGACTGGTAGGATCTCTAAAACAGTTTCAAAGTACATGTCATTGATAAAGCTAAATACACAATGGTTGTGTAATACAACAGATTAATCATTGAGAAGAGTGAAATTATGCTGTTTTGAAAAGTATGGCAGGTGAGATTTTGTGCCTAATTATATAAGAAGATTTCTCTAAAAACTACACATTATTTCAAAGACTTATTGGCTGTGAAATAAGTTAAGGGTATTTCAAATGGCTTGTCTGCAAAGAAAGGTGAGATGTAGGGAATCACAGAAAGTCGAGGGGAAAATATGTCAATATATACATTGCTATATGGTGAAGTAAGCCTTAGGCCAGCAACAATGGAGAGGACCTGACCCTTAGAAACTTACGAGTAAGCTGGAATCTTCCAAAGTTCAAATCTTTATAAGTAAAAAGATTTATTAAAATGAATAACCAAGTGTTTTAATTGACATCAGAAGAGCAAACCAATAAAACCTGAGAATATAGAAAAAAGATAAATAAAGATATGAGCAGAACTGAATACAACAGAAAACGTATAAAATTGAGGTGATTTAGTAAGTCCAAAGAATATTCTTTGAAAAGACTGAAAAGACACACTTTGATTGAGAAAAACGAAAACATAAGTAAAGAATATACAGAAAGAGTCAGGACAATGTTATAGCAGAGAATATATGAAATGCCAGTAAATTTGAACATTTCTGTAAAGGGGACCATTTCCTAGCTCCTAAAGTTTACCAAAACTGACACAAGAGGAAATCATTTAAGGTCATCATGTCTGCCCTTGGCATTCTCGGAACACCCAGTCCTCAGAATGCAGCATCTGTAGTCCATGGTAACCTGCGGAGAAGGGGCGGGGCTGAGGGAGGTTGGAACACTGCCCTCACAGAGGGAGTGGGTGTTGCCATCTCTGCTGTGACTGAACAAAGGACAGGGGAGCAGGGGGCCCAGGGCAGGTCCCTCAGAGCCCTGCAGGCCCAGTGGTGTGTCACAAGCATTTAGGCCCAGGCCAAAAGGCGCCTCCTTTGTCTGCACAGCAGCCTAAACTCTCACCTTTCCACTCAGGCCGCACTCTTACTTGAAGTGTGTGTGGAACCTGTCCACGCAGTACACCTCGCTGCACAGCTAACCATAGGTCTGGGTATCGTAACTTCCAGCCAGGTGACCGTAGTTCGCAGGCAGATGGGTCCCTGGGACAAAGGCGGAGAGGCTCCTGCCCAGGCCACAGGCTGCCCACTGCCCCTGCCCCAGATCGGGGGCCGCAAATCAGCCCTGTCTGAATCCCCAAACTCTAGAGGGAGTATTGGACCAGCACTTCTAGAAAACGGAGTCCTCACGGGCAACTCATTGGAGATACACAAATAAAGCTTTGCCGACTTTCTGCTGAAACTTATGAGCGTTCACACCTAAGCCTCTTACAAGGTCAGCTGTTTAGCTAAACATGAGCTCATGATCTAAATTTTCACAATAATGAAGAAATCATCTACGAGGGGAGACAATCAGCAAAAACAATCAATACAAGAATTAGATTCCCAAGGCCATCCATCAGATGTTGGAATAATCAGGTTCAAGGCAGAAAATATACATAAAACTGGAACTGAAACAGGAACAAGGATGTTTTCAAAGACTGGTAGGATCTCTAAAACAGTTTTAAAGTACATGTCACTGATAAAGCTAAATACACAATGGTTGTGTAATACAACAGATTAATCATTGAGAAGAGTGAAATTATGCTGTTTTGCAAACTATGGCAGGTGAGATTTTGTGCCTAATTATATAAGAAGATTTCTCTAAAAAATACACATTATTTCAAAGACTTATTGGCTGTGAAATAAGTTAAGGGTATTTCAAATGGCTTGATTGCAAAGAAAGGTGAGATGTAGGGAATCCCAGAAAGTCGAGGGGAAAATATGTCAATATATACATTGCTATATGGTGAACTAAGCCTTAGGCCAGCAACAATGGAGAGGACCTGACCCTTAGAAACTTACGAGTAAGCTGGAATCTTCAAAAGTTCAAATCTTTATAAGTAAAAAGATTTATTAAAATGAATAACCAAGTGTTTTAATTGACATCAGAAGATCAAACCAATAAACCCCGAGAATATAGAAAAAAGATAAATAAAGATATGAGCAGAACTGAATACAACAGAAAACGTATAAAATTGAGGTGATTTAGTAAGTCCAAAGAATATTCTTTGAAAAGATTGAAAAGACACACTTTGAGGAAAACAAAAACATAAGGAAAGAATATACAGAAAGAGTCAGGACAATGTTATAGCAGAGAATATATGAAATGCCAGTAAATTTGAACATTTCTGTAAAGGGGACCATTTCCTAGATCCTAAAGTTTACCAAAACTGACACAAGAGGAAATCATTTAAGGTCATCATGTCTACCCTTGGCATTCTCGGAACTCCCTGGCCTCTGAAGGCAGCATCTGTAGTCCATGGTAACCTGCGGAGAAGGGTCGGGGCTGAGGGAGGTTGGAACACTGCCCTCACAGAGGGAGTGGGTGTGGCCATCTCTGCTGTGACTGAACAAAGGACAGGGGAGCAGGGGGCCCAGGGCAGGTCCCTCAGAGCCCTGCAGGCCCAGTGGTGTGTCACAAGCATTTAGGCCCAGGCCAAAAGGCGCCTCCTTTGTCTGCACAGCAGCCTAAACTCTCACCTTTCCACTCAGGCCGCCCTCTTACTTGAAGTGTGTGTGGAACCTGTCCACGCAGTACACCTCGCTGCACAGCTAACCATAGGTCTGGGCATCGTAACTTCCTGCCAGGTGATCGAAGTTCACAGACAGATGGGAACCTGGGACACAGGCGGAGAGGCTCCTGCCCAGGCCACAGGCTGCCCAATGCCCCTGCCCCTGCCCCAGATCGGGGGCCGCAAATCAACCCTGTCTGAATCCCTAGCCTCTAGAGGGAGTATTGGACCATCACTTCTAGAAAACTGAGTCCTCACGGGGAACTCATTGGAGATACACAAATAAAGCTTTGCCGACTTTCTGCTGAAACTTACGAGCGTTCACACCTAAGTCTCTTACAAGGTCAGCTGTTTAGCTAAACATGAGCTCATGATCTAAATTTACACAATAATGAAGAAATCATCTACGAGGGGAGACAATCAGCAAAAACAATCAATACAAGAATTAGATTCCCAAGGCCATCCATCAGATGTTGGAATAATCAGGTTCAAGGCAGAAAATATACATAAAACTGGAACTGAAACAGGAACAAGGATGTTTTCAAAGACTGGTAGGATCTCTAAAACAGTTTCAAAGTACATGTCATTGATAAAGCTAAATACACAATGGTTGTGTAATACAACAGATTAATCATTGAGAAGAGTGAAATTATGCTGTTTTGAAAAGTATGGCAGGTGAGATTTTGTGCCTAATTATATAAGAAGATTTCTCTAAAAACTACACATTATTTCAAAGACTTATTGGCTGTGAAATAAGTTAAGGGTATTTCAAATGGCTTGTCTGCAAAGAAAGGTGAGATGTAGGGAATCACAGAAAGTCGAGGGGAAAATATGTCAATATATACATTGCTATATGGTGAAGTAAGCCTTAGGCCAGCAACAATGGAGAGGACCTGACCCTTAGAAACTTACGAGTAAGCTGGAATCTTCCAAAGTTCAAATCTTTATAAGTAAAAAGATTTATTAAAATGAATAACCAAGTGTTTTAATTGACATCAGAAGAGCAAACCAATAAAACCTGAGAATATAGAAAAAAGATAAATAAAGATATGAGCAGAACTGAATACAACAGAAAACGTATAAAATTGAGGTGATTTAGTAAGTCCAAAGAATATTCTTTGAAAAGACTGAAAAGACACACTTTGATTGAGAAAAACGAAAACATAAGTAAAGAATATACAGAAAGAGTCAGGACAATGTTATAGCAGAGAATATATGAAATGCCAGTAAATTTGAACATTTCTGTAAAGGGGACCATTTCCTAGCTCCTAAAGTTTACCAAAACTGACACAAGAGGAAATCATTTAAGGTCATCATGTCTGCCCTTGGCATTCTCGGAACGCCCAGTCCTCAGAATGCAGCATCTGTAGTCCATGGTAACCTGCGGAGAAGGGGCGGGGCTGAGGGAGGTTGGAACACTGCCCTCACAGAGGGAGTGGGTGTTGCCATCTCTGCTGTGACTGAACAAAGGACAGGGGAGCAGGGGGCCCAGGGCAGGTCCCTCAGAGCCCTGCAGGCCCAGTGGTGTGTCACAAGCATTTAGGCCCAGGCCAAAAGGCGCCTCCTTTGTCTGCACAGCAGCCTAAACTCTCACCTTTCCACTCAGGCCGCACTCTTACTTGAAGTGTGTGTGGAACCTGTCCACGCAGTACACCTCGCTGCACAGCTAACCATAGGTCTGGGTATCGTAACTTCCAGCCAGGTGACCGTAGTTCGCAGGCAGATGGGTCCCTGGGACAAAGGCGGAGAGGCTCCTGCCCAGGCCACAGGCTGCCCACTGCCCCTGCCCCAGATCGGGGGCCGCAAATCAGCCCTGTCTGAATCCCCAAACTCTAGAGGGAGTATTGGACCAGCACTTCTAGAAAACGGAGTCCTCACGGGCAACTCATTGGAGATACACAAATAAAGCTTTGCCGACTTTCTGCTGAAACTTATGAGCGTTCACACCTAAGCCTCTTACAAGGTCAGCTGTTTAGCTAAACATGAGCTCATGATCTAAATTTTCACAATAATGAAGAAATCATCTACGAGGGGAGACAATCAGCAAAAACAATCAATACAAGAATTAGATTCCCAAGGCCATCCATCAGATGTTGGAATAATCAGGTTCAAGGCAGAAAATATACATAAAACTGGAACTGAAACAGGAACAAGGATGTTTTCAAAGACTGGTAGGATCTCTAAAACAGTTTTAAAGTACATGTCACTGATAAAGCTAAATACACAATGGTTGTGTAATACAACAGATTAATCATTGAGAAGAGTGAAATTATGCTGTTTTGCAAACTATGGCAGGTGAGATTTTGTGCCTAATTATATAAGAAGATTTCTCTAAAAAATACACATTATTTCAAAGACTTATTGGCTGTGAAATAAGTTAAGGGTATTTCAAATGGCTTGATTGCAAAGAAAGGTGAGATGTAGGGAATCCCAGAAAGTCGAGGGGAAAATATGTCAATATATACATTGCTATATGGTGAACTAAGCCTTAGGCCAGCAACAATGGAGAGGACCTGACCCTTAGAAACTTACGAGTAAGCTGGAATCTTCAAAAGTTCAAATCTTTATAAGTAAAAAGATTTATTAAAATGAATAACCAAGTGTTTTAATTGACATCAGAAGATCAAACCAATAAACCCCGAGAATATAGAAAAAAGATAAATAAAGATATGAGCAGAACTGAATACAACAGAAAACGTATAAAATTGAGGTGATTTAGTAAGTCCAAAGAATATTCTTTGAAAAGATTGAAAAGACACACTTTGAGGAAAACAAAAACATAAGGAAAGAATATACAGAAAGAGTCAGGACAATGTTATAGCAGAGAATATATGAAATGCCAGTAAATTTGAACATTTCTGTAAAGGGGACCATTTCCTAGATCCTAAAGTTTACCAAAACTGACACAAGAGGAAATCATTTAAGGTCATCATGTCTACCCTTGGCATTCTCGGAACTCCCTGGCCTCTGAAGGCAGCATCTGTAGTCCATGGTAACCTGCGGAGAAGGGTCGGGGCTGAGGGAGGTTGGAACACTGCCCTCACAGAGGGAGTGGGTGTGGCCATCCCTGCTGTGACTGAACAAAGGACAGGGGAGCAGGGGGCCCAGGGCAGGTCCCTCAGAGCCCTGCAGGCCCAGTGGTGTGTCACAAGCATTTAGGCCCAGGCCAAAAGGCGCCTCCTTTGTCTGCACAGCAGCCTAAACTCTCACCTTTCCACTCAGGCCGCCCTCTTACTTGAAGTGTGTGTGGAACCTGTCCACGCAGTACACCTCGCTGCACAGCTAACCATAGGTCTGGGCATCGTAACTTCCTGCCAGGTGATCGAAGTTCACAGACAGATGGGAACCTGGGACACAGGCGGAGAGGCTCCTGCCCAGGCCACAGGCTGCCCAATGCCCCTGCCCCTGCCCCAGATCGGGGGCCGCAAATCAACCCTGTCTGAATCCCTAGCCTCTAGAGGGAGTATTGGACCATCACTTCTAGAAAACTGAGTCCTCACGGGGAACTCATTGGAGATACACAAATAAAGCTTTGCCGACTTTCTGCTGAAACTTACGAGCGTTCACACCTAAGTCTCTTACAAGGTCAGCTGTTTAGCTAAACATGAGCTCATGATCTAAATTTACACAATAATGAAGAAGTCATCTACGAGGGGAGACAATCATCAAAAACAATCAATACAAGAATTAGATTCCCAAGGCCATCCATCAGATGTTGGAATAATCAGGTGCAAGTCAGAAAATGTACATAAAACTGGAACTGAAACAGGAACAAGGATGTTTTCAAAGACTGGTAGGATCTCTAAAACAGTTTCAAAGTACATGTCATTGATAAAGCTAAATACACAATGGTTGTGTAATACAACAGATTAATCATTGAGAAGAGTGAAATTATGCTGTTTTGAAAAATATGGCAGGTGAGATTTTGTGCCTAATTATATAAGAAGATTTCTCTAAAAAATACACATTATTTCAAAGACTTATTGGCTGTGAAATAAGTTAAGGGTATTTCAAATGGCTTGTCTGCAAAGAAAGGTGAGATGTAGGGAATCCCAGAAAGTCGAGGGGAAAATATGTCAATATATACATTGCTATATGGTGAACTAAGCCTTAGGCCAGCAACAATGGAGAGGACCTGACCCTTAGAAACTTACGAGTAAGCTGGAATCTTCCAAAGTTCAAATCTTTATAAGTAAAAAGATTTATTAAAATGAATAACCAAGTGTTTTAATTGACATCAGAAGAGCAAACCAATAAAACCTGATAATATAGAAAAAAGATAAATAAAGATATGAGCAGAACTGAATACAACAGAAAACGTATAAAATTGAGGTGATTTAGTAAGTCCAAAGAATATTCTTTGAAAAGACTGAAAAGACACACTTTGATTGAGAAAAACGAAAACATAAGTAAAGAATATACAGAAAGAGTCAGGACAATGTTATAGCAGAGAATATATGAAATGCCAGTAAATTTGAACATTTCTGTAAAGGGGACCATTTCCTAGCTCCTAAAGTTTACCAAAACTGACACAAGAGGAAATCATTTAAGGTCATCATGTCTGCCCTTGGCATTCTCGGAACGCCCTGTCCTCAGAATGCAGCATCTGTAGTCCACGGTAACCTGCGGAGAAGGGGCGGGGCTGAGGGAGGTTGGAACACTGCCCTCACAGAGGGAGTGGGTGTGGCCATCTCTGCTGTGACTGAACAAAGGACAGGGGAGCAGGGGGCCCAGGGCAGGTCCCTCAGAGCCCTGCAGGCCCAGTGGTGTGTCACAAGCAGTTAGGCCCAGGCGAAAAGACGCCTCCTTTGTCTGCACAGCAGCCTAAACTCTCACCTTTCCACTCAGGCCGCACTCTTACTTGAAGTGTGTGTGGAACCTGTCCACGCAGTACACCTCGCTGCACAGCTAACCATAGGTCTGGGTATCGTAACTTCCAGCCAGGTGACCGTAGTTCGCAGGCAGATGGGTCCCTGGGACAAAGGCGGAGAGGCTCCTGCCCAGGCCACAGGCTGCCCACTGCCCCTGCCCCAGATCGGGGGCCCCAAATCAGCCCTGTCTGAATCCCCAAACTCTAGAGGGAGTATTGGACCAGCACTTCTAGAAAACGGAGTCCTCACGGGCAACTCATTGGAGATACACAAATAAAGCTTTGCCGACTTTCTGCTGAAACTTATGAGCGTTCACACCTAAGCCTCTTACAAGGTCAGCTGTTTAGCTAAACATGAGCTCATGATCTAAATTTACAAAATAATGAAGAAATCATCTACGAGGGGAGACAATCAGCAAAAACAATCAATACAAGAATTAGATTCCCAAGACCATCCATCAGATGTTGGAATAATCAGGTTCAAGGCAGAAAATATACATAAAACTGGAAGTGAAACAGGAACAAGGATGTTTTCAGAGACTGGTAGGATCTCTAAAACAGTTTTAAAGTACATGTCACTGATAAAGCTAAATACACAATGGTTGTGTAATATAACAGATTAATCATTGAGAAGAGTGAAATTATGCTGTTTTGAAAACCATGGCAGGTCAGATTTTGTGCCTAATTATATAAGAAGATTTGTCTAAGAAATACATATTATTTCAAAGAATTATTGGCTGTGAAATAAGTTAAGGGTATTTCAAATGGCTTGTCTGCAAAGATAGGTGAGATGTAGGGAATCACAGAAAGTCGAGGGGAAAATATGTCAATATATACATTGCTATATGGTGAACTAAGCCTTAGGCCAGCAACAATGGAGAGGACCTGACCCTTAGAAACTTACGAGTAAGCTGGAATCTTCAAAAGTTCAAATCTTTATAAGTCAAAAGATTTATTAAAATGAATAACCAAGTGTTTTAATTGACATCAGAAGATCAAACCAATAAACCCCGAGAATGTAGAAAAAAGATAAATAAAGATATGAGCAGAACTGAATACAACAGAAAACGTATAAAATTGAGGTGATTTAGTAAGTTCAAAGAATATTCTTTGAAAAGATTGAAAAGACACACTTTGAGGAAAACAAAAACATAAGGAAAGAATATACAGAAAGAGTCAGGACAATGTTATAGCAGAGAATATATGAAATGCCAGTAAATTTGAACATTTCTGTAAACGGGACCATTTCCTAGATCCTAAAGTTTACCAAAACTGACACAAGAGGAAATCATTTAAGGTCATCATGTCTGCCCTTGGCATTCTCGGAACTCCCTGGCCTCTGAAGGCAGCATCTGTAGTCCATGGTAACCTGCGGAGAAGGGTCGGGGCTGAGGGAGGTTGGAACACTGCCCTCACAGAGGGAGTGGGTGTGGCCATCTCTGCTGTGACTGAACAAAGGACAGGGGAGCAGGGGGCCCAGGGCAGGTCCCTCAGAGCCCTGCAGGCCCAGTGGTGTGTCACAAGCATTTAGGCCCAGGCCAAAAGGTGCCTCCTTTGTCTGCACAGCAGCCTAAACTCTCACCTTTCCACTCAGTCCGCACTCTTACTTGAAGTGTGTGTGGAACCTGTCCACGCAGTACACCTCGCTGCACAGCTAACCATAGGTCTGGGCATCGTATCTTCCTGCCAGGGGACCGAAGTTCACAGACAGATGGGAACCTGGGAAACAGGCGGAGAGGCTCCTGCCCAGGCCACAGGCTGCCCAATGCCCCTGCCCCTGCCCCAGATCGGGGGCCACAAATCAGCCCTGTCTGAATCCCCAGCCTCTAGGGGGAGTATTGGACCATCACTTCTAGAAAACTGAGTCCTCACTGGGAACTCATAGGAGATACACAAATAAAGCTTTGCCGACTTTCTGCTGAAACTTACGAGTGTTCACACCTAAGCCTCTTACAAGGTCAGCTGTTTATCTAAACAAGAGCTCATGATCTAAATTTAAACAATAATGAAGAAATCATCTACGAGGGGAGACAATCAGCAAAAACAATCAATACCAGAATTAGATTCACAAGGCCATCCATCAGCTGTTGGAATAATCAGGTGCAAGGCAGAAAATATACATAAAACTGGAACTGAAATAAGGAACAAGGATGTTTTCAAAGACTGGTAGAATCTCTAAAACATTTTTTTTTCTTTTTGCGGTATTCGGGCCTCTCACTGTCGTGGCCTCTCCCGTTGCAGAGCACAGGCTCCGGACGCGCAGGCCCAGCGGCCATGGCTCTCGGGCCCAGCCGCTCCGCGGCATATGGGATCCTCCCAGATCGGGGCACGAACCCGTATCTGCTGCATCGGCAGGCGGACTCTCAACCACTGCGCCACCGGGATGCCCCTAAAACATTTTTAAAGAACATGTCATTGATAAAGCTAAATACACAACGGTTGTGTAATACAACAGATTAATCATTGAGAAGAGTGAAATTATGCTGTTTTGAAAACTATGGCAGGTGAGATTTGGTGCCTAATTATGTAAGAAGATTTCTCTAAAAAATACACATTATTTCAAAGACTTATTGGCTGTGCAATAAGTTAAGGGTATTTCAAATGACTTGTCTGCAAAGAAAGGTGAGATGTAGGGAATCACAGAAAGTCGAGGGGAAAATATGTCAATATATACATTGCTATATGGTGAACTAAGCCTTAGGCCAGCAACAATGGAGAGGACCTGACCCTTAGAAACTTACGAGTAAGCTGGAATCTTCCAAAGTTCAAATCTTTATAAGTAAAAAGATTTATTAAAATGAATAACCAAGTGTTTTAATTGACAACAGAAGATCAAACAAATAAACACTGAGAATATAGAAAAAAGATAAATAAAGATATGAGCAGAACTGAATACAACAGAAAACGTATAAAATTGAGGTGATTTAGTAAGTCCAAAGAATATTCTTTGAAAAGATTGAAAAGACACACTTTGATTGAGAAAAACAAAAACATAAGGAAAGAATATACAGAAAGAGTCAGGACAATGTTATAGCAGAGAATATATGAAATGCCAGTAAATTTGAACATTTCTGTAAATGGGACCATTTCCTAGCTCCTAAAGTTTACCCAAACTGACAAAAGAGGAAATCATTTAAGGTCATCATGTCTGCCCTTGGCATTCTTGGAACGCCCTGGCCTCAGAAGGCAGCATTTGTAGTCCATGGTAACCTGCGGATAAGGGGCGGGGCTGAGGGAGGTTGGAACACTACCCTCACAGAGGGAGTGGGTGTGGCCATCTCTGCTGTGACTGAACAAAGGACAGGGGAGCAGGGGGCCCAGGGCAGGTCCCTCAGAACCCTGCAGGCCCAGTGCTGTGTCACAAGCATTTAGGCCCAGGCCAAAAGGCGCCTCCTTTGTCTGCACAGCAGCCTAAACTCTCACCTATCCACTCAGGCCGCCCTCTTACTTGAAGTGTGTGTGGAACCTGTCCACGCAGTACACCTCGCTGCACAGCTAACCATAGGTCTGGGCATCGTAACTTCCTGCCAGGTGACCGAAGTTCGCAGGCAGATGGCTCCCTGGGACAAAGGCGGAGAGGCTCCTGCCCAGGCCACAGGCTGCCCACTGTCCCTGCCCCAGATCGGGGGCCGCAAATCAGCCCTGTCTGAATCCCCAAACTCTAGAGCGAGTATTGGACCAGCACTTCTAGAAAACGGAGTCCTCACGGGCAACTCATTGGAGATACACAAATAAAGCTTTGCCGACATTCTGCTGAAACTTACGAGCGATCACACCTAAGCCTCTTACAAGGTCAGCTGTTTAGCTAAATATGAGCTCATGATCTAAATTTACACAATAATGAAGAAATCATCTACGAGGGGAGACAATCAGCAAAAACAATCAATACCAGAATTAGGTTAACAAGGCCATCCATCAGATGTTGGAATAATCAGGTGCAAGGCAGAAAATATACATAAAACTGGAACTGAAACAGGAGCAAGGATGTTTTCAAAGACTGGTAGGATCTCTAAAACAGTTTTAAAGTACATGTCATTGATAAAGCTAAATACACAATGGTTGTGTAATACAACAGATTAATCATTGAGAAGAGTGAAATTATGCTGTTTTGAAAACTATGGCAGGTGAGATTTTCTGCCTAATTATATAAGAAGATTTCTCTAAAACATACACATTATTTCAAAGTCTGATTGGCTGTGAAATAAGTTAAGGGTATTTCAAATGGCTTGTCTGCAAAGAAAGGTGAGATGTAGGGAATCCCAGAAAGTCGAGGGGACAATATGTCAATATATACATTACTATATGGTGAACTAAGCCTTAGGCCAGCAACAATGGAGAGGACCTGAGCCTTAGAAACTAACGAGTAAGCTGGAATTTTCAAAAGTTCAAATCTTTATAAGTAAAAAGATTTATTAAAATGAATAACCAAGTGTTTTAATTGATATCAGATGATCAAACCAATAAACCCTGAGAATATAGAAAAAAGATAAATAAAGATATGAGCAGAACTGAATACAACAGAAAACGGATAAAATTGAGGTGATTTAGTAAGTCCAAAGAATATTCTTTGAAAAGATTGAAAAGACACACTTTGAGTAAAACAGAAACATAAGGAAAGAATATACAGAAAGAGTCAGGACAATGTTATAGCGGAGAATATATGAAATGCCAGTAAATTTGAACATTTCTGTAAAGGGGACCATTTCCTAGCTCCTAAAATTTACCAAAACGGACACAAGAGGAAATCATTTAAGGTCATCATGTCTGCCCTTGCCGTTCACGGAACGCCCTGGCCTCAGAAGGCAGCATCTGTAGTCCATGGTAACCTGCGGAGAAGGGGCGGGGCTGAGGGAGGTTGGAACACTACCCTCACAGAGGGATAGGGTGTGGCCATCTCTGCTGTGACTGTACAAAGGACAGGGGAGCAGGGGGCCCAGGGCAGGTCCCTCAGAGCCCTGCAAGCCCAGTGGTATCTAACCAGCATTTAGGCCCAGTCCAAAAGGCGCCTACTTTGTCTGCACAGCTGCCTAAACTCTCATCTTTCCACTCAGGACGCCCTCTTATTTGAAGTGTGTGTGGAACCTGTCCACGCAGTACACCTCGCTGCACAGCTAACCATAGGTCTGGGCATCGTAACTTCCTGCCAGGTGACCGAATTTCGCAGGCAGATGGGTCCCTGGGACACAGCCGGAGAGGCGCCTGCCCAGGCCACAGGCTGCCTACTGTCCCTGCCCCAGATCGGGGGCCGCAAATCAGCCCTGTCTGAATCCCCATCCTCTAGAGTGAGTATTGGACCAGCACTTCAAGAAAACGGAGTCCTCATGGGCAACTCATTGGAGATACACAAATAAAGCTTTGCCGACTTTCTGCTGAAACTTACGAGCGTTCACACCTAAGCCTCTTACAAGGTCAGCTGTTTAGCTAAACATGAGCTCCTGATCTAAATTTACACAATAATGAAGAAATCATCTACGAGGGGAGACAATCAGCAAAAACAATCAATACCAGAATTAGATTCCCAAGGCCATCCATCAGATGTTGGAATAATCAGGTGCAAGGCAGAAAATATACATAAAACTGGAACTGAAACAGGAACAAGGATGTTTTCAAAGACTGGTAGGATCTCTAAAACAGTTTTAAAGTACATGTCATTGATAAAGCTAAATACACAATGGTTGTGTAATACAACAGATTAGTCATTGAGAAGAGTGAAATTATGCTGTTTTGAAAACTATGGCAGGTGAGATTTTGTGCCTAATTATATAAGAAGATTTCTCTAAAAACTACACATTATTTCAAAGACTTATTGGCTGTGCAATAAGTTAAGGGTATTTCAAATGGCTTGTCTGCAAAGAAAGGTGAGATGTAGGGAATCACAGAAAGTCGAGGGGAAAATATGTCAATTTATACATTGCTATATGGTGAACTAAGCCTTAGGCCAGCAACAATGGAGAGGACCTGACCCTTAGAAACTTACGAGTAAGCTGGAATCTTCCAATGTTCAAATCTTTATAAGTAAAAAGATTTATTAAAATGAATAACCAAGTGTTTTAATTGACATCAGATGAGCAAACAAATAAACACTGAGAATATAGAAAAAAGATAAATAAAGATATGAGCAGAACTGAATACAACAGAAAACGTATAAAATTGAGGTGATTTAGTAAGTCCAAAGAATATTCTTTGAAAAGATTGAAAAGAAACACTTTGATTGAGGAAAACAAAAATATAAGGAAAGAATAAACAGAAAGAGTCAGGACAATTCTTTAGCAGAGAATATATGAAATGTCAGTAAATTTGAACATTTCTGTAAAGGGGACCATTTCCTAGCTCCTAAAGTTTACCAAAACTGACAAAAGAGGAAATCATTTAAGGTCATCATGTCTGCCCTAGGCATTCTCGGAACGCCCTGGCTTCAGAATGCAGCATCTGTAGTCCATGGTAACCTGCGGACAAGGGTCGGGGCTGAGGGAGGTTGGAACACTGCCCTTACAGAGGGAGTGGGTGTGGCCGTCTCTGCTGTGACTGAACAAAGGACAGGGGAGCAGGGGGCCCAGGTCAGGTCCCTCAGAGCCCTGCAAGCCCAGTGGTGTGTCACAAGCATTTAGGCCCAGGCCAAAAGGCGCCTCCTTTGTCTGCACAGCAGACTAAACTCTCACGTTTCCACTCAGGCCGCACTCTTACTTGAAGTGTGTGTGGAACCTGTCCACGCAGTACACCTCGCTGCACAGCTAACCATAGGTCTGGGCATCGTAACTTCCTGCCAGGTGACCGAAGTTCGCAAGCAGATGGGTCCCTGGGACAAAGGCGGAGAGGCTCCTGCCCAGGCCACAGGCTGCCCACTGCCCCTTCTCCAGATCGGGGGCCGCAACTCAGCTCTGTCTGAATCCCCAGCCTCTAGAGGGAGTATTGGACCAACACTTCTAGAAAACGGAGTCCTCATGGGCAACTCATTGGAGATACACAAATAAAGCTTTGCCGACTTTCTGCTGAAACTTACGAGCGTTCACACCTAAGTCTCTTACAAGGTCAGCTGTTTAGCTAAACATTTGCTCATGATCTAAATTTACACAATAATGAAGAAATCATCTACGAGGGGAGACAATCAGCAAAAACAATCAATACAAAAATTAGATTCCCAAGGCCATCCATCAGATGTTGGAATAATCAGGTGCAAGGCAGAAAATATACATAAAACTGGAACTGAAACAGGAACAAGGATGTTTTCAAAGACTGGTAGGATCTCTAAAACAGTTTCAAAGTACATGTCATTGATAAAGCTAAATACACAATGGTTGTGTAATACAACAGATTAATCATTGAGAAGAGTGAAATTATGCTGTTTTGAAAAATATGGCAGGTGAGATTTTGTGCCTAATTATATAAGAAGATTTCTCTGAAAAATACACATTATTTCAAAGACTTATTGGCTGTGAAATAAGTTAAGGGTATTTCAAATGGCTTGTCTGCAAAGAAAGGTGAGATGTAGGGAATCCCAGAAAGTCGAGGGGAAAATATGTCAATATATACATTGCTATATGGTGAACTAAGCCTTAGGCCAGCAACAATGGAGAGGACCTGACCCTTAGAAACTTACGAGTAAGCTGGAATCTTCCAAAGTTCAAATCTTTATAAGTAAAAAGATTTATTAAAATGAATAACCAAGTGTTTTAATTGACATCAGAAGAGCAAACCAATAAAACCTGAGAATATAGAAAAAAGATAAATAAAGATATGAGCACAACTGAATACAACAGAAAACGTATAAAATTGAGGTGATTTAGTAAGTCCAAAGAATATTCTTTGAAAAGACTGAAAAGACACACTTTGATTGAGAAAAACGAAAACATAAGTAAAGAATATACAGAAAGAGTCAGGACAATGTTATAGCAGAGAATATATGAAATGCCAGTAAATTTGAACATTTCTGTAAAGGGGACCATTTCCTAGCTCCTAAAGTTTACCAAAACTGACACAAGAGGAAATCATTTAAGGTCATCATGTCTGCCCTTGGCATTCTCGGAACGCCCAGTCCTCAGAATGCAGCATCTGTAGTCCATGGTAACCTGCGGAGAAGGGGCGGGGCTGAGGGAGGTTGGAACACTGCCCTCACAGAGGGAGTGGGTGTGGCCATCTCTGCTGTGACTGAACAAAGGACAGGGGAGCAGGGGGCCCAGGGCAGGTCCCTCAGAGCCCTGCAGGCCCAGTGGTGTGTCACAAGCATTTAGGCCCAGGCCAAAAGGCGCCTCCTTGGTCTGCACAGCAGCCTAAACTCTCACCTTTCCACTCAGGCCGCACTCTTACTTGAAGTGTGTGTGGAACCTGTCCACGCAGTACACCTCGCTGCACAGCTAACCATAGGTCTGGGTATCGTAACTTCCAGCCAGGTGACCGTAGTTCGCAGGCAGATGGGTCCCTGGGACAAAGGCGGAGAGGCTCCTGCCCAGGCCACAGGCTGCCCACTGCCCCTGCCCCAGATCGGGGGCCGCAAATCAGCCCTGTCTGAATCCCCAAACTCTAGAGGGAGTATTGGACCAGCACTTCTAGAAAACGGAGTCCTCACGGGCAACTCATTGGAGATACACAAATAAAGCTTTGCCGACTTTCTGCTGAAACTTATGAGCGTTCACACCTAAGCCTCTTACAAGGTCAGCTGTTTAGCTAAACATGAGCTCATGATCTAAATTTTCACAATAATGAAGAAATCATCTACGAGGGGAGACAATCAGCAAAAACAATCAATACAAGAATTAGATTCCCAAGGCCATCCATCAGATGTTGGAATAATCAGGTTCAAGGCAGAAAATATACATAAAACTGGAACTGAAACAGGAACAAGGATGTTTTCAAAGACTGGTAGGATCTCTAAAACAGTTTAAAAGTACATGTCACTGATAAAGCTAAATACACAGTGGTTGTGTAATACAACAGATTAATCATTGAGAAGAGTGAAATTATGCTGTTTTGAAAACTATGGCAGGTGAGATTTTGTGCCTAAATATATAAGAAGATTTCTCTAAAACATACACATTATTTCAAAGACTGATTGGCTGTGAAATAAGTTAAGGGTATTTCAAATGGCTTGTCTGCAAAGAAAGGTGAGATGTAGGGAATCCCAGAAAGTCGAGGGGACAATATGTCAATATATACATTACTATATGGTGAACTAAGCCTTAGGCCAGCAACAATGGAGAGGACCTGAGCCTTAGAAACTAACGAGTAAGCTGGAATTTTCAAAAGTTCAAATCTTTATAAGTAAAAAGATTTATTAAAATGAATAACCAAGTGTTTTAATTGATATCAGATGATCAAACCAATAAACACTGAGAATATAGAAAAAAGATAAATAAAGATATGAGCAGAACTGGATACAACAGACAACGGATAAAATTGAGGTGATTTAGTAAGTCCAAAGAATATTCTTTGAAAAGATTGAAAAGACACACTTTGAGTAAAACAAAAACATAAGGAAAGAATATACAGAATGAGTCAGGACAATGTTATAGCGGAGAATATATGAAATGCCAGTAAATTTGAACATTTCTGTAAAGGGGACCATTTCCTAGCTCCTAAAATTTACCAAAACTGACACAAGAGGAAATCATTTAAGGTCATCATGTCTGCCCTTGCCGTTCACGGAACGCCCTGGCCTCAGAAGGCAGCATCTGTAGTCCATGGTAACCTGCGGAGAAGGGGCGGGGCTGAGGGAGGTTGGAACACTACCCTCACAGAGGGATAGGGTGTGGCCATCTCTGCTGTGACTGAACAAAGGACAGGGGAGCAGGGGGTCCAGGGCAGGTCCCTCAGAGCCCTGCAAGCCCAGTGGTGTGTAACCAGCATTTAGACCCAGTCCAAAAGGAGCCTACTTTGTCTTCACAGCTGCCTAAACTCTCATCTTTCCACTCAGGACGCCCTCTTACTTGAAGTGTGTGTGGAACCTGTCCACGCAGTACACCTCGCTGCACAGCTAACCATAGGTCTGGGCATCGTAACTTCCTGCCAGGTGACCGAAGTTCGCAAGCAGATGGGTCCATGGGACACAGGCGGAGAGGCTCCTGCCCAGGCCACAGGCTGCCCACTGTCCCTGCCCCAGATCGGGGGCCGCAAATCAGCCCTTTCTGAATCCCCAAAATCTAGAGGGAGTATTGGACCATCACTTCTAGAAAACGGAGTCCACACGGGCAACTCATTGGAGATACACAAATAAAGCTTTGCCGACTTTCTGCTGAAACTTACGAGCGTTCACACCTAAGCCTCTTACAAGGTCAGCTGTTTAGCTAAACATGAGCTCATGATCTAAATTTACACAATAATGAAGAAATCATCTACGAGGGGAGACAATCAGCAAAAACAATCAATACCAGAATTAGATTCCCAAGGCCATCCATCAGATGTTGGAATAATCAGGTGCAAGGCAGAAAATATACATAATACTGGAACTGAAACAGGAACAAGGATGTTTTCAAAGACTGGTAGGATCTCTAAAACAGTTTTAAAGTACATGTCATTGATAAAGCTAAATACACAATGGTTGTGTAATACAACAGATTAATCATTGAGAAGATTGAAATTATGCTGTTTTGAAAACTGTGGCAGGCCAGATTTTGTGCCTAATTATATAAGAAGATTTCTCTAAAAAATACTCATTATTTCAAAGACTTATTGGCTGTGAAATAAGTTAAGGGTATTTCAAATGGCTTGTCTGCAAAGAAAGGTGAGATGTAGGGAATCCCAGAAAGTCGAGGGGAAAATATGTCAATATATACATTGCTATATGGTGAACTAAGCCTTAGGCCAGCAACAATGGAGAGGACCTGAGCCTTAGTAACTAACGAGTAAGCTGGAATTTTCAAAAGTTCAAATCTTTATAAGTAAAAAGATTTATTAAAATGAATAACCAAGTGTTTTAATTGACATCAGATGATCAAACCAATAAACCCTGAGAATATAGAAAAAAAGATAAATAAAGATATGAGCAGAACTGAATACAACAGAAAACGTATAAAATTGAGGTGATTTAGTAAGTCCAAAGAAAATTCTTTGAAAAGATTGAAAAGACACACTTTGAGGAAAACAAAAACATAAGGAAAGAATATACAGAAAGAGTCAGGACAATGTTATAGCAGAGAATATATGAAATGCCAGTAAATTTGAACATTTCTGTAAAGGGGACCATTTGCTAGCTCCTAAAGTTTACCAAAACTGACACAAGAGGAAATCATTTAAGGTCATCATGTCTGCCCTTGCCATTCACGGAACGCCCTGGCCTCAGAAGGCAGCATCTGTAGTCCATGGTAACCTGCGGAGAAGGGGCGGGGCTGAGGGAGGTTGGAACACTACCCTCACAGAGGGATAGGGTGTGGCCATCTCTGCTGTGACTGAACAAAGGACAGGGGAGCATGGGGCCCAGGGCAGGTCCCTCAGAGCCCTGCAGGCCCAGTGGTGTGTCACCAGCATTTAGGCCCAGGCCAAAAGGCGCCTCCTTTGTCTGCACAGCTGCCTAAACTCTCATCTTTCAACTCAGGCCGCCCTCTTACTTGAAGTGTGTGTGGAACCTGTCCACGCAGTACACCTCGCTGCACAGCTAACCATAGGTCTGGGCATCATAACTTCCTGACAGGTGACCGAAGTTCGCAACGAGATGGGTCCCTGGGACACAGGCGGGGAGGCTCCTGCCCAGGCCACAGGCTGCCCACTGCCCCTGCCCCAGATCGGGGGCCGCAACTCAGCTCTGTCTGAATCCCCAGCGTCTAGAGGGAGTATTGGACCAACACTTCTAGAAAACGGAGTCCTCACGGGCAACTCATTGGAGATACACAAATAAAGCTTTGCCGACATTCTGCTGAAACTTACGAGCATTCACACCTAAGCCTCTTACAAGGTCACCTGTTTAGCTAAACATGAGCTCATGATCTAAATTTACACAATAATGAAGAAATCATCTACGAGGGGAGACAATCAGCAAAAACAATCAATACCAGAATTAGATTCCCATGCCATCCATCAGATGTTGGAATAATCAGGTGCAAGGCAGAAAATATACATAATACTGGAACTGAAACAGGAACAAGGATGTTTTCAAAGACGGGTAGGATCTCTAAAACAGTTTTAAAGTACATGTCATTGGTAAAGCTAAATACACAATGGTTGTGTAATACAACAGATTAATCATTGAGAAGAGTGAAATTATGCTGTTTTGAAAAATGTGGCAGGCCAGATTTTGTGCTTAATTATATAAGAAGATTTCTCTAAAAAATACACATTATTTCAAAGACTTATTGGCTGTGAAATAAGTTAAGGGTATTTCAAATGGCTTTTCTGCAAAGAAAGGTGAGATTTAGGGAATCCCAGAAAGTCGAGGGGAAAATATGTCAATATATACATTGCTATATGGTGAACTAAGCCTTAGGCCAGCAACAAAGGAGAGGACCTGACCCTTAGAAACTTACGAGTAAGCTGGAATCTTCCAAAGTTCAAATCTTTATAAGTAAAAAGATTTATTAAAAGGAATAACCAAGTGTTTTAATTGACATCAGAAGAGCAAACCAATAAAACCTGAGAATATCGAAAAAAGATAAATAAAGATATGAGCAGAACTGAATACAACAGAAAACGTATAAAATTGAGGTGATTTAGTAAGTCCAAAGAATATTCTTTGAAAAGATTGAAAAGACACACTTTGAGGAACACAAAAACATAAGGAAAGAATATACAGAAAGAGTCAGGACAATGTTAGAGCAGAGAATATATGAAATGCCAGTAAATTTGAACATTTCTGTAAAGGGGACCATTTCGTAGCTCCTAAAGTTTACAAAACTGACACAAGAGGAAATCATTTAAGGTCATCATGTCTGCCCTTGGCATTCTCAGAACGCCCTGGCCTCACAATGCAGCATCTGTAGTCCATGGTAACCTGCGGAGAAGTGGCGGGTCTGAGGGAGGTTGGAACACTGCCCTCACAGAGGGAGTGTGTGTGGCCATCTCTGCTGTGACTGAACAAAGTACAGGGGAGCAGGGGGCCCAGGGCAGGTCCCTCAGAGCCCTGCAGGCACAGTGGTGTGTCACAAGCATTTAGGCCCAGGACAAAAGGTGCCTCCTTTGTCTGCACAGCAGCCTAAACTCTCACCTTTCCACTCAGGCCGCACTCTTATTTGAAGTGTGTGTGGAACCTGTCCACGCAGTACACCTCGCTGCACAGCTAACCATAGGTCTGGGCATCGTAACTTCCTGCCAGGTGACCGAAGTTCGCAGGCAGATGGGTCCCTGGGACAAAGGCGGAGAGGCTCCTGCCCAGGCCACAGGCTGCCCACTGCCCCTGCCCCAGATCGGGGGCCGCAAATCAGCTCTGTCTGAATCCCCAGCCTCTAGAGGGAGTATTGGACCAACACTTCTAGAAAACGGAGTCCTCACGGGGAACGCATTGGAGATAAACAAATAAAGCTTTGCCGACTTTCTGCTGAAACTTACGAGCGTTCACTCCTAAGCCTCTTACATGGTCAGCTGTTTAGCTAAACATGAGCTCATGATCTAAATTTACACAATAATGAAGAAATCATCTACGAGGGGAGACAATCAGCAAAAACAATCAATACCAGAATTAGATTCCCAAGGCCATCCATCAGATGTTGGAATAATCAGGTGCAAGGCAGAAAATATACATAAAATTGGAACTGAAACAAGGAACAAGGATATTTTCAAAGACTGGTAGGATCTCTAAAACATTTTTAAAGTACATGTCATTGATAAAGCTAAATACACAATGGTTGTGTAATACAGCAGATTAATCATTGAGAAGAGTGAATTATGCTGTTTTGAAAACTGTGGCAGGTCAGATTTTGTGCCTAATTATATAAGAAGATTTCTCTAAAAATACACATTATTTCAAAGACTTATTGGCTGTGAAATAAGTTAAGGGTATTTCAAATGGCTTGTCTGCAAAGAAAGGTGAGATGTAGGGAATCACAGAAAGCCGAGGGGACAATATGTCAATATATACATTGCTATATGGTGAACTAAGCCTTAGGCCAGCAACAATGGAGAGGACCTGAGCCTTAGAAACTAACGAGTAAGCTGGAATCTTCAAAAGTTCGAATCTTTATAAGTAAAAAGATTTATTAAAATGAATAACCAAGTGTTTTAATTGACATCAGATGATCAAACCAATAAACCCTGAGAATATAGAAAAACGATAAATAAAGATATGAGCAGAACTGAATACAAGAGAAAACATATAAAACTGAGGTGATTTAGTAAGTCCAAAGAATATTCTTTGAAAAGATTGAAAAGACACACTTTGAGGAAAACAAAAACATAAGGAAAGAATATACAGAAAGAGTCAGGACAATGTTATAGCAGAGAATATATGAAATGCCAGTAAATTTGAACATTTCTGTAAAGGGGACCATTTCCTAGCTCGTAAAGTTTACCAAAACTGACACAAGAGGAAATCATTTAAGGTCATCATGTCTGCCCTTGCCATTCACGGAACGCCCTGGCCTCAGAAGGCAGCATCTGTAGTCCATGGTAACCTGCGGAGAAGGGGCGGGGCTGAGGGAGGTTGGAACACTGCCCTCACAGAGGGAGAGGGTGTGGCCATCTCTGCTGTGACTGAACAAAGGACAGGGGAGCAGGGGGCCCAGGGCAGGTCCCTCAGAGCCCTGCAGGCCCAGTGGTGGGTCACAAGCATTTAGGCCCAGGCCAAAAGGCGCCTCCTGTGTCTGCACAGCAGCCTAAACTCTCACGTTTCCACTCAGGCCGCCCTCTTACTTGACGTGCGTGTGGAACCTGTCCACGCAGTACACCTCGCTGCACAGCTAAGCATAGGTCTGGGCATCGTAACTTCCTGCCAGGTGACCTAAGTTCACAGGCAGATGGGTCCCTGTGACACAGCCGGAGAGGCTCTTGCCCAGGCCACTGTCTGCCCACTGTCCCTGCCCCAAATTGGGGGCCGCAAATCAGCCCTGTCTGAATCCCCAAACTCTAGAGGGAGTATTGGACCAGCACTTCTAGAAAACGGAGACCTCACGGGCAACTCATTGGAGATACACAAATAAAGCTTTTCCGACTTTCTGCTGAAACTTACGAGCGTTCACTCCTAAGCCTCTTACATGGTCAGCTGTTTAGCTAAACATGAGCTCATGATCTAAATTTACACAATAATGAAGAAATCATCTACGAGGGGAGACAATCAGCAAAAACAATCAATACCAGAATTAGATTCCCAAGGCCATCCATCAGATGTTGGAATAATCAGGTGCAAGGCAGAAAATATACATAAAACTGGAACTGAAACAAGGAACAAGGATGTTTTCAAAGACTGGTAGGATCTCTAAAACATTTTTAAAGTACATGTCATTTATAAAGCTAAATACAAAATGGTTGTGTAATACAGCAGATTAATCATTGAGAAGAGTGAATTATGCTGTTTTGAAAACTGTGGCAGGTCAGATTTTGTGCCTAATTATATAAGAAGATTTCTCTAAAAAATACACATTATTTCAAAGACTTATTGGCTGTGAAATAAGTTAAGGGTATTTCAAATGGCTTGTCAGCAAAGAAAGGTGAGATGTACGGAATCCCAGAAAGTCGAGGGGAAAATATGTCAATATATACATTGCTATATGGTGAACTAAGCCTTAGGCCAGCAACAATGGAGAGGACCTGACCCTTAGAAACTTACGAGTAAGCTGGAATCTTCCAAAGTTCAAATCTTTATAAGTAAAAAGATTTATTAAAATGAATAACCAAGTGTTTTAATTGACATCAGAAGAGCAAACCAATAAACCCTGAGAATATAGAAAAAAGATAAATAAAGATATGAGCAGAACTGAATACAACAGGAAACGTATAAAATTGAGGTGATTTAGTTAGTCCAAAGAATATTCTTTGAAAAAACTGAAAAGACACACTTTGATTGAGAAAAACGAAAACATAAGGAAAGAATATACAGAAAGAGTCAGGACAATGTTATAGCAGAGAATATATGAAATGCCAGTAAATTTGAACATTTCTGTAAAGGGGACCATTTCGTAGCTCCTAAAGTTTACAAAACTGACACAAGAGGAAATCATTTAAGGTCATCATGTCTGCCCTTGGCATTCTCAGAACGCCCTGGCCTCACAATGCAGCATCTGTAGTCCATGGTAACCTGCGGAGAAGGGGCGGGTCTGAGGGAGGTTGGAACACTGCCCTCACAGAGGGAGTGTGTGTGGCCATCTCTGCTGTGACTGAACAAAGTACAGGGGAGCAGGGGGCCCAGGGCAGGTCCCTCAGAGCCCTGCAGGCACAGTGATGTGTCACAAGCATTTAGGCCCAGGACAAAAGGCGCCTCCTTTGTCTGCACAGCAGCCTAAACTCTCACGTTTCCACTCAGGCCGCCCTCTTACTTGACGTGTGTGTGGAACCTGTCCACGCAGTACACCTCGCTGCACAGCTAAGCATAGGTCTGGGCATCGTAACTGCCTGCCAGGTGACCTAAGTTCACAGGCAGATGGCTCCCTGTGACACAGGCGGAGAGGCTCTTGCCCAGGCCACAGGCTGCCCACTGTCCCTGCCACAAATTGGGGGCCGCAAATCAGCCCTGTTTGAATCCCCAAACTCTAGAGGGAGTATTGGACCAGCACTTCTAGAAAACGGAGTCCTCAAGGGCAACTCATTGGAGATACACAAAAAAAGCTTTGCCGACTTTCTGCTGAAACTTACGAGTGTTCACACCTAAGCCTCTTACAAGGTCAGCAGTTTAGCTAAACATGAGCTCATGATCTAAATTTACACAATAATGAAGAAATCATCTACGAGGGGAGACAATCAGCAAAAACAATCAATACCAGAATTAGATTCCCAAGGCCATCCATCAGATGTTGGAATAATCAGGTGCAAGGCAGAAAATATACATAAAACTGGAACTGAAACAAGGAACAAGGATGTTTTCAAAGGCTGGTAGGATCTCTAAAACATTTTTTTTTCTTTTTGCGGTATGCTGGCCTCTCACTGTCGTGGCCTCTCCCGTTGCGGAGCACAGGCTCCGGACGGGCAGGCCCAGCGGCCATGGCTCTCGGGCCCAGCCGCTCCGCGGCATATGGGATCCTCCCAGATCGGGGCACGAACCCGTATCTCCTGCATCGGCAGGCGGACTCTCAACCACTGCGCCACCAGGGAGGCCCCTAAAACATTTTTAAAGAACATGTCATTGATAAAGCTAAATACACAATGGTTGTGTAATACAACAGATTAATCATTGAGAAGAGTGAAATTATGCTGTTTTGAAAACTATGGCAGGTGAGATTTTGTGCCTAATTATATAAGAAGATTTCTCTAAAAAATACACATTATTTCAAAGACTGATTGGCTGTGAAATAATTTAAGGGTATTTCAAATGGCTTGTCTGCAAAGAAATGTGAGATGTAGGGAATCACAGAAAGTCGAGGGGACAATATGTCAATATATACATTGATATATGGTGAACTAAGCCTTAGGCCAGCAACAATGGAGAGGACCTGAGCCTTAGAAACTAACGAGTAAGCTGGAATCTTCAAAAGTTCAAATCTTTATAAGTAAAAAGATTTATTAAAATGAATAACCAAGTGTTTTAATTGACATCAGATGATCAAACCAATAAACCCTGAGAATATAGAAAAAAGATAAATAAAGATATGAGCAAAACTGAATACAACAGAAAACGTATAAAATTGAGGTGATTTAGTAAGTCCAAAGAATTTTCTTTGAAAAGATTGAAAAGACACACTTTGAGGAAAACAAAAACATGAGGAAACAATATACAGAAAGAGTCAGGACAATGTTATAGCAGAGAATATATGAAATGCCAGTAAATTTGAACATTTCTGTAAAGGGGACCATTTCCTAGCTCCGAAAGTTTACCAAAACTGACACAAGAGGAAATCATTTAAGGTCATCATGTCTGCCCTTGCCATTCACGGAACGCCCTGGCCTCAGAAGGCAGCATCTGTAGTCCATGGTAACCTGCGGAGAAGGGGCGGGGCTGAGGGAGGTTGGAACACTGCCTTCACAGAGGGAGAGGGAGTGGCCATTTCTGCTGTGACTGAACAAAGGACAGGGGAGCAGGGGGCCAAGGGCAGGTCCCTCAGAGCCCTGCAGGCCCAGTGGTGTGTAACCAGCATTTAGGCCCAGGCCAAAAGGCGCCTCCTTTGTCTGCACAGCAGCCTGAACTCTCACCTTTCCACTCAGGCCGCCCTCTTACTTGAAGTGTGTGTGGAACCTGTCCACGCAGTACACCTCGCTGCACAGCTAAGCATAGGTCTGGGCATCGTAACTTCCTGCCAGGTGACCTAAGTTCGCAGGCAGATGGGTCCCTGGGACACAGGCGGAGAGGCTCCTGCCCAGGCCACAGGCTGCCCACTGTCCCTGCCCCAGATCGGGGGCCGCAAATCAGCCCTGTCTGAATCCCCAGCCTCTAGAGGGAGTATTGGACCAGCCCTTCTATAAAACGGAGACCTCAAGGGCAACTCATTGGAGATACACAAATAAAGCTTTGCCGACTTTCTGCTGAAACTTACGAGCGTTCACACCTAAGCCTCTTACATGGGTAGCTGTTTAGCTAAACATGAGCTCATGATCTAAATTTACACAATAATGAAGAAATCATCTACGAGGGGAGACAATCAGCAAAAACAATCAATACCAGAATTAGATTCCTAAGTCCATCCATCAGATGTTGGAATAATCAGGTGCAAGGCAGAAAATATACATAAAACTGGAACTGAAACAAGGAACAAGGATGTTTTCAAAGACTGGTAGGATCTCTAAAACATTTTTAAAGTACATGTCATTGATAAAGCTAAATACACAATGGTTGTGTAATACAACAGATTAATCATTGAGAAGAGTGAAATTATGCTGTTTTGAAAACTGTGGCAGGTCAGATTTTGTGCCTAATTATATAAGAAGATTTCTCTAAAGAATACACATTATTTCAAAGACTGATTGGCTGTGAAATAAGTTAAGGGTATTTCAAATGGCTTGTCAGCAAAGAAAGGTGAGATGTACGGAATCACAGAAAGTCGAGGGGAAAATATGTCAATATATACATTGCTATATGGTGAACTAAGCCTTAGGCCAGCAACAATGGAGAGGACCTGACCCTTAGAATCTTACGAGTAAGCTGGAATCTTCCAAAGTTCAAATCTTTATAAGTAAAAAGATTTATTAAAATGAATAACCAAGTGTTTTAATTGACATCAGATGATCAAACCAATAAACCCTGAGAATATAGAAAAAAGATAAATAAAGATATAAGCAGAACTGAATACTACAGAAAATGTATAAAATTGAGGTGATTTATTAAGTCCAAAGAATATTCTTTGAAAAGATTGAAAAGACACACTTTGATTGATGAAAACAAAAACATAAAGAAAGAATATACAGAAAGAGTCAGGACAATGTTATAGCAGAGAATATATGAAATGCCAGTAAATTTGAACATTTCTGTAAAAGGGACCATTTCCTAGCTCCTAAAGTTTACCAAAACTGACACAAGAGGAAATCATTTAAGGTCATCATTCTGCCCTTGGCATTCTCGGAATGCCCTGGCCACAGAAGGCAGCATCTGTAGTCCATGGTACCCTGTGGAGAAGGGGCGGGGCTGAGGGAGGTTGGAACACTGCCCTCACAGAGGGAGTGGGTGTGGCCATCTCTGCTGTGACTGAACAAAGGACAGGGGAGCAGGGGGCCCAGTGCAGGTCCCTCAGAGCCCTGCAGGCCCAGTGGTGTGTCACCAGCCTTTAGACCCAGGCAAAAAGGCGCCGTCTTTGTCTGCACAGCTGCCTAAACTCTCACCTTTCCACTTAGGCCGCCCTCTTACATGAAGTGTGTGTGGAACCTGTCCACGCAGTACACCTCGCTGCACATCTAACCAAAGGTCTGGGCATCGTAAAATCCTGCCAGGTGACCGAAGTTCGCAGGCAGATGGGTCCCTGTGACACAGGCGGAGAGGCTCCTGCCTAGGCCACAGGCTGCCCACTGCCCCTGCCCCAGATCGGGGGCCGCAAATCAGCCCTGTCTGAATCCCCAGCCTCTAGAGGGAGTAGTGGAGCAACACTTCTATAAAACGGAGTCCTCACGGGCAACTCATTGGAGATACACAAGTAAAGCTTTGCCGACTTTCTGCTGAAACTTACGAGTGTTCACACCTAAGCCTCTTAAAAGGTCAGCTGTTTAGCTAAACATGAGCTCATGATCTAAATTTACACAATAATGAAGAAATCATCTACGAGGGGAGACAATCAGCAAAAACAATCAATACCAGAATTAGATTCCCAAGGCCATCCATCAGATGTTGGAATAATCAGGTGCAAGGCAGAAAATATACATAAAACTGGAACTGAAACAAGGAACAAGGATGTTTTCAAAGACTGGTAGGATCTGTAAAACATTGTTTTTTTCTTTTTGCGGTATGCGGGCCTCTCACTGTCATGGCCTCTCCCGTTGCGGAGCACAGGCTCCGGACGGGCAGGCCCAGCGGCCATGGCTCTCGGGCCCAGCCGCTCCGTGGCATATGAGATCCTCCCAGATCGGGGCACGAACCCGTATCTCCTGCATCGGCAGGCGGACTCTCAACCATTGCGCCACCAGGGAGGCCCCTAAAACATTTTTAAAGAACATGTCATTGATAAAGCTAAATACACAATGGTTGTATAATACAAAAGATTAATCATTGAGAAGAGTGAAATTATGCTGTTTTGAAAACTATGGCAGTTCAGATTTTGTGCCTAATTATATAAGAAGATTTCTCTAAAAAATACACATTATTTCAAAGACTGATTGGCTGTGAAATAAGTTAAGGGTATTTCAAATGGCTTGTCTGCAAAGAAAGGTGAGATGTATGGAATCACAGAAAGTCGAGGGGACAATATGTTAATATATACATTTCTATATGGTGAACTAAGCCTTAGGCCAGCAACAATGGAGAGGACCTGACCCTTAGAAACTTACGAGTAAGTTGGAATCTTCCAAAGTTCAAATCTTTATAAGTAAAAAGATTTATTAAAATGAATAACCAAGTGTTTTAATTGACATCAGAAGATCCAACCAATAAACCCTGAGAATAAAGAAAAAAGATAAATAAAGATATGAGCAGAACTGAATACAACAGAAAACGTATAAAATTGAGGTGATTTAGTAAGTCCAAAGAATATTCTTTGAAAAGATTGAAAAGACACACTTTGAGGAAAACAAAAACATAAGGAAAGAATATACAGAAAGAGTCAGGACAATGTTATAGCAGAGAATATAGGAAATGCCAGTAAATTTGAACATTTCTGTAAAGGGGACCATTTCCTAGCTCCGAAAGTTTACCAAAACTGACACAAGAGGAAATCATTTAAGGTCATCATGTCTGCCCTTGCCATTCACGGAACGCCCTGGCCTCAGAAGGCAGCATCTGTAGTCCATGGTAACCTGCGGAGAAGGGGCGGGGCTGAGGGAGGTTGGAACTCTGCCCTCACAGAGGGAGAGGGTGTGGACATCTCTGCTGTGACTGAACAAAGGACAGGGGAGCAGGCGGCCCAGGGCAGGTCCCTCAGAGCCCTGCAGGCCCAGTGGTGTGTAACCAGCATTTAGGCCCAGGCCAAAGGCGCATCCTTTGTCTGCACAGCAGCCTAAACTCTCACCTTTCCACTCAGGCCGCCCTCTTACTTGAAGTTTGTGTGGAACCTGTCCACACAGTACACCTCGCTGCACAGCTAAGCATTGGTCTGGGCATCGTAACTTCCTGCCAGGTGACCTATGTTCGCATGCAGATGGGTCCCTGGGACACAGGCGGAGAGGCTCCTGCCCAGGCCACAGGCTGCCCACTGTCCCTGCCCCAGATCGGGGGCCGCAAATCAGCCCTGTCTGAATCCCCAGTCTCTAGAGGGAGTATTGGACCAGCACTTCTAGAAAACGGAGACCTCATGGGCAACTCATTGGAGATACACAAATAAAGCTTTGCCGACTTTCTGCTGAAACTTACGAGTGTTCACACCTAAGCCTCTTACATGGGTAGCTGTTTAGCTAAACATGAGCTCATGATCTAAATTTACACAATAATGAAGAAATCATCTACGAGGGGAGACAATCAGCAAAAACAATCAATACCAGAATTAGATTCCCAAGGCCATCCATCAGATGTTGGAATAATCAGGTGCAAGGCAGAAAATATACATAAAACTGGAACTGAAACAAGGAACAAGGATGTTTTCAAAGACTGGTAGGATCTCTAAAACATTTTTAAAGTACATGTCATTGATAAAGCTAAATACACAATGGTTGTGTAATACAACAGATTAATCATCGAGAAGAGTGAAATTATGCTGTTTTGAAAACTGTGGCAGTTCAGATTTTGTAACTAATTATATAAGAAGATTTCTCTAAAAAATATACATTATTTCAAAGACTGATTGGCTGTGAAATAAGTTAAGGGTATTTCAAATGGCTTGTCTGCAAAGAAAGGTGAGATGTAAGGAATCACAGAAAGTCGAGGGGAAAATATGTCAATATATACATTGCTATATGGTGAACTAAGCCTTAGGCCAGCAACAATGGAGAGGACCTGAGCCTTAGAAACTTACGAGTAAGCTGGAATCTTCCAGAGTTCAAATCTTTATAAGTAAAAAGATTTATTAAAATGAATAACCAAGTGTTTTAATTGACATCAGAAGAGCAAACCAATAAACCCTGAGAATATAGAAAAAAGATAAATAAAGATATGAGCAGAACTGAATACAACAGAAAACGTATAAAATTGAGGTGATTTAGTAAGTCCAAAGAATATTCTTTGAAAAGATTGAAAAGACACACTTTGAGGAAAACAAAAAAAAAGGAAAGATTATACAGAAAAAGTCAGGACAATGTTATAGCAGAGAATATATGAAATGCCAGTAAATTTGAACATTTCTGTAAAAGGGACCATTTCCTAGCTCCTAAAGTTTACCAAAACTGACACAAGAGGAAATCATTTAAGGTCATCATGTCTGCCCTTGGGATTCTCGGAACGCCCTGGCCTCAGAAGGCAGCATCTGTAGTCCATGGTAACCTGCGGAGAAGGGGCGGGGCTGAGGGAGGTTGGAACACTGCCTTCACAGAGGGAGAGGGTGTGGCCATCTCTGCTGTGACTGAACAAAGGACAGGGGAGCAGGGGGCCCAGGGCAGGTCCCTCAGAGCCCTGCAGGCCCAGTGGTGTGTAACCAGCATTTAGGCCCAGGCCAAAAGGCGCCTCCTTTGTCTTCACAGCAGCCTAAACTCTCACCTTTCCACTCAGGCCGCCCTCTTACTTGAAGTGTGTGTGGAACCTGTCCACGCAGTACACCTCGCTGCACAGCTAAGCATAGGTCTGGGCATCGTAACTTCCTGCCAGGTGACCTAAGTTCGCAGGCAGATGGGTCCCTGGGACACAGGCGGAGAGGCTCCTGCCCAGGCCACAGGCTGCCCACTGTCCCTGCCCCAGATCGGGGGCCGCAAATCAGCCCTGTCTGAATCCCCAGCCTCTAGAGGGAGTATTGGACCAGCCCTTCTAGAAAACGGAGACCTCAAGGGCAACTCATTGGAGATACACAAATAAAGCTTTGCCGACTTTCTGCTGAAACTTACGAGCGTTCACACCTAAGCCTCTTACATGGTCAGCTGTTTAGCTAAACATGAGCTCATGATCTAAATTTACACAATAATGAAGAAATCATCTACGAGGGGAGACAATCAGCAAAAACAATCAATACCAGAATTAGATTCCTAAGGCCATCCATCAGATGTTGGAATAATCAGGTGCAAGGCAGAAAATATACATAAAACTGGAACTGAAACAAGGAACAAGGATGTTTTCAAAGACTGGTAGGATCTCTAAAACATTTTTAAAGTATATGTCATTGATAAAGCTAAATACACAATGGTTGTGTAATACAACAGATTAATCATTGAGAAGAGTGAAATTATGCTGTTTTGAAAACTGTGGCAGGTCAGATTTTGTGCCTAATTATATAAGAAGATTTCTCTAAAAAATACACATTATTTCAAAGACTGATTGGCTGTGAAATAAGTTAAGGGTATTTCAAATGGCTTGTCAGCAAAGAAAGGTGAGATGTACGGAATCACAGAAACTCGAGGGGAAAATATGTCAATATATACATTGCTATATGGTGAACTAAGCCTTAGGCCAGCAACAATGGAGAGGACCTGACCCTTAGAAACTTACGAGTAAGCTGGAATCTTCCAAAGTTCAAATCTTTATAAGTAAAAAGATTTATTAAAATGAATAACCAAGTGTTTTAATTGACATCAGATGATCAAACCAATAAACCCTGAGAATATAGAAAAAAGATAAATAAAGATATGAGCAGAACTGAATACAACAGAAAATGTATAAAATTGAGGTGATTTATTAAGTCCAAAGAATATTCTTTGAAAAGATTGAAAAGACACACTTTGATTGAGGAAAACAAAAACATAAAGAAAGAATATACAGAAAGAGTCAGGACAATGTTATAGCAGAGAATATATGAAATGCCAGTAAATTTGAACATTTCTGTAAAAGGGACCATTTCCTAGCTCCTAAAGTTTACCAAAACTGACACAAGAGGAAATCATTTAAGGTCATCATTCTGCCCTTGGCATTCTCGGAACGCCCTGGCCACAGAAGGCAGCATATGTAGTCCATGGTACCCTGTGGAGAAGGGGCGGGGCTGAGGGAGGTTGGAACACTGCCCTCACAGAGGGAGTGGGTGTGTCCATCTCTGCTGTGACTGAACAAAGGACAGGGGAGCAGGGGGCCCAGGGCAGGTCCCTCAGAGCCCTGCAGGCCCAGTGGTGTGTCACCAGCATTTAGACCCAGGCAAAAAGGCGCCGTCTTTGTCTGCACAGCTGCCTAAACTCTCACCTTTCCACTTAGGCCGCCCTCTTACATGAAGTGTGTGTGGAACCTGTTCACGCAGTACACCTCGCTGCACATCTAACCAAAGGTCTGGGCATCGTAAAATCCTGCCAGGTGACCGAAGTTCGCAGGCAGATGGGTCCCTGTGACACAGGCAAAGAGGCTCCTGCCCAGGCCACAGGCTGCCCACTGCCCCTGCCCCAGATCGGCGGCCGCAAATGAGCCCTGTCTGAATCCCCAGCCTCTAGAGGGAGTAGTGGAGCAACACTTCTCTAAAACGGAGTCCTCACGGGCAACTCATTGGAGATACACAAATAAAGCTTTGCCGACTTTCTGCTGAAACTTACGAGTGTTCACACCTAAGCCTCTTAAAAGGTCAGCTTTTTTGCTAAACATGAGCTCATGATCTAAATTTACACAATAATGAAGAAATCATCTACGAGGGGAGACAATCAGCAAAAACAATCAATACCAGAATTAGATTCCCAAGGCCATCCATCAGATGTTGGAATAATCAGGTGCAAGGCAGAAAATATACATAAAACTGGAACTGAAACAAGGAACAAGGATGTTTTCAAAGACTGGTAGGATCTGTAAAACATTGTTTTTTTCTTTTTGCGGTATGCGGGCCTCTCACTGTCGTGGCCTCTCCCGTTGCAGAGCACAGGCTCCGGACGGGCAGGCCCAGCGGCCATGGCTCTCGGGCCCAGCCGCTCCGTGGCATATGAGATCCTCCCAGATCGGGGCACGAACCCGTATCTCCTGCATCGGCAGGCGGACTCTCAACCACTGCGCCACCAGGGAGGCCCCTAAAACATTTTTAAAGAACATGTCATTGATAAAGCTAAATACACAATGGTTGTGTAATACAAAAGATTAATCATTGAGAAGAGTGAAATTATGCTGTTTTGAAAACTATGGCAGTTCAGATTTTGTGCCTAATTATATAAGAAGATTTCTCTAAAAATTACACATTATTTCAAAGACTGATTGGCTGTGAAATAAGTTAAGGGTATTTCAAATGGCTTGTCTGCAAAGAAAGGTGAGATGTATGGAATCACAGAAAGTCGAGGGGACAATATGTTAATATATACATTGCTATATGGTGAACTAAGCCTTAGGCCAGCAACAATGGAGAGGACCTGACCCTTAGAAACTTACGAGTAAGCTGGAATCTTCCAAAGTTCAAATCTTTATAAGTAAAAAGATTTATTAAAATGAATAACCAAGTGTTTTAATTGACATCAGAAGATCCAACCAATAAACCCTGAGAATAAAGAAAAAAGATAAATAAAGATATGAGCAGAACTGAATACAACAGAAAACGTATAAAATTGAGGTGATTTAGTAAGTCCAAAGAATATTCTTTGAAAAGATTGAAAAGACACACTTTGAGGAAAACAAAAACATAAGGAAAGAATATACAGAAAGAGTCAGGACAATGTTATAGCAGAGAATATATGAAATGCCAGTAAATTTGAACATTTCTGTAAAGGGGACCATTTCCTAGCTCCGAAAGTTTACCAAAACTGACACAAGAGGAAATCATTTAAGGTCATCATGTCTGCCCTTGCCATTCACGGAACGCCCTGGCCTCAGAAGGCAGCATCTGTAGTCCATGGTAACCTGCGGAGAAGGGGCGGGGCTGAGGGAGGTTGGAACTCTGCCCTCACAGAGGGAGAGGGTGTGGACATCTCTGCTGTGACTGAACAAAGGTCCGGGGAGCATGGGGCCCAGGGCAGGTCCCTCAGAGCCCTGCAGGCCCACTGGTGTGTCACAAGCATTTAGGCCCAGGCCAAAAGGCGCCTCCTTTGTCTGCACAGCAGCCTAAACTCTCACCTTTCCACTCAGGCCGCCCTCTTACTTGAAGTGTGTGTGGAATCTGTCCACGCAGTACACCTCGCTGCACAGCTAATCATTGGTCTGGGCATCGTAACTTCCTGCCAGGTGACCTATGTTTGCATGCAGATGGGTCCCTGGGACACAGGCGGAGAGGCTCCTGCACAGGCCACAGGCTGCCCACTGTCCCTGCCCCAGATCGGGGGCCGCAAATCAGCCCTGTCTGAATCCCCAGTCTCTAGAGGGAGTATTGGACCAGCACTTCTAGAAAACGGAGAACTCATGGGCAACTCATTGGAGATACACAAATAAATCTTTGCCGACTTTCTGCTGAAACTTACGAGCGTTCACACCTAAGCCTCTTACATGGGTAGCTGTTTAGCTAAACATGAGCTCATGATCTAAATTTACAAAATAATGAAGAAATCATCTACGAGGGGAGACAATCAGCAAAAACAATCAATACCAGAATTAGATTCCCAAGGCCATCCATCAGATGTTGGAATAATCAGGTGCAAGGCAGAAAATATACATAAAACTGGAACTGAAACAAGGAACAAGGATGTTTTCAAAGACTGGTAGGATCTCTAAAACATTTTTAAAGTACATGTCATTGATAAAGCTAAATACACAATGGTTGTGTAATACAACAAATTAATCATTGAGAAGAGTGAAATTATTGTTTTTTTAAAACTGTGGCAGGTCAGATTTTGTGCCTAATTATATAAGAAGATTTCTCTAAAAAATACACATTATTTCAAAGACTGATTGGCTGTGAAATAAGTTAAGGGTATTTCAAATGGCTTGTCTGCAAAGAAAGGTGAGATGTAGGGAATCACAGAAAGTCGAGGGGAAAATATGTCAATATATACATTGCTATATGGTGAACTAAGCCTTAGGCCAGCAACAATGGAGAGGACCTGAGCCTTAGAAACTTACGAGTAAGCTGGAATCTTCCAGAGTTCAAATCTTTATAAGTAAAAAGATTTATTAAAATGAATAACCAAGTGTTTTAATTGTCATCAGAAGAGCAAACCAATAAACCCTGAGAATATAGAAAAAAGATAAATAAAGATATGAGCAGAACTGAATACAACAGAAAACGTATAAAATTGAGGTGATTTAGTAAGTCCAAAGAATATTCTTTGAAAAGATTGAAAAGACACACTTTGAGGAAAACAAAAAAAAAGGAAAGAATATACAGAAAAAGTCAGGACAATGTTATAGCAGAGAATATATGAAATGCCAGTAAATTTGAACATTTCTGTAAAAGGGACCATTTCCTAGCTCCTAAAGTTTACCAAAACTGACACAAGAGGAAATCTTTTAAGGTCATCATGTCTGCCCTTGGCATTCTCGGAACGCCCTGGCCTCAGAATGCAGCATCTGTAGTCCATGGTAACCTGCGGAGAAGGGGCGGTGCTGAGGGAGGTTGGAACACTGCCCTCAAAGAGGGAGTGGGTGTGGCCATCTCTGCTGTGACTGAACAAAGGTCCGGGGAGCATGGGGCCCAGGGCAGGTCCCTCAGAGCCCTGCAGGCCCACTGGTGTGTCACAAGCATTTAGGCCCAGGCCAAAAGGCGCCTCCTTTGTCTGCACAGCAGCCTAAACTCTCACCTTTCCACTCAGGCCGCCCTCTTACTTGAAGTGTGTGTGGAATCTGTCCACGCAGTACACCTCGCTGCACAGCTAATCATTGGTCTGGGCATCGTAACTTCCTGCCAGGTGACCTATGTTTGCATGCAGATGGGTCCCTGGGACACAGGCGGAGAGGCTCCTGCACAGGCCACAGGCTGCCCACTGTCCCTGCCCCAGATCGGGGGCCGCAAATCAGCCCTGTCTGAATCCCCAGTCTCTAGAGGGAGTATTGGACCAGCACTTCTAGAAAACGGAGACCTCATGGGCAACTCATTGGAGATACACAAATAAATCTTTGCCGACTTTCTGCTGAAACTTACGAGCGTTCACACATAAGCCTCTTACATGGGTAGCTCTTTAGCTAAACATGAGCTCATGATCTAAATTTACACAATAATGAAGAAATCATCTACGAGGGGAGACAATCAGCAAAAACAATCAATACCAGAATTAGATTCCCAAGGCCATCCATCAGATGTTGGAATAATCAGGTGCAAGGCAGAAAATATACATAAAACTGGAACTGAAACAAGGAACAAGGATGTTTTCAAAGACTGGTAGGATCTCTAAAACATTTTTAAAGTACATGTCATTGATAAAGCTAAATACACAATGGTTGTGTAATACAACAGATTAATCATTGAGAAGAGTGAAATTATGCTGTTTTGAAAACTGTGGCAGGTCAGATTTTGTGCCTAATTATATAAGAAGATTTCTCTAAAAAATACACATTATTTCAAAGACTGATTGGCTGTGAAATAAGTTAAGGGTATTTCAAATGGCTTGTCTGCAAAGAAAGGTGAGATGTAGGGAATCACAGAAAGTCGAGGGGAAAATATGTCAATATATACATTGCTATATGGTGAACTAAGCCTTAGGCCAGCAACAATGGAGAGGACCTGAGCCTTAGCAACTTACGAGTAAGCTGGAATCTTCCAGAGTTCAAATCTTTATAAGTAAAAAGATTTATTAAAATGAATAACCAAGTGTTTTAATTGACATCAGAAGATCAAACCAATAAACCCTGAGAATATAGAAAAAAGATAAATAAAGATATGAGCAGAACTGAATACAACAGAAAACGTATAAAATTGAGGTGATTTAATAAGTCCAAAGAATATTCTTTGAAAAGATTGAAAAGACACACTTTGATTGAGGAAAACAAAAACATAAAGAAAGAATATACAGAAAGAGTCAGGACAATGTTATAGCAGAGAATATATGAAATGCCAGTAAATTTGAACATTTCTGTAAAAGGGACCATTTCCTAGCTCCTAAAGTTTACCAAAACTGACACAAGAGGAAATCATTTAAGGTCATCATTCTGCCCTTGGCATTCTCGGAACGCCCTGGCCACAGAAGGCAGCATCTGTAGTCCATGGTACCCTGTGGAGAAGGGGCGGGGCTGAGGGAGGTTGGAACACTGCCCTCACAGAGGGAGTGGGTGTGGCCATCTCTGCTGTGACTGAACAAAGGACAGGGGAGCAGGGGGCCCAGGGCAGGTCCCTCAGAGCCCTGCAGGCCCAGTGGTGTGTCACCAGCATTTAGACCCAGGCAAAAAGGCGCCGTCTTTGTCTGCACAGCTGCCTAAACTCTCACCTTTCCACTTAGGCCGCCCTCTTACATGAAGTGTGCGTGGAACCTGTCCACGCAGTACACCTCGCTGCACATCTAACCAAAGGTCTGGGCATCGTAATATCCTGCCAGGTGACCGAAGTTCGCAGGCAGATGGGTCCCTGTGACACAGGCGGAGAGGCTCCTGCCCAGGCCACAGGCTGCCCACTGCCCCTGCCCCAGATCGGGGGCCTCAAATCAGCCCTGTCTGAATCCCCAGCCTCTAGAGGGTGTAGTGGACCAACACTTCTAGAAAACGGAGTCCTCACGGGCAACTCATTGGAGATACACAAATAAAGCTTTGCCGACTTTCTGCTGAAACTTACGAGTGTTCACACCTAAGCCTCTTAAAAGGTCAGCTGTTTAGCTAAACATAAGCTCATGATCTAAATTTACACAATAATGAAGAAATCATCTACGAGGGGAGACAATCAGCAAAAACAATCAATACCAGAATTAGATTCCCAAGGCCATCCATCAGATGTTGGAATAATCAGGTGCAAGGCAGAAAATATACATAAAACTGGAACTGAAACAAGGAACAAGGATGTTTTCAAAGACTGGTAGGATCTGTAAAACATTGTTTTTTTCTTTTTGCGGTATGCGGGCCTCTCACTGTCGTGGCCTCTCCCGTTGCGGAGCACAGGCTCCGGACGGGCAGGCCCAGCGGCCATGGCTCTCGGGCCCAGACGCTCCGTGGCATATGAGATCCTCCCAGATCGGGGCACGAACCCGTATCTCCTGCATCGGCAGGCGAACTCTCAACCACTGCGCCACCAGGGAGGCCCCTAAAACATTTTTAAAGAACATGTCATTGATAAAGCTAAATACACAATGGTTGTGTAATACAAAAGATTAATCATTGAGAAGAGTGAAATTATGCTGTTTTGAAAACTATGGCAGTTCAGATTTTGTGCCTAATTATATAAGAAGATTTCTCTAAAAAATACACATTATTTCAAAGACTGATTGGCTGTGAAATAAGTTAAGGGTATTTCAAATGGCTTGTCTGCAAAGAAAGGTGAGATGTATGGAATCACAGAAAGTCGAGGGGACAATATGTTAATATATACATTGCTATATGGTGAACTAAGCCTTAGGCCAGCAACAATGGAGAGGACCTGACCCTTAGAAACTTACGAGTAAGCTGGAATCTTCCAAAGTTCAAATCTTTATAAGTAAAAAGATTTATTAAAATGAATAACCAAGTGTTTTAATTGACATCAGAAGATCCAACCAATAAACCCTGAGAATAAAGAAAAAAGATAAATAAAGATATGAGCAGAACTGAATACAACAGAAAACGTATAAAATTGAGGTGATTTAGTAAGTCCAAAGAATATTCTTTGAAAAGATTGAAAAGACACACTTTGAGGAAAACAAAAACATAAGGAAAGAATATACAGAAAGAGTCAGGACAATGTTATAGCAGAGAATATATGAAATGCCAGTAAATTTGAACATTTCTGTAAAGGGGACCATTTCCTAGCTCCGAAAGTTTACCAAAACTGACACAAGAGGAAATCATTTAAGGTCATCATGTCTGCCCTTGCCATTCACGGAACGCCCTGGCCTCAGAAGGCAGCATCTGTAGTCCATGGTAACCTGCGGAGAAGGGGCGGGGCTGAGGGAGGTTGGAACTCTGCCCTCACAGAGGGAGAGGGTGTGGACATCTCTGCTGTGACTGAACAAAGGACAGGGGAGCAGGCGGCCCAGGGCAGGTCCCTCAGAGCCCTGCAGGCCCAGTGGTGTGTAACCAGCATTTAGGCCCAGGCCAAAGGCGCATCCTTTGTCTGCACAGCAGCCTAAACTCTCACCTTTCCACTCAGGCCGCCCTCTTACTTGAAGTGTGTGTGGAACTTGTCCACACAGTACACCTCGCTGCACAGCTAAGCATTGGTCTGGGCATCGTAACTTTCTGCCAGGTGACCTATGTTCGCATGCAGATGGGTCCCTGGGACACAGGTGGAGAGGCTCCTGCCCAGGCCACAGGCTGCCCACTGTCCCTGCCCCAGATCGGGGGCCGCAAATCAGCCCTGTCTGAATCCCCAGTCTCTAGAGGGAGTATTGGACCAGCACTTCTAGAAAACGGAGACCTCATGGGCAACTCATTGGAGATACACAAATAAAGCTTTGCCGACTTTCTGCTGAAACTTACGAGTGTTCACACCTAAGCCTCTTACATGGGTAGCTGTTTAGCTAAACATGAGCTCATGATCTAAATTTACACAATAATGAAGAAATCATCTACGAGGGGAGACAATCAGCAAAAACAATCAATACCAGAATTAGATTCCCAAGGCCATCCATCAGATGTTGGAATAATCAGGTGCAAGGCAGAAAATATACATAAAACTGGAACTGAAACAAGGAACAAGGATGTTTTCAAAGACTGGTAGGATCTCTAAAACATTTTTAAAGTACATGTCATTGATAAAGCTAAATACACAATGGTTGTGTAATACAACAGATTAATCATCGAGAAGAGTGAAATTATGCTGTTTTGAAATCTGTGGCAGTTCAGATTTTGTGCCTAATTATATAAGAAGATTTCTCTAAAAAATATACATTATTTCAAAGACTGATTGGCTGTGAAATAAGTTAAGGGTATTTCAAATGGCTTGTCTGCAAAGAAAGGTGAGATGTAGGGAATCACAGAAAGTCGAGGGGAAAATATGTCAATATACACATTGCTATATGGTGAACTAAGCCTTAGGCCAGCAACAATGGAGAGGACCTGAGCCTTAGAAACTTACGAGTAAGCTGGAATCTTCCAGAGTTCAAATCTTTATAAGTAAAAAGATTTATTAAAATGAATAACCAAGTGTTTTAATTGACATCAGAAGAGCAAACCAATAAACCCTGAGAATATAGAAAAAAGATAAATAAAGATATGAGCACAACTGAATACAACAGAAAACGTATAAAATTGAGGTGATTTAGTAAGTCCAAAGAATATTCTTTGAAAAGATTGAAAAGACACACTTTGAGGAAAACAAAAACATAAGGAAAGAATATACAGAAAGAGTCAGGACAATGTTATAGCAGAGAATATATGAAATGCCAGTAAATTTGAACATTTCTGTAAAAGGGACCATTTCCTAGCTCCTAAAGTTTACCAAAACTGACACAAGAGGAAATCATTTAAGGTCATCATGTCTGCCCTTGGCATTCTCGGAACGCCCTGGCCTCAGAATGCAGCATCTGTAGTCCATGGTAACCTGCGGAGAAGGGGCAGTGCTGAGGGAGGTTGGAACACTGCCCTCAAAGAGGGAGTGGGTGTGGCCATCTCTGCTGTGACTGAACAAAGGTCCGGGGAGCATGGGGTCCACGGCAGGTCCCTCAGAGCCCTGCAGGCCCAGTGGTGTGTCACAAGCATTTAGGCCCAGGCCAAAAGGCGCCTCCTTTGTCTGCACAGCAGCCTAAACTCTAACCTTTCCACTCAGGCCGCCCTCTTACTTGAAGTGTGTGTGGAATCTGTCCACGCAGTACACCTCGCTGCACAGCTAATCATTGGTCTGGGCATCGTAACTTCCTGCCAGGTGACCTATGTTTGCATGCAGATGGGTCCCTGGGACACAGGCGGAGAGGCTCCTGCACAGGCCACAGGCTGCCCACTGTCCCTGCCCCAGATCGGGGGCCGCAAATCAGCCCTGTCTGAATCCCCAGTCTCTAGAGGGAGTATTGGACCAGCACTTCTAGAAAACGGAGACCTCATGGGCAACTCATTGGAGATACACAAATAAATCTTTGCCGACTTTCTGCTGAAACTTACGAGCGTTCACACCTAAGCCTCTTACATGGGTAGCTCTTTAGCTAAACATGAGCTCATGATCTAAATTTACACAATAATGAAGAAATCATCTACGAGGGGAGACAATCAGCAAAAACAATCAATACCAGAATTAGATTCCCAAGGCCATCCATCAGATGTTGGAATAATCAGGTGCAAGGCAGAAAATATACATAAAACTGGAACTGAAACAAGGAACAAGGATGTTTTCAAAGACTGGTAGGATCTCTAAAACATTTTTAAAGTACATGTCATTGATAAAGCTAAATACACAATGGTTGTGTAATACAACAGATTAATCATTGAGAAGAGTGAAATTATGCTGTTTTGAAAACTGTGGCAGGTCAGATTTTGTGCCTAATTATATAAGAAGATTTCTCTAAAAAATACACATTATTTCAAAGACTGATTGGCTGTGAAATAAGTTAAGGGTATTTCAAATGGCTTGTCTGCAAAGAAAGGTGAGATGTAGGGAATCACAGAAAGTCGAGGGGAAAATATGTCAATATATACATTGCTATATGGTGAACTAAGCCTTAGGCCAGCAACAATGGAGAGGACCTGAGCCTTAGCAACTTACGAGTAAGCTGGAATCTTCCAGAGTTCAAATCTTTATAAGTAAAAAGATTTATTAAAATGAATAACCAAGTGTTTTAATTGACATCAGAAGATCAAACCAATAAACCCTGAGAATATAGAAAAAAGATAAATAAAGATATGAGCAGAACTGAATACAACAGAAAACGTATAAAATTGAGGTGATTTAATAAGTCCAAAGAATATTCTTTGAAAAGATTGAAAAGACACACTTTGATTGAGGAAAACAAAAACATAAAGAAAGAATATACAGAAAGAGTCAGGACAATGTTATAGCAGAGAATATATGAAATGCCAGTAAATTTGAACATTTCTGTAAAAGGGACCATTTCCTAGCTCCTAAAGTTTACCAAAACTGACACAAGAGGAAATCATTTAAGGTCATCATTCTGCCCTTGGCATTCTCGGAACGCCCTGGCCACAGAAGGCAGCATCTGTAGTCCATGGTACCCTGTGGAGAAGGGGCGGGGCTGAGGGAGGTTGGAACACTGCCCTCACAGAGGGAGTGGGTGTGGCCATCTCTGCTGTGACTGAACAAAGGACAGGGGAGCAGGGGGCCCAGGGCAGGTCCCTCAGAGCCCTGCAGGCCCAGTGGTGTGTCACCAGCATTTAGACCCAGGCAAAAAGGCGCCGTCTTTGTCTGCACAGCTGCCTAAACTCTCACCTTTCCACTTAGGCCGCCCTCTTACATGAAGTGTGTGTGGAACCTGTCCACGCAGTACACCTCGCTGCACATCTAACCAAAGGTCTGGGCATCGTAATATCCTGCCAGGTGACCGAAGTTCGCAGGCAGATGGGTCCCTGTGACACAGGCGGAGAGGCTCCTGCCGAGGCCACAGGCTGCCCACTGCCCCTGCCCCAGATCGGGGGCCGCAAATCAGCCCTGTCTGAATCCCCAGCCTCTAGAGGGAGTAGTGGACCAACACTTCTAGAAAACGGAGTCCTCACGGGCAACTCATTGGAGATACACAAATAAAGCTTTGCCGACTTTCTGCTGAAACTTACGAGTGTTCACACCTAAGCCTCTTAAAAGGTCAGCTGTTTAGCTAAACATAAGCTCATGATCTAAATTTACACAATAATGAAGAAATCATCTACGAGGGGAGACAATCAGCAAAAACAATCAATACCAGAATTAGATTCCCAAGGCCATCCATCAGATGTTGGAATAATCAGGTGCAAGGCAGAAAATATACATAAAACTGGAACTGAAACAAGGAACAAGGATGTTTTCAAAGACTGGTAGGATCTGTAAAACATTGTTTTTTTCTTTTTGCGGTATGCGGGCCTCTCACTGTCGTGGCCTCTCCCGTTGCGGAGCACAGGCTCCGGACGGGCAGGCCCAGCGGCCATGGCTCTCGGGCCCAGACGCTCCGTGGCATATGAGATCCTCCCAGATCGGGGCACGAACCCGTATCTCCTGCATCGGCAGGCGGACTCTCAACCACTGCGCCACCAGGGAGGCCCCTAAAACATTTTTAAAGAACATGTCATTGATAAAGCTAAATACACAATGGTTGTGTAATACAAAAGATTAATCATTGAGAAGAGTGAAATTATGCTGTTTTGAAAACTATGGCAGTTCAGATTTTGTGCCTAATTATATAAGAAGATTTCTCTAAAAAATACACATTATTTCAAAGACTGATTGGCTGTGAAATAAGTTAAGGGTATTTCAAATGGCTTGTCTGCAAAGAAAGGTGAGATGTATGGAATCACAGAAAGTCGAGGGGACAATATGTTAATATATACATTGCTATATGGTGAACTAAGCCTTAGGCCAGCAACAATGGAGAGGACCTGACCCTTAGAAACTTACGAGTAAGCTGGAATCTTCCAAAGTTCAAATCTTTATAAGTAAAAAGATTTATTAAAATGAATAACCAAGTGTTTTAATTGACATCAGAAGATCCAACCAATAAACCCTGAGAATAAAGAAAAAAGATAAATAAAGATATGAGCAGAACTGAATACAACAGAAAACGTATAAAATTGAGGTGATTTAGTAAGTCCAAAGAATATTCTTTGAAAAGATTGAAAAGACACACTTTGAGGAAAACAAAAACATAAGGAAAGAATATACAGAAAGAGTCAGGACAATGTTATAGCAGAGAATATAGGAAATGCCAGTAAATTTGAACATTTCTGTAAAGGGGACCATTTCCTAGCTCCGAAAGTTTACCAAAACTGACACAAGAGGAAATCATTTATGGTCATCATGTCTGCCCTTGCCATTCACGGAACACCCTGGCCTCAGAAGGCAGCATCTGTAGTCCATGGTAACCTGCGGAGAAGGGGCGGGGCTGAGGGAGGTTGGAACTCTGCCCTCACAGAGGGAGAGGGTGTGGACATCTCTGCTGTGACTGAACAAAGGACAGGGGAGCAGGCGGCCCAGGGCAGGTCCCTCAGAGCCCTGCAGGCCCAGTGGTGTGTAACCAGCATTTAGGCCCAGGCCAAAGGCGCATCCTTTGTCTGCACAGCAGCCTAAACTCTCACCTTTCCACTCAGGCCGCCCTCTTACTTGAAGTGTGTGTGGAACCTGTCCACACAGTACACCTCGCTGCACAGCTAAGCATTGGTCTGGGCATCGTAACTTCCTGCCAGGTGACCTATGTTCGCATGCAGATGGGTCCCTGGGACACAGGTGGAGAGGCTCCTGCCCAGGCCACAGGCTGCCCACTGTCCCTGCCCCAGATCGGGGGCCGCAAATCAGCCCTGTCTGAATCCCCAGTCTCTAGAGGGAGTATTGGACCAGCACTTCTAGAAAACGGAGACCTCATGGGCAACTCATTGGAGATACACAAATAAAGCTTTGCCGACTTTCTGCTGAAACTTACGAGTGTTCACACCTAAGCCTCTTACATGGGTAGCTGTTTAGCTAAACATGAGCTCATGATCTAAATTTACACAATAATGAAGAAATCATCTACGAGGGGAGACAATCAGCAAAAACAATCAATACCAGAATTAGATTCCCAAGGCCATCCATCAGATGTTGGAATAATCAGGTGCAAGGCAGAAAATATACATAAAACTGGAACTGAAACAAGGAACAAGGATGTTTTCAAAGACTGGTAGGATCTCTAAAACATTTTTAAAGTACATGTCATTGATAAAGCTAAATACACAATGGTTGTGTAATACAACAGATTAATCATCGAGAAGAGTGAAATTATGCTGTTTTGAAATCTGTGGCAGTTCAGATTTTGTGCCTAATTATATAAGAAGATTTCTCTAAAAAATATACATTATTTCAAAGACTGATTGGCTGTGAAATAAGTTAAGGGTATTTCAAATGGCTTGTCTGCAAAGAAAGGTGAGATGTAGGGAATCACAGAAAGTCGAGGGGAAAATATGTCAATATACACATTGCTATATGGTGAACTAAGCCTTAGGCCAGCAACAATGGAGAGGACCTGAGCCTTAGAAACTTACGAGTAAGCTGGAATCTTCCAGAGTTCAAATCTTTATAAGTAAAAAGATTTATTAAAATGAATAACCAAGTGTTTTAATTGACATCAGAAGAGCAAACCAATAAACCCTGAGAATATAGAAAAAAGATAAATAAAGATATGAGCAGAACTGAATACAACAGAAAATGTATAAAATTGAGGTGATTTAGTAAGTCCAAAGAATATTCTTTGAAAAGATTGAAAAGACACACTTTGAGGAAAACAAAAACATAAGGAAAGAATATACAGAAAGAGTCAGGACAATGTTATAGCAGAGAATATATGAAATGCCAGTAAATTTGAACATTTCTGTAAAAGGGACCATTTCCTAGCTCCTAAAGTTTACCAAAACTGACACAAGAGGAAATCATTTAAGGTCATCATGTCTGCCCTTGGCATTCTCGGAACGCCCTGGCCTCAGAATGCAGCATCTGTAGTCCATGGTAACCTGCGGAGAAGGGGCGGTGCTGAGGGAGGTTGGAACACTGCCCTCAAAGAGGGAGTGGGTGTGGCCATCTCTGCTGTGACTGAACAAAGGTCCGGGGAGCATGGGGCCCACGGCAGGTCCCTCAGAGCCCTGCAGGCCCAGTGGTGTGTCACAAGCATTTAGGCCCAGGCCAAAAGGCGCCTCCTTTGTCTGCACAGCAGCCTAAACTCTAACCTTTCCACTCAGGCCGCCCTCTTACTTGAAGTGTGTGTGGAACCTGTCCACGCAGTACACCTCGCTGCACAGCTAATCATTGGTCTGGGCATCGTAACTTCCTGCCAGGTGACCTATGTTTGCATGCAGATGGGTCCCTGGGACACAGGCGGAGAGGCTCCTGCACAGGCCACAGGCTGCCCACTGTCCCTGCCCCAGATCGGGGGCCGCAAATCAGCCCTGTCTGAATCCCCAGTCTCTAGAGGGAGTATTGGACCAGCACTTCTAGAAAACGGAGACCTCATGGGCAACTCATTGGAGATACACAAATAAATCTTTGCCGACTTTCTGCTGAAACTGACGAGCGTTCACACCTAAGCCTCTTACATGGGTAGCTGATTAGCTAAACATGAGCTCATGATCTAAATTTACACAATAATGAAGAAATCATCTACGAGGGGAGACAATCAGCAAAAACAATCAATACCAGAATTAGATTCCCAAGGTCATCCATCAGATGTTGGAATAATCAGGTGCAAGGCAGAAAATATACATAAAACTGGAATTGAAACAAGGAACAAGGATGTTTTCAAAGACTGGTAGGATCTCTAAAACATTTTTAAAGTTCATGTCATTGATAAAGCTAAATACACAATGGTTGTGTAATACAACAGATTAATCATTGAGAAGAGTGAAATTATGCTGTTTTGAAAACTGTGGCAGGTCAGATTTTGTGCCTAGTTATATAAGAAGATTTCTCTAAAAAATACACATTATTTCAAAGACTGATTGGCTGTGAAATAATTTAAGGGTATTTCAAATGGCTTGTCTGCAAAGAAAGGTGAGATGTAGGGAATCACAGAAAGTCGAGGGGAAAATATGTCAATATATACATTGCTATATGGTGAACTAAGCCTTAGGCCAGCAACAATGGAGAGGACCTGAGCCTTAGAAACTTACGAGTAAGCTGGAATCTTCCAGAGTTCAAATCTTTATAAGTAAAAAGATTTATTAAAATGAATAACCAAGTTTTTTAATTGACATCAGAAGATCAAACAAATAAACCCTGAGAATATAGAAAAAAGATAAATAAAGATATGAGCAGAACTGAATACAACAGAAAACGTATAAAATTGAGGTGATTTAGTAAGTCCAAAGAATATTCTTTGAAAAGATTGAAAAGACACACTTTGAGGAAAACAAAAAAAAAGGAAAGAATATACAGAAAAAGTCAGGACAATGTTATAGCAGAGAATATATGAAATGCCAGTAAATTTGAACATTTCTGTAAAAGGGACCATTTCCTAGCTCCTAAAGTTTACCAAAACTGACACAAGAGGAAATCATTTAAGGTCATCATGTCTGCCCTTGGCATTCTCGGAACGCCCTGGCCTCAGAATGCAGCATCTGTAGTCCATGGTAACCTGCGGAGAAGGGGCGGTGCTGAGGGAGGTTGGAACACTGCCCTCAAAGAGGGAGTGGGTGTGGCCATCTCTGCTGTGACTGAACAAAGGTCCGGGGTGCATGGGACCCACGGCAGGTCCCTCAGAGCCCTGCAGGCCCAGTGGTGTGTCACAAGCATTTAGGCCCAGGCCAAAAGGCGCCTCCTTTGTCTGCACAGCAGCCTAAACTCTAACCTTTCCACTCAGGCCGCCCTCTTACTTGAAGTGTGTGTGGAATCTGTCCACGCAGTACACCTCGCTGCACAGCTAATCATTGGTCTGGGCATCGTAACTTCCTGCCAGGTGACCTATGTTTGCATGCAGATGGGTCTCTGGGACACAGGCGGAGAGGCTCCTGCACAGGCCACAGGCTGCCCACTGTCCCTGCCCCAGATCGGGGGCCGCAAATCAGCCCTGTCTGAATCCCCAGTCTCTAGAGGGAGTATTGGACCAGCACTTCTAGAAAACGGAGACCTCATGGGCAACTCATTGGAGATACACAAATAAATCTTTGCCGACTTTCTGCTGAAACTTACGAGCGTTCACACCTAAGCCTCTTACATGGGTAGCTCTTTAGCTAAACATGAGCTCATGATCTAAATTTACACAATAATGAAGAAATCATCTACGAGGGGAGACAATCAGCAAAAACAATCAATACCAGAATTAGATTCCCAAGGCCATCCATCAGATGTTGGAATAATCAGGTGCAAGGCAGAAAATATACATAAAACTGGAACTAAACAAGGAACAAGGATGTTTTCAAAGACTGGTAGGATCTCTAAAACATTTTTAAAGTACATGTCATTGATAAAGCTAAATACACAATGGTTGTGTAATACAACAGATTAATCATTGAGAAGAGTGAAATTATGCTGTTTTGAAAACTGTGGCAGGTCAGATTTTGTGCCTAATTATATAAGAAGATTTCTCTAAAAAATACACATTATTTCAAAGACTGATTGGCTGTGAAATAAGTTAAGGGTATTTCAAATGGCTTGTCTGCAAAGAAAGGTGAGATGTAGGGAATCACAGAAAGTCGAGGGGAAAATATGTCAATATATACATTGCTATATGGTGAACTAAGCCTTAGGCCAGCAACAATGGAGAGGACCTGAGCCTTAGCAACTTACGAGTAAGCTGGAATCTTCCAGAGTTCAAATCTTTATAAGTAAAAAGATTTATTAAAATGAATAACCAAGTGTTTTAATTGACATCAGAAGATCAAACCAATAAACCCTGAGAATATAGAAAAAAGATAAATAAAGATATGAGCAGAACTGAATACAACAGAAAACGTATAAAATTGAGGTGATTTAATAAGTCCAAAGAATATTCTTTGAAAAGATTGAAAAGACACACTTTGATTGAGGAAAACAAAAACATAAAGAAAGAATATACAGAAAGAGTCAGGACAATGTTATAGCAGAGAATATATGAAATGCCAGTAAATTTGAACATTTCTGTAAAAGGGACCATTTCCTAGCTCCTAAAGTTTACCAAAACTGACACAAGAGGAAATCATTTAAGGTCATCATTCTGCCCTTGGCATTCTCGGAATGCCCTGGCCACAGAAGGCAGCATCTGTAGTCCATGGTACACTGTGGAGAAGGGGCGGGGCTGAGGGAGGTTGGAACACTGCCCTCACAGAGGGAGTGGGTGTGGCCATCTCTGCTGTGACTGAACAAAGGACAGGGGAGCAGGGGGCCCAGGGCAGGTCCCTCAGAGCCCTGCAGGCCCAGTGGTGTGTCACCAGCATTTAGACCCAGGCAAAAAGGCGCCGTCTTTGTCTGCACAGCTGCCTAAACTCTCACCTTTCCACTTAGGCCGCCCTCTTACATGAAGTGTGTGTGGAACCTGTCCACGCAGTACACCTCGCTGCACAGTTAACCATAGGTCTGGGCATCGTAATATCCTGCCAGGTGACCGAAGTTCGCAGGCAGATGGGTCCCTGTGACACAGGCGGAGAGGCTCCTGCCCAGGCCACAGGCTGCCCACTGCCCCTGCCCCAGATCGGGGGCCGCAAATCAGCCCTGTCTGAATCCCCAGCCTCTAGAGGGAGTAGTGGACCAACACTTCTAGAAAACGGAGTCCTCACGGGCAACTCATTGGAGATACACAAATAAAGCTTTGCCGACTTTCTGCTGAAACTTACGAGTGTTCACACCTAAGCCTCTTAAAAGGTCAGCTGTTTAGCTAAACATAAGCTCATGATCTAAATTTACACAATAATGAAGAAATCATCTACGAGGGGAGACAATCAGCAAAAACAATCAATACCAGAATTAGATTCCCAAGGCCATCCATCAGATGTTGGAATAATCAGGTGCAAGGCAGAAAATATACATAAAACTGGAACTGAAACAAGGAACAAGGATGTTTTCAAAGACTGGTAGGATCTGTAAAACATTGTTTTTTTCTTTTTGCGGTATGCGGGCCTCTCACTGTCGTGGCCTCTCCCGTTGCGGAGCACAGGCTCCGGACGGGCAGGCCCAGCGGCCATGGCTCTCGGGCCCAGACGCTCCGTGGCATATGAGATCCTCCCAGATCGGGGCACGAACCCGTATCTCCTGCATCGGCAGGCGGACTCTCAACCACTGCGCCACCAGGGAGGCCCCTAAAACATTTTTAAAGAACATGTCATTGATAAAGCTAAATACACAATGGTTGTGTAATACAAAAGATTAATCATTGAGAAGAGTGAAATTATGCTGTTTTGAAAACTATGGCAGTTCAGATTTTGTGCCTAATTATATAAGAAGATTTCTCTAAAAAATACACATTATTTCAAAGACTGATTGGCTGTGAAATAAGTTAAGGGTATTTCAAATGGCTTGTCTGCAAAGAAAGGTGAGATGTATGGAATCACAGAAAGTCGAGGGGACAATATGTTAATATATACATTGCTATATGGTGAACTAAGCCTTAGGCCAGCAACAATGGAGAGGACCTGACCCTTAGAAACTTACGAGTAAGCTGGAATCTTCCAAAGTTCAAATCTTTATAAGTAAAAAGATTTATTAAAATGAATAACCAAGTGTTTTAATTGACATCAGAAGATCCAACAAATAAACCCTGAGAATAAAGAAAAAAGATAAATAAAGATATGAGCAGAACTGAATACAACAGAAAACGTATAAAATTGAGGTGATTTAGTAAGTCCAAAGAATATTCTTTGAAAAGATTGAAAAGACACACTTTGAGGAAAACAAAAACATAAGGAAAGAATATACAGTAAGAGTCAGGACAATGTTATAGCAGAGAATATATGAAATGCCAGTAAATTTGAACATTTCTGTAAAGGGGACCATTTCCTAGCTCCGAAAGTTTACCAAAACTGACACAAGAGGAAATCATTTAAGGTCATCATGTCTGCCCTTGCCATTCACGGAACGCCCTGGCCTCAGAAGGCAGCATCTGTAGTCCATGGTAACCTGCGGAGAAGGGGCGGGGCTGAGGGAGGTTGGAACTCTGCCCTCACAGAGGGAGAGGGTGTGGACATCTCTGCTGTGACTGAACAAAGGACAGGGGAGCAGGCGGCCCAGGGCAGGTCCCTCAGAGCCCTGCAGGCCCAGTGGTGTGTAACCAGCATTTAGGCCCAGGCCAAAGGCGCATCCTTTGTCTGCACAGCAGCCTAAACTCTCACCTTTCCACTCAGGCCGCCCTCTTACTTGAAGTGTGTGTGGAACCTGTCCACACAGTACACCTCGCTGCACAGCTAAGCATTGGTCTGGGCATCGTAACTTCCTGCCAGGTGACCTATGTTCGCATGCAGATGGGTCCCTGGGACACAGGTGGAGAGGCTCCTGCCCAGGCCACAGGCTGCCCACTGTCCCTGCCCCAGATCGGGGGCCGCAAATCAGCCCTTTCTGAATCCCCAGTCTCTAGAGGGAGTATTGGACCAGCACTTCTAGAAAACGGAGACCTCATGGGAAACTCATTGGAGATACACAAATAAAGCTTTGCCGACTTTCTGCTGAAACTTACGAGTGTTCACACCTAAGCCTCTTACATGGGTAGCTGTTTAGCTAAACATGAGCTCATGATCTAAATTTACACAATAATGAAGAAATCATCTACGAGGGGAGACAATCAGCAAAAACAATCAATACCAGAATTAGATTCCCAAGGCCATCCATCAGATGTTGGAATAATCAGGTGCAAGGCAGAAAATATACATAAAACTGGAACTGAAACAAGGAACAAGGATGTTTTCAAAGACTGGTAGGATCTCTAAAACATTTTTAAAGTACATGTCATTGATAAAGCTAAATACACAATGGTTGTGTAATACAACAGATTAATCATCGAGAAGAGTGAAATTATGCTGTTTTGAAATCTGTGGCAGTTCAGATTTTGTGCCTAATTATATAAGAAGATTTCTCTAAAAAATATACATTATTTCAAAGACTGATTGGCTGTGAAATAAGTTAAGGGTATTTCAAATGGCTTGTCTGCAAAGAAAGGTGAGATGTAGGGAATCACAGAAAGTCGAGGGGAAAATATGTCAATATATACATTGCTATATGGTGAACTAAGCCTTAGGCCAGCAACAATGGAGAGGACCTGAGCCATAGAAACTTACGAGTAAGCTGGAATCTTCCAGAGTTCAAATCTTTATAAGTAAAAAGATTTATTAAAATGAATAACCAAGTGTTTTAATTGACATCAGAAGAGCAAACCAATAAACCCTGAGAATATAGAAAAAAGATAAATAAAGATATGAGCAGAACTGAATACAACAGAAAATGTATAAAATTGAGGTGATTTAGTAAGTCCAAAGAATATTCTTTGAAAAGATTGAAAAGACACACTTTGAGGAAAACAAAAACATAAGGAAAGAATATACAGAAAGAGTCAGGACAATGTTATAGCAGAGAATATATGAAATGCCAGTAAATTTGAACATTTCTGTAAAAGGGACCATTTCCTAGCTCCTAAAGTTTACCAAAACTGACACAAGAGGAAATCATTTAAGGTCATCATGTCTGCCCTTGGCATTCTCGGAACGCCCTGGCCTCAGAATGCAGCATCTGTAGTCCATGGTAACCTGCGGAGAAGGGGCGGTGCTGAGGGAGGTTGGAACACTGCCCTCAAAGAGGGAGTGGGTGTGGCCATCTCTGCTGTGACTGAACAAAGTCCGGGGAGCATGGGGCCCACGGCAGGTCCCTCAGAGCCCTGCAGGCCCAGTGGTGTGTCACAAGCATTTAGGCCCAGGCCAAAAGGCGCCTCCTTTGTCTGCACAGCAGCCTAAACTCTCACCTTTCCACTCAGGCCGCCCTCTTACTTGAAGTGTGTGTGGAACCTGTCCACGCAGTACACCTCGCTGCACAGCTAATCATTGGTCTGGGCATCGTAACTTCCTGCCAGGTGACCTATGTTTGCATGCAGATGGGTCCCTGGGACACAGGCGGAGAGGCTCCTGCACAGGCCACAGGCTGCCCACTGTCCCTGCCCCAGATCGGGGGCCGCAAATCAGCCCTGTCTGAATCCCCAGTCTCTAGAGGGAGTATTGGACCAGCACTTCTAGAAAACGGAGACCTCATGGGCAACTCATTGGAGATACACAAATAAATCTTTGCCGACTTTCTGCTGAAACTGACGAGCGTTCACACCTAAGCCTCTTACATGGGTAGCTGATTAGCTAAACATGAGCTCATGATCTAAATTTACACAATAATGAAGAAATCATCTACGAGGGGAGACAATCAGCAAAAACAATCAATACCAGAATTAGATTCCCAAGGTCATCCATCAGATGTTGGAATAATCAGGTGCAAGGCAGAAAATATACATAAAACTGGAATTGAAACAAGGAACAAGGATGTTTTCAAAGACTGGTAGGATCTCTAAAACATTTTTAAAGTTCATGTCATTGATAAAGCTAAATACACAATGGTTGTGTAATACAACAGATTAATCATTGAGAAGAGTGAAATTATGCTGTTTTGAAAACTGTGGCAGGTCAGATTTTGTGCCTAATTATATAAGAAGATTTCTCTAAAAAATACACATTATTTCAAATACTGATTGGCTGTGAAATAATTTAAGGGTATTTCAAATGGCTTGTCTGCAAAGAAAGGTGAGATGTAGGGAATCACAGAAAGTCGAGGGGAAAATATGTCAATATATACATTGCTATATGGTGAACTAAGCCTTAGGCCAGCAACAATGGAGAGGACCTGAGCCTTAGAAACTTACGAGTAAGCTGGAATCTTCCAGAGTTCAAATCTTTATAAGTAAAAAGATTTATTAAAATGAATAACCAAGTTTTTTAATTGACATCAGAAGATCAAACAAATAAACCCTGAGAATATAGAAAAAAGATAAATAAAGATATGAGCAGAACTGAATACAACAGAAAACGTATAAAATTGAGGTGATTTAGTAAGTCCAAAGAATATTCTTTGAAAAGATTGAAAAGACACACTTTGAGGAAAACAAAAAAAAAGGAAAGAATATACAGAAAAAGTCAGGACAATGTTATAGCAGAGAATATATGAAATGCCTGTAAATTTGAACATTTCTGTAAAAGGGACCATTTCCTAGCTCCTAAAGTTTACCAAAACTGACACAAGAGGAAATCATTTAAGGTCATCATGTCTGCCCTTGGCATTCTCGGAACGCCCTGGTCTCAGAATGCAGCATCTGTAGTCCATGGTAACCTGCGGAGAAGGGGCGGTGCTGAGGGAGGTTGGAACACTGCCCTCAAAGAGGGAGTGGGTGTGGCCATCTCTGCTGTGACTGAACAAAGGTCCGGGGAGCATGGGGCCCAGGGCAGGTCCCTCAGAGCCCTGCAGGCCCACTGGTGTGTCACAAGCATTTAGGCCCAGGCCAAAAGGCGCCTCCTTTGTCTGCACAGCAGCCTAAACTCTCACCTTTCCACTCAGGCCGCCCTCTTACTTGAAGTGTGTGTGGAATCTGTCCACGCAGTACACCTCGCTGCAGAGCTAATCATTGGTCTGGGCATCGTAACTTCCTGCCAGGTGACCTATGTTTGCATGCAGATGGGTCCCTGGGACACAGGCGGAGAGGCTCCTGCACAGGCCACAGGCTGCCCACTGTCCCTGCCCCAGATCGGGGGCCGCAAATCAGCCCTGTCTGAATCCCCAGTCTCTAGAGGGAGTATTGGACCAGCACTTCTAGAAAACGGAGACCTCATGGGCAACTCATTGGAGATACACAAATAAATCTTTGCCGACTTTCTGCTGAAACTTACGAGCGTTCACACCTAAGCCTCTTACATGGGTAGCTCTTTAGCTAAACATGAGCTCATGATCTAAATTTACACAATAATGAAGAACTCATCTACGAGGGGAGACAATCAGCAAAAACAATCAATACCAGAATTAGATTCCCAAGGCCATCCATCAGATGTTGGAATAATCAGGTGCAAGGCAGAAAATATACATAAAACTGGAACTGAAACAAGGAACAAGGATGTTTTCAAAGACTGGTAGGATCTCTAAAACATTTTTAAAGTACATGTCATTGATAAAGCTAAATACACAATGGTTGTGTAATACAACAGATTAATCATTGAGAAGAGTGAAATTATGCTGTTTTAAAAACTGTGGCAGGTCAGATTTTGTGCCTAATTATATAAGAAGATTTCTCTAAAAAATACACATTATTTCAAAGACTGATTGGCTGTGAAATAAGTTAAGGGTATTTCAAATGGCTTGTCTGCAAAGAAAGGTGAGATGTAGGGAATCACAGAAAGTCGAGGGGAAAATATGTCAATATATACATTGCTATATGGTGAACTAAGCCTTAGGCCAGCAACAATGGAGAGGACCTGAGCCTTAGAAACTTACGAGTAAGCTGGAATCTTCCAGAGTTCAAATCTTTATAAGTAAAAAGATTTATTAAAATGAATAACCAAGTGTTTTAATTGACATCAGAAGATCAAACCAATAAACCCTGAGAATATAGAAAAAAGATAAATAAAGATATGAGCAGAACTGAATACAACAGAAAACGTATAAAATTGAGGTGATTTAGTAAGTCCAAAGAATATTCTTTGAAAAGATTGAAAAGACACACTTTGAGGAAAACAAAAAAAAAGGAAAGAATATACAGAAAAAGTCAGGACAATGTTATAGCAGAGAATATATGAAATGCCAGTAAATTTGAACATTTCTGTAAAAGGGACCATTTCCTAGCTCCTAAAGTTTACCAAAACTGACACAAGAGGAAATCATTTAAGGTCATCATGTCTGCCCTTGGCATTCTCGGAACGCCCTGGTCTCAGAATGCAGCATCTGTAGTCCATGGTAACCTGCGGAGAAGGGGCGGTGCTGAGGGAGGTTGGAACACTGCCCTCAAAGAGGGAGTGGGTGTGGCCATCTCTGCTGTGACTGAACAAAGGTCCGGGGAGCATGGGGCCCAGGGCAGGTCCCTCAGAGCCCTGCAGGCCCACTGGTGTGTCACAAGCATTTAGGCCCAGGCCAAAAGGCGCCTCCTTTGTCTGCACAGCAGCCTAAACTCTCACCTTTCCACTCAGGCCGCCCTCTTACTTGAAGTGTGTGTGGAATCTGTCCACGCAGTACACCTCGCTGCAGAGCTAATCATTGGTCTGGGCATCGTAACTTCCTGCCAGGTGACCTATGTTTGCATGCAGATGGGTCCCTGGGACACAGGCGGAGAGGCTCCTGCACAGGCCACAGGCTGCCCACTGTCCCTGCCCCAGATCGGGGGCCGCAAATCAGCCCTGTCTGAATCCCCAGTCTCTAGAGGGAGTATTGGACCAGCACTTCTAGAAAACGGAGACCTCATGGGCAACTCATTGGAGATACACAAATAAATCTTTGCCGACTTTCTGCTGAAACTTACGAGCGTTCACACCTAAGCCTCTTACATGGGTAGCTCTTTAGCTAAACATGAGCTCATGATCTAAATTTACACAATAATGAAGAACTCATCTACGAGGGGAGACAATCAGCAAAAACAATCAATACCAGAATTAGATTCCCAAGGCCATCCATCAGATGTTGGAATAATCAGGTGCAAGGCAGAAAATATACATAAAACTGGAACTGAAACAAGGAACAAGGATGTTTTCAAAGACTGGTAGGATCTCTAAAACATTTTTAAAGTACATGTAATTGATAAAGCTAAATACACAATGGTTGTGTAATACAACAGATTAATCATTGAGAAGAGTGAAATTATGCTGTTTTGAAAACTGTGGCAGGTCAGATTTTGTGCCTAATTATATAAGAAGATTTCTCTAAAAAATACACATTATTTCAAAGACTGATTGGCTGTGAAATAAGTTAAGGGTATTTCAAATGGCTTGTCTGCAAAGAAAGGTGAGATGTAGGGAATCACAGAAAGTCGAGGGGAAAATATGTCAATATATACATTGCTATATGGTGAACTAAGCCTTAGGCCAGCAACAATGGAGAGGACCTGAGCCTTAGAAACTTACGAGTAAGCTGGAATCTTCCAGAGTTCAAATCTTTATAAGTAAAAAGATTTATTAAAATGAATAACCAAGTGTTTTAATTGACATCAGAAGATCAAACCAATAAACCCTGAGAATATAGAAAAAAGATAAATAAAGATATGAGCAGAACTGAATACAACAGAAAACGTATAAAATTGAGGTGATTTAATAAGTCCAAAGAATATTCTTTGAAAAGATTGAAAAGACACACTTTGATTGAGGAAAACAAAAACATAAAGAAAGAATATACAGAAAGAGTCAGGACAATGTTATAGCAGAGAATATATGAAATGCCAGTAAATTTGAACATTTCTGTAAAAGGGACCATTTCCTAGCTCCTAAAGTTTACCAAAACTGACACAAGAGGAAATCATTTAAGGTCATCATTCTGCCCTTGGCATTCTCGGAACGCCCTGGCCACAGAAGGCAGCATCTGTAGTCCATGGTACCCTGTGGAGAAGGGGCGGGGCTGAGGGAGGTTGGAACACTGCCCTCACAGAGGGAGTGGGTGTGGCCATCTCTGCTGTGACTGAACAAAGGACAGGGGAGCAGGGGGCCCAGGGCAGGTCCCTCAGAGCCCTGCAGGCCCAGTGGTGTGTCACCAGCATTTAGACCCAGGCAAAAAGGCGCCGTCTTTGTCTGCACAGCTGCCTAAACTCTCACCTTTCCACTTAGGCCGCCCTCTTACATGAAGTGTGTGTGGAACCTGTTCACGCAGTACACCTCACTGCACATCTAACCAAAGGTCTGGGCATCGTAAAATCCTGCCAGGTGACCGAAGTTCGCAGGCAGATGGGTCCCTGTGACACAGGCGGAGAGGCTCCTGCCCACGCCACAGGCTGCCCACTGCCCCTGCCCCAGATCGGGGGCCGCAAATCAGCCCTGTCTGAATCCCCAGCCTCTAGAGGGAGTAGTGGAGCAACACTTCTAGAAAACGGAGTCCTCACGGGCAACTCATTGGAGATACACAAATAAAGCTTTGCCGACTTTCTGCTGAAACTTACGAGTGTTCACACCTAAGCCTCTTACAAGGTCAGCTGTTTAGCTAAACATGAGCTCATGATCTAAATTTACACAATAATGAAGAAATCATCTACGAGGGGAGACAATCAGCAAAAACAATCAATACCAGAATTAGATTCCCAAGGTCATCCATCAGATGTTGGAATAATCAGGTGCAAGGCAGAAAATATACATAAACCTGGAACTGAAACAAGGAACAAGGATGTTTTCAAAGACTGGTAGGATCTGTAAAACATTGTTTTTTTCTTTTTGCGGTATGCGGGCCTCTCACTGTCGTGGCCTCTCCCGTTGCGGAGCACAGGCTCCGGACGGGCAGGCCCAGCGGCCATGGCTCTCGGGCCCAGCCGCACCGTGGCATATGAGATCCTCCCAGATCGGGGCACGAACCCGTATCTCCTGCATCGGCAGGCGGACTCTCAACCACTGCGCCACCAGGGAGGCCCCTATAACATTTTTAAAGAACATGTCATTGATAAAGCTAAATACACAATGGTTGTGTAATACAAAAGATTAATCATTGAGAAGAGTGAAATTATGCTGTTTTGAAAACTATGGCAGTTCAGATTTTGTGCCTAATTATATAAGAAGATTTCTCTAAAAAATACACATTATTTCAAAGACTGATTGGCTGTGAAATAAGTTAAGGGTATTTCAAATGGCTTGTCTGCAAAGAAAGGTGAGATGTATGGAATCACAGAAAGTCGAGGGGACAATATGTTAATATATACATTGCTATATGGTGAACTAAGCCTTAGGCCAGCAACAATGGAGAGGACCTGACCCTTAGAAACTTACGAGTAAGCTGGAATCTTCCAAAGTTCAAATCTTTATAAGTAAAAAGATTTATTAAAATGAATAACCAAGTGTTTTAATTGACATCAGAAGATCCAACCAATAAACCCTGAGAATAAAGAAAAAAGATAAATAAAGATATGAGCAGAACTGAATACAACAGAAAACGTATAAAATTGAGGTGATTTAGTAAGTCCAAAGAATATTCTTTGAAAAGATTGAAAAGACACACTTTGAGGAAAACAAAAACATAAGGAAAGAATATACAGAAAGAGTCAGGACAATGTTATAGCAGAGAATATAGGAAATGCCAGTAAATTTGAACATTTCTGTAAAGGGGACCATTTCCTAGCTCCGAAAGTTTACCAAAACTGACACAAGAGGAAATCATTTAAGGTCATCATGTCTGCCCTTGCCATTCACGGAACGCCCTGGCCTCAGAAGGCAGCATCTGTAGTCCATGGTAACCTGCGGAGAAGGGGCGGGGCTGAGGGAGGTTGGAACTCTGCCCTCACAGAGGGAGAGGGTGTGGACATCTCTGCTGTGACTGAACAAAGGACAGGGGAGCAGGCGGCCCAGGGTAGGTCCCTCAGAGCCCTGCAGGCCCAGTGGTGTGTAACCAGCATTTAGGCCCAGGCCAAAGGCGCATCCTTTGTCTGCACAGCAGCCTAAACTCTCACCTTTCCACTCAGGCCGCCCTCTTACTTGAAGTGTGTGTGGAACCTGTCCACACAGTACACCTCGCTGCACAGCTAAGCATTGGTCTGGGCATCGTAACTTCCTGCCAGGTGACCTATGTTCGCATGCAGATGGGTCCCTGGGACACAGGCGGAGAGGCTCCTGCCCAGGCCACAGGCTGCCCACTGTCCCTGCCCCAGATCGGGGGCCGCAAATCAGCCCTGTCTGAATCCCCAGTCTCTAGAGGGAGTATTGGACCAGCACTTCTAGAAAACGGAGACCTCATGGGCAACTCATTGGAGATACACAAATAAAGCTTTGCCGACTTTCTGCTGAAACTTACGAGTGTTCACAACTAAGCCTCTTACATGGGTAGCTGTTTAGCTAAACATGAGCTCATGATCTAAATTTACACAATAATGAAGAAATCATCTACGAGGGGAGACAATCAGCAAAAACAATCAATACCAGAATTAGATTCCCAAGGCCATCCATCAGATGTTGGAATAATCAGGTGCAAGGCAGAAAATATACATAAAACTGGAACTGAAACAAGGAACAAGGATGTTTTCAAAGACTGGTAGGATCTCTAAAACATTTTTAAAGTACATGGCATTGATAAAGCTAAATACACAATGGTTGTGTAATACAACAGATTAATCATCGAGAAGAGTGAAATTATGCTGTTTTGAAAACTGTGGCAGTTCAGATTTTGTGCCTAATTATATAAGAAGATTTCTCTAAAAAATATACATTATTTCAAAGACTGATTGGCTGTGAAATAAGATAAGGGTATTTCAAATGGCTTGTCTGCAAAGAAAGGTGAGATGTAGGGAATCACAGAAAGTCGAGGGGAAAATATGTCAATATATACATTGCTATATGGTGAACTAAGCCTTAGGCCAGCAACAATGGAGAGGACCTGAGCCTTAGAAACTTACGAGTAAGCTGGAATCTTCCAGAGTTCAAATCTTTATAAGTAAAAAGATTTATTAAAATGAATAACCAAGTGTTTTAATTGACATCAGAAGAGCAAACCAATAAACCCTGAGAATATAGAAAAAAGATAAATAAAGATATGAGCAGAACTGAATACAACAGAAAACGTATAAAATTGAGGTGATTTAGTAAGTCCAAAGAATATTCTTTGAAAAGATTGAAAAGACACACTTTGAGGAAAACAAAAAAAAAGGAAAGAATATACAGAAAAAGTCAGGACAATGTTATAGCAGAGAATATATGAAATGCCAGTAAATTTGAACATTTCTGTAAAAGGGACCATTTCCTAGCTCCTAAAGTTTACCAAAACTGACACAAGAGGAAATCATTTAAGGTCATCATGTCTGCCCTTGGCATTCTCGGAACGCCCTGGCCTCAGAATGCAGCATCTGTAGTCCATGGTAACCTGCGGAGAAGGGGCGGTGCTGAGGGAGGTTGGAACACTGCCCTCAAAGAGGGAGTGGGTGTGGCCATCTCTGCTGTGACTGAACAAAGGTCCGGGGAGCATGGGGCCCAGGGCAGGACCCTCAGAGCCCTGCAGGCCCAGTGGTGTGTCACAAGCATTTAGGCCCAGGCCAAAAGGCGCCTCCTTTGTCTGCACAGCAGCCTAAACTCTAACCTTTCCACTCAGGCCGCCCTCTTACTTGAAGTGTGTGTGGAACCTGTCCACGCAGTACACCTCGCTGCACAGTTAACCATAGGTCTGGGCATCGTAACTTCCTGCCAGGTGACCGAAGTTCGCAGGCAGATGGGTCCCTGGGACACAGGCGGAGAGGTTCCTGCCCAGGCCTCAGGCTGCCCACTGTCCCTTCCCCAGATCGGGGGGCCGCAAATCAGCCCTGTCTGAATCCCCTGCCTCTAGAGGGAGTATAGGACCAGCACTTCTAGAAAACGGAGTTCTCACGGGCAACTCATTGGAGATACACAAATAAAGCTTTGCCGACTTTCTGCTGAAACTTACGAGCGTTCACACCTAAGCCTCTTACAAGGTCAGCTGTTTAGCTAAACATGAGCTCATGATCTAAATTTACACAATAATGAAGAAATCATCAACGAGGTGAGACAATCAGCAAAAACAATCAATACCAGATTTAGATTCCCAAGGCCATCCATCAGATGTTGGAATAATCAGGTGCAAGGCAGAAAGTATACAAAAAACTGGAACTGAAACAAGGAACAAGGATGTTTTCAAAGACTGGTAGGATCTCTAAAACATTTTTAAAGTACATGTTATTGATAAAGCTAAATACACAATGGTTGTGTAATACAACAGATTAATCATTGAGAAGAGTGAAATTATGCTGTTTTGAAAACTATGGCAGGTCAGATTTTCTGCCTAATTATATAGGAAGATTTTTCTAAAAATTACACATTATTTCAAAGTCTTATTGGCTGTGAAATAAGTTAAGGGTATTTCAAATGGCTTGTCTGCAAAGAAAGGTGAGATGTACGGAATCACAGAAAGTCGAGGGGAAAATATGTCAATATATACATTGCTATATGGTGAACTAAGCCTTAGGCCAGCAACAATGGAGAGGACCTGACCCTTAGAAACTTACGAGTAAGCTGGAATCTTCAAAAGTTCAAATCTTTATAAGTAAAAAGATTTATTAAAATGAATAACCAAGTGTTTTAATTGACATCAGAAGAGCAAACCAATAAACCCTGAGAATATAGAAAAAAGATAAATAAAGATATGAGCAGAACTGAATACAACAGAAAACGTATAAAATTGAGGTGATTTAGTAAGTCCAAAGAATATTCTTTGAAAAGATTGAAAAGACACACTTTGAGGAAAACAAAGACATAAGGAAAGAATATACAGAAAGAGTAAGGACAATTTTATAGCAAAGAATATATGAAAGGCCAGTAAATTTGAACATTTCTGTAAAGGGGACCATTTCCTAGCTCCTAAAGTTTACCAAAACTGACACAAGAAGAAATCATTTAAGGTCATCATGTCTGCCCTTGGCATTCTCGGAACGCACTGGCCTCAGAAGGCAGCATCTGTAGTCCATGGTAACCTGCGGAGAAGGGGCGGGGCTGAGGGCGATTGGAACACTGCCCTCACAGAGGGAGTGGGTGTGGCCATCTCTGCTGTGACTGAACAATGGACAGGGGAGAAGGGGGCCCAGCACAGGAACCTCAGATCCCTGCAGGCCCAGAGGTGTGTCACCAGCATTTAGGCCCAGGCCAATAGGCGCCTACTTTGGCTGCACAGCTGCCTAAACTCTCACCTTTCCACTCAGGCCGCCCTCTTACTTGAAGTGTGTGTGGAACCTGTCCACGCAGTACACCTCGCTGCACAGCTAGCCATAGGTCTGGGCATCGTAACTTCCTGCCAGGTGACCTAAGTTCGCAGGCAGATGGGTCCCTGTTACACAGGCGGAGATGATCCTGCCCAGGCCACAGGCTGCCCACTGTCCCTGCCCCAGATCGGGGGCCGCAAATCAGCCCTGTCTGAATCCCCAGCCTCTAGAGGGAGTATTAGACCAGCACTTCTAGAAAACGGAATCCTCACGGGCAAGTCATTGGAGATACACAAATAAAGCTTTGCCGACTTTCTGCTGAAACTTACGAGCGTTCACACCTAAGCCTCTTACAAGGTCAGCTGTTTAGGTAAACATGAGCTCATGATCTAAATTTACACAATAATGAAGAAATCATCTACGAGGGGAGACCATCAGCAAAAACAATCAATACCAGAATTAGATTCCCAAGGCCATCCATCAGGTGTTGGAATAATCAGGTGCAAGGCAGAAAATATACATAAAACTGGAACTGAAACAGGAACAAGTATGTTTTCAAAGACTGGTAGGATCTCTAAAACATTTTTAAAGTACATGTCATTGATAAAGCTAAATACACAATGGTTGTGTAATATAACAGATTAATCATTGAGAAGAGTGAAATTATGCTGTTTTGAAAACTATGGCAGGTCAGATTTTCTGCCTAATTATATAAGAAGATTTCTCTAACAAATACACATTATTTCAAAGACTTATTGGCTGTGAAATAAGTTAAGGGTATTTCAAATGGCTTGTCTGCAAAGAAAGGTGAGATGTAGGGAATCACAGAAAGTCGAGGGGAAAATATGTCAATATATACATTGCTATATGGTGAACTAAGCCTTAGGCCAGCAACAATGGAGAGGACCTGAGCCTTAGAAACTTACGAGTAAGCTGGAATCTTCAAAAGTTTAATCTTTATAAGTAAAAAGATTTATTAAAATGAATACCCAAGTGTTTTAATTGACATCAGAAGATCAAACCAATAAACCCTGAGAATATAGAAAAAAGATAAATAAAGATATGAGCAGAACTGAATACAAGAGAAAACATATAAAATTGAGGAGATTTAGCAAATCCAAAGAATATTCTTTGAAAAGATGGAAAAGACACACTTTGATTAAGGAAAACAAAAACATAAGGAAAGAATATACTGAAAGAGTCAGGACAAGGTTATAGCAGAGAATATATGAAATGCCAGTAAATTTGAACATTTCTGTAAACGGGACCATTTCCTAGCTCCTAAAGTTTACCAAAACTGACACAAGAGGAAATCATTTATGGTCATCATGTCTGCCCTTGGCATTCTCGGAACGCCCTGGCCTCAGAAGGCAGCATCTGTAGTCCATGGTAACCTGCAGAAAAGGGGCGGGGCACAGGAAGGTTAGAACACTTCCCTCACAGAGGGAGTGGGTGTGGCCATCTCTGCTGTGACTGAACAAAGGACAGGGGAGAAGGGGGCCCAGGGAAGGTCCCTCATAGCCCTGCAGGCCCAGTGGTGTGTCACCAGCATTTAGGCCCAGGCCAAAAGGCGCCGACTTTGTCTGCACAGCTGCCTAAACTCTCACCTTTCCACTCAGGCCGCCCTCTTACTTGAAGTGTGTGTGGAATCTGTCCACGCAGTACACCTCGCTGCACAGTTAACCATAGGTCTGGGCATCGTAACTTCCTGCCAGGTGACCGAAGTTCGCAGGCAGATGGGTCCCTGGGACACAGGCGGAGAGGCTCCAGCCCAGGCCACAGGCTGCCCACTGTCCCTGCCCCAGATCGGGGGCCGCAAATCAGCCCTGTCTGAATCTCCAGCCTCTCGAGGGAGTAGTGGACCAGCACTTCTAGAAAACGGAGTTCTCACGGGCAAATCATTGGAGATACACAAATAGAGCTTTGCCGACTTTCTGCTGAAACTTACGAGCATTCACACCTAAGCCTCTTACAAGGTCAGCTGTTTAGCTAAACATGAGCTCATGATCTAAATTTACACAATAATTAAGAAATCATCTACGAGGGGAGACAATCAGCAAAAACAATCAATACCAGAATTAGATTCCCAAGGCCATCCATCAGATGTTGGAATAATCAGGTGCAAGGCAGAAAGTATACAGAAAACTGGAAGTGAAACAAGGAACAAGGATGTTTTCAAAGACTGTTAGGATCTCTAAAACATTTTTAAAGTACATGTCATTGATAAAGCTAAATACACAATGGTTGTGTAATACAACAGATTAATCATTGAGAAGAGTGAAATTATGCTGTTTTGAAAACTATGGCAGGTAAGATTTTGTGCCTAATTATATAAGAAGATTTCTCTAAAAAATACAAATTATTTCAAAGACTTATTGGCTCTGAAATAAGTTAAGGGTATTTCAAATGGCTTGTCTGCAAAGAAAGGTGAGATTTAGGGAATCACAGAAAGTCGAGGGGAAAATATGTCAATATATACATTGCTATATGGTGAACTAAGCCTTAGGCCAGCAACAATGGAGAGGACCTGAGCCTTAGAAACTTACGAGTAAGCTGGAATCTTCAAAAGTTTAATCTTTATAAGTAAAAAGATTTATTAAAATGAATAACCAAGTGTTTTAATTGACATCAGGAGATCCAACCAATAAACCCTGAGAATAAAGAAAAAAGATAAATAAAGATATGAGCAGAACTGAATACAACAGAAAACGTATAAAATTGAGGTGATTTAGTAAGTCCAAAGAATATTCTTTGAAAAGATTGAAAAGACACACTTTGATTGAGAAAAACAAAAACATAAGGAAAGAATATACAGAAAGAGTCAGGACAATGTTAGAGCAGAGAATATATGAAATGCCAGTAAATTTGAACATTTCTGTAAAGGGGACCATTTCCTAGCTCCTAAAGTTTACCAAAACTGACAAAAGAGGAAATCATTTAAGGTCATCATGTCTGCCCTTGGCATTCTTGGAACACCCTGGACTCAGAATGCTTCATTTGTAGTCCATGGTAACCTGCGGAGAAGGGGCGGGGCTGAGGGAGGTTGGAACACTGCCCTCACAGAGTGAGTGGGTGTGGCCATCTCTGCTGTGACTGAACAAAGGACAGGGGAGCAGGGGGCCCAGGGCAGGTCCCTCAGAGCCCTGCAGGCCCAGTGGTGTGTCACAAGCATTCAGGCCCAGGCCAAAAGGCGCCTCCTTTGTCTGCACAGCAGCCTAAACTCTCACCTATCCACTCAGGACGCCCTCTTACTTGAAGTGTGTGTGGAACCTGTCCACGCAGTACACCTCGCTGCACAGCTAACCATAGGTCTGGGCATCGTAACTTCCTGCCAGGTGACCGAAGTTCGCAGGCAGATGGGTCCCTGGGACACAGGCGGAGAGGCTCCTGCCCAGGCCACAGGCTGCCCACTGTCCCTGCCCCAGATCGGGGGCCGCAAATCAGCCCTGTCTGAATCCCCAAACTCTAGATGGAGTATTGGACCAGCACTTCTAGAAAACGGAGTCCTCACGGGGAACTCATTGGAGATACACAAATAAAGCTTTGCCGACTTTCTGCTGAAACTTACGAGCGTTCACACCTAAGCCTCTTACAAGGTCATCTGTTTAGCTAAACATGAGCTCATGATCTAAATTTACACAATAATGAAGAAAGCATCTACGAGGGGAGACAATCAGCAAAAACAATCAATACCAGAATTAGAATCCCGAGGCCATCCATCAGATGTTGGAATAATCAGGTTCAAGGCAGAAAATATACATAAAACTGGAACTGAAACAGGAACAAGGATGTTTTCAAAGACTGGTAGGATCTCTAAAACAGTTTTAAAGTACATGTCATTGATAAAGCTAAATACACAATGGTTGTGTAATACAACAGATTAATCATTGAGAAGAGTGAAATTATGCTGTTTTGAAAACTATGGCAGGTGAGATTTTGTGCCTAATTATATAAAAAGATTTCTCTAAAAAATACACATTATTTCAAAGACTGATTGGCTGTGAAATAAGTTAAGGGTATTTCAAATGGCTTGTCTGCAAAGAAAGGTGAGATGTAGGGAATCCCAGAAAATCGAGGGGAAAATATGTCAATATATACATTGCTATATGGTGAACTAAGCCTTAGGCCAGCAACAATGGAGAGGACCTGAGCCTTAGAAACTAACGAGTAAGCTGGAATTTTCAAAAGTTCAAATCTTTATAAGTAAAAAGATTTATTAAAATGAATAACCAAGTGTTTTAATTGACATCAGATGATCAAACCAATAAACCCGGAGAATATAGAAAAAAGATAAATAAAGATATGAGCAGAACTGAATACAACAGAAAACGTATAAAATTGACGTGATTTAGTAAGTCCAAAGAATATTCTTTGAAAAGATTGAAAAGACACACTTTGAGGAAAACAAAAACATAAGGAAAGAATATACAGAAAGAGTCAGGACAATGTTATAGCAGAGAATATATGAAATGCCAGTAAATTTGAACATTTCTGTAAAGGGGACCATTTCCTAGCTCCTAAAGTTTACCAAAACTGACACAAGAAGAAATCTTAAGGTCATCATGTCTGCCCTTGGCATTCTCGGAACGCCCTGGCCTCAGAAGGCAGCATCTGTAGTCTATGGTAACATGCGGAGAAAGGCCGGGGCTGAGGGAGGTTGGAACACTGCCCTCACAGAGGGAGTGGGTGTGGCCATCTCTGCTGTGACTGAACAAAGGACAGGGGAGCAGGGGGCCCAGGGCAGGTCCCTCATAGCCCTGCAGGCCCAGTGGTGTGTCACCAGCATTTAGGCCCAGGCCAAAAGGCGCCTACTTTTTCTGCACAGCTACCTAAACTCTCACATTTCCACTCAGGCCGCCCTCTTACTTGAAGTGTGTGTGGAACCTGTCCACGCAGTACACCTCGCTGCACAGCTAACCATAGGTCTGGGCATCGTAACTTCCTGCCAGGTGACGGAAGTTCGCAGGCAGATGGGTCCCTGGGACACAGGCGGAGAGGCTCCTGCCCAGGATACAGGCTGCCCATTGTCCTTGCCCCAGATCGGGGGCCGCAAATCAGCCCTGTCTGAATCCCCAGCCTCTAGAGGGAGTATTAGACCAGCACTTCTAGAAAACGGAATCCTCATGGGCAACTCATTGGAGATACACAAATAAAGCTTTGCCGACTTTCTGCTGAAACTTACGAGCGTTCAAACCTAAGCCTCTTACAAGGTCAGCTGTTTAGCTAAACATGAGCTAATGATCTAAATTTACACAATAATGAAGAAATCATCTACGAGGGGAGACAATCAGCAAAAACAATCAATACCAGAATTAGATTCCCAAGGCCATCCATCAGATGTTGGAATAATCAGGTTCAAGGCAGAAAATATACATAAAACTGGAACTGAAACAGGAACAAGGATGTTTTCAAAGACTGGTAGGATCTCTAAAACATTTTTAAAGTACATGTCATTGATAAAGCTAAATACACAATGGTTGTGTAATACAACAGATTAATCATTGAGAAGAGTGAAATTATGCTGTTTTGAAAACTATGGCAGGTAAGATTTTGTGCCTAATTATATAAGAAGATTTCTCTAAAAAATACAAATTATTTCAAAGACTTATTGGCTCTGAAATAAGTTAAGGGTATTTCAAATGGCTTGTCTGCAAAGAAAGGTGAGATTTAGGGAATCACAGAAAGTCGAGGGGAAAATATGTCAATATATACATTGCTATATGGTGAACTAAGCCTTAGGCCAGCAACAATGGAGAGGACCTGAGCCTTAGAAACTTACGAATAAGCTGGAATCTTCAAAAGTTTAATCTTTATAAGTAAAAAGATTTATTAAAATGAATACCCAAGTGTTTTAATTGACATCAGAAGAGCAAACCAATAAACCCTGAGAATATAGAAAAAAGATAAATAAAGATATGAGAAGAACTGAATACAACAGAAAACGTATAAAATTGAGGTGATTTAGCAAATGCAAAGAATATTCTTTGAAAAGATGGAAAAGACACACTTTGATTAAGGAAAACAAAAACATAAGGAAAGAATATACTGAAAGTGTCAGGACAATGTTATAGCAGAGAATATATGAAATGCCAGTAAATTTGAACATTTCTGTAAAGGGGACCATTTCCTAGCTCCTAAAGTTTACCAAAACTGACACAAGAGGAAATCATTTAAGGTCATCATGTCTGCCCTTGGCATTCTCGGAACGCCCTGGCCTCAGAAGACAGCATCTGTAGTCCATGGTAACCTGCAGATAAGGGGCGGGGCAGAGGAAGTTTGGAACACTTCCCTCACACAGGGAGTGGGTGTGGCCATCTCTGCTGTGACTGAATAAAGGCCAGGGGAGAAGGGGGCCCAGGGCAGGTCCCTCAGAGCCCTGCAGGCCCAGTGGTGTGTCACCAGCATTTAGGCCCAGGCCAAAAGGCGCCGACTTTGTCTGCACAGCTGCCTATACTCTCACCTTTCCAGTCAGGCCGCCCTCTTACTTGAAGTGTGTGTGGAATCTGTCCACGCAGTACACCTCGCTGCACAGTTAACCATAGGTCTGGGCATCGTAACTTCCTGCCAGGTGACCGAAGTTCGCAGGCAGATGGGTCCCTGGGACACAGGCGGAGAGGCTCCAGCCCAGGCCACAGGCTTGCCACTGTCCCTGCCCCAGATCGGGGGCCGCAAATCAGCCCTGTCTGAATCCCCAGCCTGTAGAGGGAGTAGAGGACAAACACTTCTAGAAAACGGAGTTCTCACTGGCAACTCATTGGAGATACACAAATAAAGCTTTGCCGACTTTCTGCTGAAACTTACGAGCATTCACACCTAAGCCTCTTACAAGGTCAGCTGTTTAGCTAAACATGAGCTCATGATCAAAATTTACACAATAATGAAGAAATCATCTACGAGGGGATACAATCAGCAAAAACAATCAATACCAGAATTAGATTCCCAAGGCCATCCATCAGATGTTGTAATAATCAGCTGCAAGGCAGAAAGTATACATAAAACTGGAACTGAAACAAGGAACAAGGATGTTTTCAAAGACTGGTAGGATCTCTAAAACATTTTTAAAGTACATGTCATTGATAAAGCTAAATAGACAATGGTTGTGTAATACAACAGATTAATCATTGAGAAGAGTGAAATTATGCTGTTTTGAAAACTATGGCAGGTCAGATTTTCTGCCTAATTATATAAGAAGATTTCTCTAAAAATTACACATTATTTCAAAATCTTATTAGCTGTGAAATAAGTTAAGGGTATTTCAAATGGCTTCTCTGCAAAGAAAGGTGAGATGTAGGGAATCACAGAAAGTCGAGGGGAAAATATGTCAATATATACATTGCTATATGGTGAACTAAGCCTTAGGCCAGCAACAATGGAGAGAACCTGACCCTTAGAAACTTACGAGTAAGCTGGAATCTTCAAAAGTTCAAATCTTTATAAGTAAAAAGTTTTATTAAAATAAATAACCAAGTGTTTTAATTGACATCAGAAGATCAAACCAATAAACCCTGAGAATATAGGAAAAAGATAAATAAAGATATGGGCAGAACTGAATACAACAGAAAACATATTAAATTGAGGTGATTTAGTAAGTCCAAAGAATATTCTTTGAAAACATTTAAAAGACACACTTTGAGGAAAACAAAGACATAAGGAAAGAATATACAGAATGAGTCAGGACAATGTTATAGCAGAGAATATATGAAATGCCAGTAAATTTGAACATTTCTGTAAAGGGGACCATTTCCTAGCTCCTAAAGTTTACCAAAACTGACACAAGAAGAAATCTTTAAGGTCATCATGTCTGCCCTTGGCATTCTCGGAACGCCCTGGCCTCAGAAGGCAACATCTGTAGTCTATGGTAACATGCTGTGAAAGGCCGGGGCTGAGGGAGGTTGGAACACTGCCCTCACAGAGGGAGTGGGTGTGGCCATCTCTGCTGTGACTGAACAAAGGACAGGGGAGCAGGGGGCCCAGGGCAGGTCCCTCATAGCCCTGCAGGCCCAGTGGTGTGTCACCAGCATTTAGGCCCAGGCCAAAAGGCGCCTCCTTTGTCTGCACAGCTGCCTAAACTCTCACCTTTCCAGTCAGGCCGCCCTCTTACTTGAAGTGTGTGTGGAATCTGTCCACGCAGTACACCTCGCTGCACAGTTAACCATAGGTCTGGGCATCGTAACTTCCTGCCAGGTGACCGAAGTTCGCAGGCAGATGGGTCCCTGGGACACAGGCGGAGAGGCTCCAGCCCAGGCCACAGGCTTGCCACTGTCCCTGCCCCAGATCGGGGGCCGCAAATCAGCCCTGTCTGAATCCCCAGCCTGTAGAGGGAGTAGTGGACAAACACTTCTAGAAAACGGAGTTCTCACTGGCAACTCATTGGAGATACACAAATAAAGCTTTGCCGACTTTCTGCTGAAACTTACGAGCATTCACACCTAAGCCTCTTACAAGGTCAGCTGTTTAGCTAAACATGAGCTCATGATCAAAATTTACACAATAATGAAGAAATCATCTACGAGGGGAGACAATCAGCAAAAACAATCAATACCAGAATTAGATTCCCAAGGCCATCCATCAGATGTTGGAATAATCAGCTGCAAGGCAGAAAGTATACATAAAACTGGAACTGAAACAAGGAACAAGGATGTTTTCAAAGACTGGTAGGATCTCTAAAACATTTTTAAAGTACATGTCATTGATAAAGCTAAATAGACAATGGTTGTGTAATACAACAGATTAATCATTGAGAAGAGTGAAATTATGCTGTTTTGAAAACTATGGCAGGTCAGATTTTCTGCCTAATTATATAAGAAGATTTCTCTAAAAATTACACATTATTTCAAAATCTTATTAGCTGTGAAATAAGTTAAGGGTATTTCAAATGGCTTCTCTGCAAAGAAAGGTGAGATGTAGGGAATCACAGAAAGTCGAGGGGAAAATATGTCAATATATACATTGCTATATGGTGAACTAAGCCTTAGGCCAGCAACAATGGAGAGAACCTGACCCTTAGAAACTTACGAGTAAGCTGGAATCTTCAAAAGTTCAAATCTTTATAAGTAAAAAGTTTTATTAAAATAAATAACCAAGTGTTTTAATTGACATCAGAAGATCAAACCAATAAACCCTGAGAATATAGGAAAAGATAAATAAAGATATGGGCAGAACTGAATACAACAGAAAACATATTAAATTGAGGTGATTTAGTAAGTCCAAAGAATATTCTTTGAAAACATTTAAAAGACACACTTTGAGGAAAACAAAGACATAAGGAAAGAATATACAGAATGAGTCAGGACAATGTTATAGCAGAGAATATATGAAATGCCAGTAAATTTGAACATTTCTGTAAAGGGGACCATTTCCTAGCTCCTAAAGTTTACCAAAACTGACACAAGAAGAAATCTTTAAGGTCATCATGTCTGCCCTTGGCATTCTCGGAACGCCCTGGCCTCAGAAGGCAACATCTGTAGTCTATGGTAACATGCTGTGAAAGGCCGGGGATGAGGGAGGTTGGAACACTGCCCTCACAGAGGGAGTGGGTGTGGCCATCTCTGCTGTGACTGAACAAAGGACAGGGGAGCAGGGGGCCCAGGGCAGGTCCCTCATAGCCCTGCAGGCCCAGTGGTGTGTCACCAGCATTTAGGCCCAGGCCAAAAGGCGCCTCCTTTGTCTGCACAGCTGCCTAAACTCTCACCTTTCCACTCAGGCCGCCCTCTTACTTGAAGTGTGTGTGGAACCTGTCCACGCAGTACACCTCGCTGCACAGCTAACCATAGGTCTGGGCATCGTAACTTCCTGCCAGGTGACCGAAGTTCGCAGGCAGATGGGTCCCTGGGACACAGGCGGAGAGGCTCCTGCCCAGGATACAGGCTGCCCACTGTCCCTGCCCCAGATCGGAGGCCACAAATCAGCCCTGTCTGAATCCCCAGCCTCTAGAGGGAGTAGTGGACCAACACTTCTAGAAAACGGAGTCCTCACGGGCAACTCATTGGAGATACACAAATAAATCTTTGCCGACTTTCTGCTGAAACTTACGAGCGTTCACACCTAAGCCTCTTACAAGGTCAGCTGTTTAGCTAAACATGAGCTCATGATCAAAATTTACACAATAATGAAGAAATCATCTACGAGGGGAGACAATCAGCAAAAACAATCAATACCAGAATTAGATTCCCAAGGCCATCCATCAGATGTTGGAATAATCAGGTGCAAGGCAGAAAGTATACAGAAAACCTGAACTGAAACAAGGAACAAGGATGTTTTCAAAGACTGGTAGGATCTCTAAAACATTTTTAAAGTACATGTCATTGATAAAGCTAAATACACAATGGTTGTGTAATACAACAGATTAATCATTGAGAAGAGTGAAATTATGCTGTTTTGAAAACTGTGGCAGTTCAGATTTTCTGCCTAATTATATAAGAAGATTTCTCTAAAAAATAAACATTATTTCAAAGACTGATTGGCTGTGAAATAAGTTAAGGGTATTTCAAATCGCTTGTCTGCAAAGAAAGGTGAGATGTAGGGAATCACAGAAAGTCGAGGGGAAAATATGTCAATATATACATTGCTATATGGTGAACTAAGCCCTAGGCCATCAACAATGGAGAGGACCTGAACCTTAGAAACGTACGAGTAAGCTAGAATCTTCCAAAGTTCAAATCTTTATAAGTAAAAAGATTTATTAAAATGAATAACCAAGTGTTTTAATTGACATCAGAAGAGCAAACCAATAAACCCTGAGAATATAGAAAAAAGATAAATAAAGATATGAGCAGAACTGAATACAACAGAAAACATATAAAATTGAGGTGATTTAGTAAGTCCAAAGAATATTCTTTGAAAAGATTGAAAAGACACACTTTGATTGAGAAAAACAAAAACATAAGGAAAGAATATACAGAAAGAGTCAGGACAATGTTATACCAGAGAATATATGAAATGCCAATAAATTTGAACATTTCTATAAAGGGGACCATTTCCTACCTCCTAAAGTTTACCAAAACTGACACAAGAGGAAATCATTTAAGGTCATCATGTCTGCCCTTGGCATTCTCTGAACGCCCTGGCCTCAGAAGGCAGCATCTGTGGTCCTTGGTAACCTGCGGAGAAGGGGCGGGGCTGAGGGAGGTTGGAACACTGCCCTCACAGAGGGAGTGGGTGTGGCCATCTCTGCTGTGACTGAACAAAGGACAGGGGAGCAGGGGGCCCACGGCAGGTCCCTCAGAGCCCTGCAGGCCCAGTGGTGTGTCACCAGCATTTAAGCCCAGGCCAAAAGGCGCTTACTTTGTCTGCACAGCTGCCTAAACTCTCACCTTTCCACTCAGGCCGCCCTCTTACTTGAAGTGTGTGTGGAACCTGTCCACGCAGTACACCTCGCTGCACAGCTAACCATAGGTCTGGGCATCGTAACTTCCTGCCAGGTGACCGAAGTTCGCAGGCAGATGGGTCCCTGGGACACAGACGGAGAGGCTCCTGCCCAGGCCACAGGCTGCACACTATCCCTGCCCCCAGATCGGGGGCCGCAAATCAGCCCTGTCTGAATCCCCAGCCTCTAGAGGGAGTAGTGGACCAACACTTCTAGAAAACGGAGTCCTCACGGGCAACTCATTGGAGATACACAAATAAAGCTTTGCCGACTTTCTGCTGAAACTTACAAGCGTTCACACCTAAGCCTCTTACAAGGTCAGCTGTTTAGCTAAACATGAGCTCATGATCTAAATTTACACAATAATGAAGAAATCATCTACGAGGGGAGACAATCAGCAAAAACAATCAATACCAGAATTAGATTCCCAAGGCCATCCATCAGATGTTGGAATAATCAGGTGCAAGGCAGAAAGTATACAGAAAACCTGAACTGAAACAAGGAACAAGGATGTTTTAAAGACTGGTAGGATCTCTAAAACATTTTTAAAGTACATGTCATTGATAAAGCTAAATACACAATGGTTGTGTAATACAACAGATTAATCATTGAGAAGAGTGAAATTATGCTGTTTTGAAAACTGTGGCAGTTCAGATTTTGTGCCTAATTATATAAGAAGATTTCTCTAAAAAATACACATTATTTCAAAGACTGATTGGCCGTGAAATAAGTTAAGGGTATTTCAAATGGCTTGTCTGCAAAGAAAGGTGAGATGTAGGGAATCACAGAAAGTCGAGGGGAAAATATGTCAATATATACATTGCTATATGGTGAACTAAGCCCTAGGCCAGCAACAATGGAGAGGACCTGAACCTTAGAAACGTACGAGTAAGCTGGAATCTTCCAAAGTTCAAATCTTTATAAGTAAAAAGATTTATTAAAATGAATAACCAAGTGTTTTAATTGACATCAGAAGAGCATACCAATAAACCCTGAGAATATAGAAAAAAGATAAATAAAGATATGAGCAGAACTGAATACAACAGAAAACGTATAAAATTGAGGTGATTTAGTAAGTCCAAAGAATATTCTTTGAAAAGATTGAAAAGACACACTTTGATTGAGAAAAACAAAAACATAAGGAAAGAATATACAGAAAGGGTCAGGACAATGTTATACCAGAGAATATATGAAATGCCAATAAATTTGAACATTTCTATAAAGGAGACCATTTCCTACCTCCTAAAGTTTACCAAAACTGACACAAGAGGAAATCATTTAAGGTCATCATGTCTGCCCTTGGCATTCTCTGAACGCCCTGGCCTCAGAAGGCAGCATCTGTGGTCCTTGGTAACCTGCGGAGAAGGGGCGGGGCTGAGGGAGGTTGGAACACTGCCCTCACAGAGGGAGTGGGTGTGGCCATCTCTGCTGTGACTGAACAAAGGACAGGGGAGCAGGGGGCCCACGGCAGGTCCCTCAGAGCCCTGCAGGCCCAGTGGTGTGTCACCAGCATTTAAGCCCAGGCCAAAAGGCGCTTACTTTGTCTGCACAGCTGCCTAAACTCTCACCTTTCCACTCAGGCCGCCCTCTTACTTGAAGTGTGTGTGGAACCTGTCCACGCAGTACACCTTGCTGCACAGCTAACCATAGGTCTGGGCATCGTAACTTCCTGCCAGGTGACCGAAGTTCGCAGGCAGATGGGTCCCTGGGACACAGACGGAGAGGCTCCTGCCCAGGCCACAGGCTGCACACTATCCCTGCCCCCAGATCAGGGGCCGCAAATCAGCCCTGTCTGAATCCCCAGCCTCTAGAGGGAGTAGTGGACCAACACTTCTAGAAAACGGAGTCCTCAAGGGCAACTCATTGGAGATACACAAATAAAGCTTTGCCGACTTTCTGCTGAAACTTACGAGCGTTCACACCTAAGCCTCTTACAAGGTCAGCTGTTTAGCTAAACATGAGCTCATGATCTAAATTTACACAATAATGAAGAAATCATCTACGAGGGGAGACAATCAGCAAAAACAATCAATACCAGAATTAGATTCCCAAGGCCATCCATCAGATGTTGGAATAATCAGGTGCAAGGCAGAAAGTATACAGAAAACCTGAACTGAAACAAGGAACAAGGATGTTTTCAAAGACTGGTAGGATCTCTAAAACATTTTTAAAGTACATGTCATTGATAAAGCTAAATACACAATGGTTGTGTAATACAACAGATTAATCATTGAGAAGAGTGAAATTTTGCTGTTTTGAAAACTGTGGCAGTTCAGATTTTGTGCCTAATTATATAAGAAGATTTCTCTAAAAAATACACATTATTTCAAAGACTGATTGGCTGTGAAATAAGTTAAGGGTATTTCAAATGGCTTGTCTGCAAAGAAAGGTGAGATGTAGGGAATCACAGAAAGTCGAGGGGAAAATATGTCAATATATACATTGCTATATGGTGAACTAAGCCCTAGGCCAGCAACAATGGAGAGGACCTGAACCTTAGAAACGTACGAGTAAGCTGGAATCTTCCAAAGTTCAAATCTTTATAAGTAAAAAGATTTATTAAAATGAATAACCAAGTGTTTTAATTGACATCAGAAGAGCAAACCAATAAACCCTGAGAATATAGAAAAAAGATAAATAAAGATATGAGCAGAACTGAATACAACAGAAAACGTATAAAATTGAGGTGATTTAGTAAGTCCAAAGAATATTCTTTGAAAAGATTGAAAAGACACACTTTGATTGAGAAAAACAAAAACATAAGGAAAGAATATACAGAAAGGGTCAGGACAATGTTATACCAGAGAATATATGGAATGCCAATAAATTTGAACATTTCTATAAAGGGGACCATTTCCTACCTCCTAAAGTTTACCAAAACTGACACAAGAGGAAATCATTTAAGCTCATCATGTCTTCCCTTGGCATTCTCTGAACGCCCTGGCCTCAGAAGGCAGCATCTGTGGTCCTTGGTAACCTGCGGAGAAGGGGCGGGGCTGAGGGAGGTTGGAACACTGCCCTCACAGAGGGAGTGGGTGTGGCCATCTCTGCTGTGACTGAACAAAGGACAGGGGAGCAGGGGGCCCATGGCAGGTCCCTCAGAGCCCTGCAGGCCCAGTGGTGTGTCACCAGCATTTAAGCCCAGGCCAAAAGGCGCTTACTTTGTCTGCACAGCTGCCTAAACTCTCACCTTTCCACTCAGGCCGCCCTCTTACTTGAAGTGTGTGTGGAACCTGTCCACGCAGTACACCTCGCTGCACAGCTAACCATAGGTCTGGGCATCGTAACTTCCTGCCAGGTGACCGAAGTTCGCAGGCAGATGGGTCCCTGGGACACAGACGGAGAGGGTCCTGCCCAGGCCACAGGCTGCACACTCTCCCTGCCCCCAGATCGGGGGCCGCAAATCAGCCCTGTCTGAATCCCCAGCCTCTAGAGGGAGTATTGGACTAGCACTTCTAGAAAACGGAGTCCTCATGGGCAACTCATTGGAGATACACAAATAAAGCTTTGCCGACTTTCTGCTGAAACTTACGAGCGTTCACACCTAAGCCTCCTACAAGGTCAGCTGTTTAGCTAAACATGAGCTCATGATCTAAATTTACACAATAATGAAGAAATCATCTACGAGGGGAGACAATCAGCAAAAACAATCAATACCAGAATTAGATTCCCAACGCCATGCATCAGATGTTGGAATAATCAGGTGCAAGGCAGAAAATATACATAAAACTGGAACTGAAACAGGAACAAGGATGTTTTCAAAGACTGGTAGGATCTCTAAAACAGTTTTAAAGTACATGTCATTGATAAAGCTAAATACACAATGGTTGTGTAATACAACAGATTAATCATTGAGAAGAGTGAAATTATGCTGTTTTGAAAACTATGGCAGGTCAGATTTTCTGCCTAATTATATAAGAAGATTTCTCTAAAAATTACACATTATTTCAAAGTCTTATTAGCTGTGAAATAAGTTAAGGGTATTTCAAATGGCTTCTCTGCAAAGAAAGGTGAGATGTAGGGAATCACAGAAAGTCGAGGGGAAAATATGTCAATATATACATTGCTATATGGTGAACTAAGCCTTAGGCCAGCAACAATGGAGAGGACCTGACCCTTAGAAACTTACGAGTAAGCTGGAATCTTCAAAAGTTCAAATCTTTATAAGTAAAAAGTTTTATTAAAATGAATAACCAAGTGTTTTAATTGACATCAGAAGATCAAACCAATAATCCCTGAGAATATAGGAAAAAGATAAATAAAGATATGGGCAGAACTGAATACAACAGAAAACATATTAAATTGAGGTGATTTAGTAAGTCCAAAGAATATTCTTTGAAAACATTTAAAAGACACACTTTGAGGAAAACAAAGACATAAGGAAAGAATATACAGAAAGAGTCAGGACAATGTTATAGCAGAGAATATATGAAATGCCAGTAAATTTGAACATTTCTGTAAAGGGGACCATTTCCTAGCTCCTAAAGTTTACCAAAACTGACACAAGAAGAAATCTTTAAGGTCATCATGTCTGCCCTTGGCATTCTAGGAACGCCCTGGCCTCAGAAGACAACATCTGTAGTCTATGGTAACACGCTGTGAAAGGCCGGGGCTGAGGGAGGTTGGAACACTGCCCTCACAGAGGGAGAGGGTGTGGCCATCTCTGCTGTGACTGAACAAAGGACAGGGGAGCAGGGGGCCCAGGGCAGGTCCCTCATAGCCCTGCAGGCCCAGTGGTGTGTCACCAGCATTTAGGCCCAGGCCAAAAGCCGCCTAATTTTTCTGCACAGCTACCTAAACTCTCACCTTTCCACTCAGGCCGCCCTCTTACTTGAAGTGTGTGTGGAACCTGTCCACGCAGTACACCTTGCTGCACAGCTAACCATAGGTCTGGGCATCGTAACTTCCTGCCAGGTGACCGAAGTTCGCAGGCAGATGGGTCCCTGGGACACAGGCGGAGAGGCTCCTGCCCAGGCCACAGGCTGCCCACTGTCCCTGCCCCAGATCGGAGGCCACAAATCAGCCCTGTCTGAATCCCCAGCCTCTAGAGGGAGTAGTGGACCAACACTTCTAGAAAACGGAGTCCTCACGGGCAACTCATTGGAGATACACAAATAAAGCTTTGCCGACTTTCTGCTGAAACTTACGAGCGTTCACACCTAAGCCTCTTACAAGGTCAGCTCTTTAGCTAAACATGAGCTCATGATCTAAATTTACACAATAATGAAGAAATCATCTACGAGGGGAGACAATCAGCAAAAACAATCAATACCAGAATTAGATTCCCAAGGCCATCCATCAGATGTTGGAATAATCAGGTGCAAGGCAGAAAGTATACAGAAAACCTGAATTGAAACAAGGAACAAGGATGTTTTCAAAGACTGGTAGGATCTCTAAAACATTTTTAAAGTACATGTCATTGATAAAGCTAAATACACAATGGTTGTGTAATACAACAGATTAATCATTGAGAAGAGTGAAATTATGCTGTTTTGAAAACTGTGGCAGTTCAGATTTTGTGCCTAATTATATAAGAAGATTTCTCTAAAAAATACACATTATTTCAAAGACTGATTGGCTGTGAAATAAGTTAAGGGTATTTCAAATGGCTTGTCTGCAAAGAAAGGTGAGATGTAGGGAATCACAGAAAGTCGAGGGGAAAATATGTCAATATATACATTGCTATATGGTGAACTAAGCCCTAGGCCAGCAACAATGGAGAGGACCTGAACCTTAGAAACTTACGAGTAAGCTGGAATCTTCCTAAGTTCAAATCTTTATAAGTAAAAAGATTTATTAAAATGAATAACCAAGTGTTTTAATTGACATCAGAAGATCAAACCAATAAACCCTGAGAATATAGAAAAAAGATAAATAAAGATATGAGCAGAACTGAATACAACAGAAAACGTATAAAATTGAGGTGATTTAGCAAATGCAAAGAATATTCTTTGAAAAGATGGAAAAGACACACTTTGATTAAGGAAAACATAAACATAAGGAAAGAATATACTGAAAGAGTCAGGACAATGTTATAGCAGAGAATATATGAAATGCCAGTAAATTTGAACATTTCTGTAAAGGGGACCATTTCCTAGCTCCTAAAGTTTACCAAAACTGACACAAGAGGAAATCATTTAAGGTCATCATGTCTGCCCTTGGCATTCTCGGAACGCCGTGGCCTCAGAAGGCAGCATCTGTAGTCCATGTTTACCTGCAGATAAGGGGCGGGGCAGAGGAAGGTTGGAACACTTCCCTCACAGAGGGAGTGGGTGTGGCCATCTCTGCTGTGACCGAACAAAGAACAGGGGCTCAGGGGGCCCAGGGCAGGTCCCTCAGAGCCCTGCAGGCCCAGTGGTGTGTCACCAGCATTTAGGCCCAGGCCAAAAGGCGCCGACTTTGTCTGCACAGCTGCCTAAACTCTCACCTTTCCACTCAGGCCGCCCTCTTACTTGAAGTGTGTGTGGAATCTGTCCACGCAGTACACCTCGCTGCACAGTTAACCATAGGTCTGGGCATCATAACTTCCTGCCAGGTGACCGAAGTTCGCAGGCAGATGGGTCCCTGGGACACAGGCGGAGAGGCTCCAGCCCAGGCCACAGGCTTGCCACTGTCCCTGCCCCAGATCGGGGGCCGCAAATCAGCCCTGTCTGAATCCCCAGCCTCTAGAGGGAGTAGTGGACAAACACTTCTAGAAAACGGAGTTCTCACTGGCAACTCATTGGAGATACACAAATAAAGCTTTGCCGACTTTCTGCTGAAACTTACGAGCATTCACACCTAAGCCTCTTACAAGGTCAGCTGTTTAGCTAAACATGAGCTCATGATCAAAATTTACACAATAATGAAGAAATCATCTACGAGGGGAGATAATCAGCAAAAACAATCAATACCAGAATTAGATTCCCAAGGCCATCCATCAGATGTTGGAATAATCAGGTGCAAGGCTGATAATATACATAAAACTGGAACTGAAACAGGAACAAGGATGTTTTCAAAGACTGGTAGGATCTATAAAACAGTTTTAAAGTACATGTCATTGATAAAGCTAAATAGACAATGGTTGTGTAATACAACAGATTAATCATTGAGAAGAGTGAAATTATGCTGTTTTGAAAACTATGGCAGGTCAGATTTTCTGCATAATTATATAAGAAGATTTCCCTAAAAATTACACATTATTTCAAAGTCTTATTAGCTGTGAAATAAGTTAAGGGTATTTCAAATGGCTTCTCTGCAAAGAAAGGTGAGATGTAGGGAATCACAGAAAGTCGAGGGGAAAATATGTCAATATATACATTGCTATATGGTGAACTAAGCCGTAGGCCAGCAACAATGGAGAGGACCTGACCCTTAGAAACTTACGAGTAAGCTGGAATCTTCAAAAGTTCAAATCTTTATAAGTAAAAAGTTTTATTAAAATGAATAACCAAGTGTTTTAATTGACATCAGAAGATCAAACCAATAAACCCTGAGAATATAGGAAAAAGATAAATAAAGATATAGGCAGAACTGAATACAACAGAAAACATATTAAATTGAGGTGATTTAGTAAGTCCAAAGAATATTCTTTGAAAACATTTAAAAGACACACTTTGAGGAAAACAAAGACATAAGGAAAGAATATACAGAAAGAGTCAGGACAATGTTATAGCAGAGAATATATGAAATGCCAGTAAATTTGAACATTTCTGTAAAGGGAACCATTTCCTAGCTCCTAAAGTTTACCAAAACTGACACAAGAAGAAATCTTTAAGGTCATCATGTCTGCCCTTGGCATTCTCGGAACGCCCTGGCCTCAGAAGACGACATCTGTAGTCTATGGTAACATGCTGTGAAAGGCCGGGGCTGAGGGAGGTTGGAACACTGCCCTCACAGAGGGAGTGGGTGTGGCCATCTCTGCTGTGACTGAACAAAGGACAGGGGAGCAGTGGGCCCAGGGCAGGTCCCTCATAGCCCTGCAGGCCCAGTGGTGTGTCACCAGCATTTAGGCCCAGGCCAAAAGTCGCCTCCTTTGTCTGCACAGCTGCCTAAACTCTCACCTTTCCACTCAGGCCGCCCTCTTACTTGAAGTGTGTGTGGAACCTCTCCACGCAGTACACCTCGCTGCACAGCTAACCATAGGTCTGGGCATCGTAACTTCCTGCCAGGTGACCGAAGTTCGCAGGCTGATGGGTCCCTGGGACACTGGCGGAGAGGCTCCTGCCCAGGCCACAGGCTGCCCACTGTCCCTGCCCCAGATCGGAGGCCACAAATCAGCCCTGTCTGAATCCCCAGCCTCTAGAGGGAGTAGTGGACCAACACTTCTAGAAAACGGAGTCCTCACGGGCAACTCATTGGAGATACACAAATAAAGCTTTGCCGACTTTCTGCTGAAACTTACGAGCGTTCACACCTAAGCCTCTTACAAGGTCAGCTGTTTAGCTAAACATGAGCTCATGATCTAAATTTACACAATAATGAAGAAATCATCTACGAGGGGAGACAATCAGCAAAAACAATCAATACCAGAATTAGATTCCCAAGGCCATCCATCAGATGTTGGAATAATCAGGTGCAAGGCAGAAAGTATACAGAAAATCTGAACTGAAACAAGGAACAAGGATGTTTTCAAAGACTGGTAGGATCTCTAAAACATTTTTAAAGTACATGTCATTGATAAAGCTAAATACACAATGGTTGTGTAATACAACAGATTAATCATTGAGAAGAGTGAAATTATGCTGTTTTGAAAACTGTGGCACTTCAGATTTTGTGCCTAATTATATAAGAAGATTTCTCTAAAAAATACACATTATTTCAAAGATTGATTGGCTGTGAAATAAGTTAAGGGTATTTCAAATCGCTTGTCTGCAAAGAAAGGTGAGATGTAGGGAATCACAGAAAGTCGAGGGGAAAATATGTCAATATATACATTGCTATATGGTGAACTAAGCCCTAGGCCAGCAACAATGGAGAGGACCTGAACCTTAGAAACTTACGAGTAAGCTGGAATCTTCCAAAGTTCAAATCTTTATAAGTAAAAAGATTTATTAAAATGAATAACCAAGTGTTTTAATTGACATCAGAAGAGCAAACCAATAAACCATGAGAATATAGAAAAAAGATAAATAAAGATATGAGCAGAACTGAATACAACAGAAAACGTATAAAATTGAGGTGATTTAGTAAGTCCAAAGAATATTCTTTGAAAAGATTGAAAAGACACACTTTGATTGAGAAAAACAAAAACATAAGGAAAGAATATACAGAAAGGGTCAGGACAATGTTATACCAGAGAATATATGAAATGCCAATAAATTTGAACATTTCTATAAAGGGGACCATTTCCTACCTCCTAAAGTTTACCAAAACTGACACAAGAGGAAATCATTTAAGGTCATCATGTCTGCCCTTGGCATTCTCTGAACGCCCTGGCCTCAGAAGGCAGCATCTGTAGTCCATGGTAACCTGCGGAGAAGGGGCGGGGCTGAGGGAGGTTGGAACACTGCCCTCACAGAGGGAGTGGGTGTGGCCATCTCTGCTGTGACTGAACAAAGGACAGGGGAGCAGGGGGCCCACGGCAGGACCCTCAGAGCCCTGCAGGCCCAGTGGTGTGTCACCAGCATTTAAGCCCAGGCCAAAAGGCGCTTACTTTGTCTGCACAGCTGCCTAAACTCTCCCCTTTCCACTCAGGCCGCCCTCTTACTTGAAGTGTGTGTGGAACCTGTCCACGCAGTACACCTCGCTGCACAGCTAACCATAGGTCTGGGCATCGTAACCTCCTGCCAGGTGACCGAAGTTCGCAGGCAGATGGGTCCCTGGGACACAGACGGAGAGGCTCCTGCTCAGGCCACAGGCTGCACACTATCCCTGCCCCAGATCGGGGTCCGCAAATCAGCCCTGTCTGAATCCCCAGCCTCTAGAGGGAGTATTGGACCAGCACTTCTAGAAAACGGAGTCCTCACGGGCAACTCATTGGAGATACACAAATAAAGCTTTGCCGACTTTCTGCTGAAACTTACGAGCGTTCACACCTAAGCCTCTTACAAGGTCAGCTGTTTAGCTAAACATGAGCTCCTGATCTAAATTTACACAATAATGAAGAAATCATCTACGAGGGGAGACAATCAGCAAAAACAATCAATACCAGAATTAGATTCCCAACGCCATGCATCAGATGTTGGAATAATCAGGTGCAAGGCAGAAAATATATATAAAACTGGAACTGAAACAGGAACAAGGATGTTTTCAAAGACTGGTAGGATCTCTAAAACATTTTTAAAGTACATGTCATTGATAAAGCTAAATACACAATGCTTGTGTAATACAACAGATTAATCATTGAGAAGAGTGAAATTATCCTGTTTTGAAAACTATGGCAGGTGAGATTTTCTGCCTAATTATATAAGAAGATTTCTCTAAAAAATACATATTATTTCAAAGAGTTATTGGCTGTGAAATAAGTTAAGGGTATTTCAAATGGCTTGTCTGCCAAGAAAGGTGAGATGTAGGGAATCACAGAAAGTCGAGGGTAAAATATGTCAATATATAAATTGCTATATGGTGAACTAAGCCTTAGGCCACCAACAATGGTGTGGACCTGACCCTTAGAAACTTACGAGTAAGCTGGAATCTTCCAAAGTTCAAATCTTTATAAGTAAAAAGGTTTATTAAAATGAATAACCAAGTGTTTTAATAAACATCAGATGAGCAAACCAATAAACCCTGAGAATATAGAAAAAAAGATAAATAAAGATATGAGCAGAACTGAATACAACAGAAAACGTATAAAATTGAGGTGATTTAGTAAGTCCAAAGAATATTCTTTGAAAAGATTGAAAAGACTCACTTTGATTGAGAAAAACATAAACATAAGGAAAGAATATACAGAAAGGGTCAGGACAATGTTATACCAGAGAATATATGAAATGCCAATAAATTTGAACATTTCTATAAAGGGGACCATTTCCTACCTCCTAAAGTTAACAAAACTGACACAAGAGGAAATCATTTAAGGTCATCATGTCTGCCCTTGGCATTCTCGGAACGCCCTGGCCTCAGAAGGCAGCATCTGTAGTCCATGGTAACCTGCGGAGAAGGGGCGGGGCTGAGGGAGGTTGGAACACTGCCCTCACAGAGGGAGTGGATGTGGCCATCTCTGCTGTGACTGAACAAAGGACAGGGGCTCAGGGGGTCCAGGGCAGGTCACTCAGAGCCCTGCAGGCCCAGTGGTGTGTCACAAGCATTTAGGCCCAGGCCAAAAGGCGCCTCCTTTGTCTGCACAGCTGCCTGAACTCTCACCATTCCACTCAGGCTGCCCTCTTACATGAAGTGTGTGTGGAACCTGTCCATGAAGTACACCTCGCTGCACAGCTAACCATAGGTCTGAGCATCGTAACTTCATGCCAGGTGACCGAAGTTCGCAGGCAGATGGGTCCCTGGGACACAGGCGGAGAGGCTCCTGCCCTGGCAACAGGCTGCCCACTGTCCATGCCCCAGATCGGGGGCTGCAAATCAGCCCTGTCTGAATCCCCAGCCTCTAGAGGGAGTATAGGACCAGCACTTCTAGAAAACGGAGTTCTCACGGGCAACTCATTGGAGATACACAAATAAAGCTTTGCCGACTTTCTGCTGAAACTTACGAGCGTTCACACCTAAGCCTCTTACAAGGTCAGCTGTTTAGCTAAACATGAGCTCATGATCTAAATTTACACAATAATGAAGAAATCATCTACGAGGGGAGACAATCAGCAAAAACAATCAATACCAGAATTAGATTCCCAAGGCCATCCATCATATGTTGGAATAATCAGGTGCAAGGCAGAAAGTATACATAAAACTGGAACTGAAACAAGGAACAAGGATGTTTTCAAAGACTGGTAGGATCTCTAAAACATTTTTAAAGTACATGTTATTGATAAAGCTAAATACACAATGGTTGTGTAATACAAAAGATTAATCATTGAGAAGAGTGAAATTATGCTGTTTTGAAAACTATGGAAGGTCAGATTTTCTGCCTAATTATATAAGAAGATTTCTCTAAAAAATACACATTATTTCAAAGTCTTATTGGCTGTGAAATAAGTTATTGATAATTCAAATGGCTTGTCCGCAAAGAAAGGAGAGATGTAGGGAATCACAGAAAGTCGAGGGGAAAATATGTGAATATATGCATTGCTATATGGTGAACTAAGCCTTAGGCCAGCAACAATGGAGTGGACCTGACCCTTAGAAACTTACGAGTAAGCTGGAATCTTCCAAAGTTCAAATCTTTATAAGTAAAAAGATTTATTAAAATGAATAACCAAGTGTTTTAATTGACATCAGAAGAGCAAACCAATAAACCCAGAGAATATAGAAAAAAGATAAATAAAGATATGAGCAGAACTGAATACCACAGAAAACTTATAAACTTGAGGTGATTTAGTAAGTCCAAAGAATATTCTTTGAAAAGATTGAAAAGACACACTTTGATTGAGAAAAACGAAAACATAAGGAAAGAATATACAGAAAGAGTCAGGACAATGTTATAGCAGAGAATATATGAAATGCCAGTAAATTTGAACATTTCTGTAAAGGGGACCATTTCCTAGCTCCTAAAGTTTACCAAAACTGACACAAGAGGAAATCATTTAAGGTCATCATGTCTGCCCTTGCAATTCACGGAACGCCCTGGCCTCAGAAGGCAGCATCTGTAGTCCATGGTAACCTGCAGAGAAGGGGCGGGGCTGAGGGAGGTTGGAACACTGCCCTCACAGAGGGATAGGGTGTGGCCATCTCTGCTGTGACTGAACAAAGGACAGGGGAGCAGGGGGCCCAGGGCAGGTCCCTCAGAGCCCTGCAGGCCCAGTGGTGTGTAACCAGCATTTAGGCCCAGTCCAAAAGGCGCCTACTTTGTCTGCACAGCTGCCTAAACTCTCATCTTTCCACTCAGGCCGCCCTCTTACTTGAATTGTGTGTGGAACCTGTCCACGCAGTACACCTCGCTGCACAGTTTACCATAGGTCTGGGCATCATAACTTCCTGCCAGGTGACCGAAGTTCACAGGCAGATGGGTCCCTGGGACAAAGGCGGAGAGGCTCCTGCCCAGGACACAGGCTGCCCACTGCCCCTGCCCCAGATCGGAGGCCACAAATCAGCCCTGTCTGAATCCCCAGCCTCTAGAGGGAGTAGTGGACCAACACTTCTAGAAAACGGAGTCCTCACGGGCAACTCATTGGAGATACACAAATAAAGCTTTGCCGACTTTCTGCTGAAACTTACGAGTGTTCACACCTAAGCCTCTTACAAGGTCAGCTGTTTAGCTAAACATGAGCTCATGATCTAAATTTACACAATAATGAAGAAATCATCTACGAGGGGAGACAATCAGCAAAAACAATCAATACCAGAATTAGATTCCCAAGGCCATCCATCAGATGTTGGAATAATCAGGTGCAAGGCAGAAAATATACATAAAACTGGAACTGAAACAAGGAACAAGGATGTTTTCAAAGACTGGTAGGATCTCTAAAACATTTTTTATTCTTTTTGCGGTATGCGGGCCTCTCACTGTCGTGGCCTCTCCCGTTGCGGAGCACAGGCTCCGGACGCGCAGGCCCAGCGGCCATGGCTCTCGGGCCCAGCCGTTCCACGGCATATGGGATCCTCCCAGATCGGGGCACGAACCCGTATCTCCTGCATCGGCAGGCGGACTCTCAACCACTGCGCCACCAGGGAGGCCCCTAAAATATTTTTAAAGAACATGTCATTGATAAAGCTAAATACACAATGGTTGTGTAATACAACAGATTAATCATTGAGAAGAGTGAAATTATGCTGTTTTGAAAACTGTGGCAGTTCAGATTTTGTGCCTAATTATATAAGAAGATTTCTCTAAAAAATACACATTATTTCAAAGACTGATTGGCTGTGAAATAAGTTAAGGGTATTTCAAATGGCTTGTCTGCAAAGAAAGGTGAGATGTAGGGAATCACAGAAAGTCGAGGGGAAAATATGTCAATATATACATTGCTATATGGTGAACTAAGCCCTAGGCCAGCAACAATGGAGAGGACCTGAACCTTAGAAACTTACGAATAAGCTGGAATTTTCCAAAGTTCAAATCTTTATAAGTAAAAAGATTTATTAAAATGAATAACCAAGTGTTTTAATTGACATCAGAAGATCCAACCAATAAACCCTGAGAATAAAGAAAAAAGATAAATAAAGATATGAGCAGAACTGAATACAACAGAAAACGTATAAAATTGAGGTGATTTAGTAAGTCCAAAGAATATTCTTTGAAAAGATTGAAAAGACACACTTTGATTGAGAAAAACAAAAACATAAGGAAAGAATATACAGAAAGAGTCAGGACAATGTTAGAGCAGAGAATATATGAAATGCCAGTAAATTTGAACATTTCTGTAAAGGGGACCATTTCCTAGCTCCTAAAGTTTACCAAAACTGACAAAAGAGGAAATCATTTAAGGTCATCATGTCTGCCCTTGGCATTCTTGGAACACCCTGGCCTCAGAATGCTTCATTTGTAGTCCATGGTAACCTGCGGAGAAGGGGCGGGGCTGAGGGAGGTTGGAACACTGCCCTCACAGAGTGAGTGGGTGTGGCCATCTCTGCTGTGACTGAACAAAGGACAGGGGAGCAGGGGGCCCAGGGCAGGTCCCTCAGAGCCCTGCAGGCCCAGTGGTGTGTCACAAGCATTCAGGCCCAGGCTAAAAGGCGCCTCCTTTGTCTGCACAGCAGCCTATACTCTCACCTATCCACTCAGGCCGCCCTCTTACTTGAAGTGTGTGTGGAACCTGTCCACGCAGTACACCTCGCTGCACAGCTAACCATAGGTCTGGGCATCGTAACTTCCTGCCAGGTGACCGAAGTTCGCAGGCAGATGGGTCCCTGGGACACAGGCGGAGAGGCTCCTGCCCAGGCCACAGGCTGCCCACTGTCCCTGCCCCAGATCGGGGGCCGCAAATCAGCCCTGTCTGAATCCCCAAACTCTAGATGGAGTATTGGACCAGCACTTCTAGAAAACGGAGTCCTCACGGGCAACTCATTGGAGATACAAAAATAAAGCTTTGCCGACTTTCTGCTGAAACTTACGAGCGTTCACACCTAAGCCTCTTACAAGGTCATCTGTTTAGCTAAACATTAGCTCATGATCTAAATTTACACAATAATGAAGAAATCATCTACGAGGGGAGACAATCAGCAAAAACAATCAATACCAGAATTAGATTCCCGAGGCCATCCATCAGATGTTGGAATAATCAGGTTCAAGGCAGAAAATATACATAAAACTGGAACTGAAACAGGAACAAGGATGTTTTCAAAGACTGGTAGGATCTCTAAAACAGTTTTAAAGTACATGTCATTGATAAAGCTAAATACACAATGGTTGTGTAATACAACAGATTAATCATTGAGAAGAGTGAAATTATGCTGTTTTGAAAACTATGGCAGGTGAGATTTTGTGCCTAATTATATAAGAAGATTTCTCTAAAAAATACACATTATTTCAAAGACTGATTGGCTGTGAAATAAGTTAAGGGTATTTCAAATGGCTTGTCTGCAAAGAAAGGTGAGATGTAGGGAATCCCAGAAAGTCGAGGGGAAAATATGTCAATATATACATTGCTATATGGTGAACTAAGCCTTAGACCAGCAACAATGGAGAGGACCTGAGCCTTAGAAACTAACGAGTAAGCTGGAATTTTCAAAAGTTCAAATCTTTATAAGTAAAAAGATTTATTAAAATGAATAACCAAGTGTTTTAATTGACATCAGATGATCAAACCAATAAACCCGGAGAATATAGAAAAAAGATAAATAAAGATATGAGCAGAACTGAATACAACAGAAAACGTATAAAATTGAGGTGATTTAGTAAGTCCAAAGAATATTCTTTGAAAAGATTGAAAAGACACACTTTGAGGAAAACAAAAACATAAGGAAAGAATATACAGAAAGAGTCAGGACAATGTTATAGCAGAGAATATATGAAATGCCAGTAAATTTGAACATTTCTGTAAAGGGGACCATTTCCTAGCTCCTAAAGTTTACCAAAACTGACACAAGAAGAAATCTTAAGGTCATCATGTCTGCCCTTGGCATTCTCGGAACGCCCTGGCCTCAGAAGGCAGCATCTGTAGTCTATGGTAACATGCGGAGAAAGGCCGGGGCTGAGGGAGGTTGGAACACTGCCCTCACAGAGGGAGTGGGTGTGGCCATCTCTGCTGTGACTGAACAAAGGACAGGGGAGCAGGGGGCCCAGGGCAGGTCCCTCATAGCCCTGCAGGCCCAGTGGTGTGTCACCAGCATTTAGGCCCAGGCCAAAAGGTGCCTACTTTTTCTGCACAGCTACCTAAACTCTCACATTTCCACTCAGGCCGCCCTCTTACTTGAAGTGTGTGTGGAACCTGTCCACGCAGTACACCTCGCTGCACAGCTAACCATAGGTCTGGGCATCGTAACTTCCTGCCAGGTGACGGAAGTTCGCAGGCAGATGGGTCCCTGGGACACAGGCGGAGAGGCTCCTGCCCAGGATACAGGCTGCCCATTGTCCTTGCCCCAGATCGGGGGCCGCAAATCAGCCCTGTCTGAATCCCCAGCCTCTAGAGGGAGTATTAGACCAGCACTTCTAGAAAACGGAATCCTCACGGGCAACTCATTGGAGATACACAAATAAAGCTTTGCCGACTTTCTGCTGAAACTTAGGAGCGTTCACACCTAAGCCTCTTACAAGCTCAGCTGTTTAGCTAAACATGAGCTCATGATCTAAATTTACACAATAATGAAGAAATCATCTACGAGGGGAGACAATCAGCAAAAACAATCAATACCAGAATTAGATTCCCAAGGCCATCCATCAGATGTTGGAATAATCAGGTTCAAGGCAGAAAATATACATAAAACTGGAACTGAAACAGGAACAAGGATGTTTTCAAAGACTGGTAGGATCTCTAAAACATTTTTAAAGTACATGTCATTGATAAAGCTAAATACACAATGGTTGTGTAATACAACAGATTAATCATTGAGAAGAGTGAAATTATGCTGTTTTGAAAACTATGGCAGGTAAGATTTTGTGCCTAATTATATAAGAAGATTTCTCTAAAAAATACAAATTATTTCAAAGACTTATTGGCTCTGAAATAAGTTAAGGGTATTTCAAATGGCTTGTCTGCAAAGAAAGGTGAGATTTAGGGAATCACAGAAAGTCGAGGGGAAAATATGTCAATATATACATTGCTATATGGTGAACTAAGCCTTAGGCCAGCAACAATGGAGAGGACCTGAGCCTTAGAAACTTACGAGTAAGCTGGAATCTTCAAAAGTTTAATCTTTATAAGTAAAAAGATTTATTAAAATGAATACCCAAGTGTTTTAATTGACATCAGAAGAGCAAACCAATAAACCCTGAGAATATAGAAAAAAGATAAATAAAGATATGAGCAGAACTGAATACAACAGAAAACTTATAAAATTGAGGTGATTTAGCAAATGCAAAGAATATTCTTTGAAAAGATGGAAAAGACACACTTTGATTAAGGAAAACAAAAACAGAAGGAAAGAATATACTGAAAGTGTCAGGACAATGTTATAGCAGAGAATATATGAAATGCCAGTAAATTTGAACATTTCTGTAAAGGGGACCATTTCCTAGCTCCTAAAGTTTACCAAAACTGACACAAGAGGAAATCATTTAAGGTCATCATGTCTGCCCTTGGCATTCTCGGAACGCCGTGGCCTCAGAAGGCAGCATCTGTAGTCCATGGTAACCTGCAGATAAGGGGCGGGGCAGAGGAAGTTTGGAACACTTCCCTCACACAGGGAGTGGGTGTGGCAATCTCTGCTGTGACTGAACAAAGGCCAGGGGAGAAGTGGGCCCAGGGCAGGTCCCTCAGAGCCCTGCAGGCCCAGTGGTGTGTCACCAGCATTTAGGCCCAGGCCAAAAGGCGCCGACTTTGTCTGCACAGCTGCCTAAACTCTCACCTTTCCAGTCAGGCCGCCCTCTTACTTGAAGTGTGTGTGGAATCTGTCCACGCAGTACACCTCGCTGCACAGTTAACCATAGGTCTGGGCATCGTAACTTCCTGCCAGGTGACCAAAGTTCGCAGGCAGATGGGTCCCTGGGACACAGGCGGAGAGGCTCCAGCCCAGGCCACAGGCTTGCCACTGTCCCTGCCCCAGATCGGGGGCCGCAAATCAGCCCTGTCTGAATCCCCAGCCTCTAGAGGGAGTAGTGGAGAAACACTTCTAGAAAACGGAGTTCTCACTGGCAACTCATTGGAGATACACAAATAAAGCTTTGCCGACTTTCTGCTGAAACTTACGAGCATTCACACCTAAGCCTCTTACAAGGTCAGCTGTTTAGCTAAACATGAGCTCATGATCAAAATTTACACAATAATGAAGAAATCATCTACGAGGGGAGACAATCAGCAAAAACAATCAATACCAGAATTAGATTCCCAAGGCCATCCATCAGATGTTGGAATAATCAGGTGCAAGGCAGAAAGTATACATAAAACTGGAACTGAAACAAGGAACAAGGATGTTTTCAAAGACTGGTAGGATCTCTAAAACATTTTTAAAGTACATGTCATTGATAAAGCTAAATAGACAATGGTTGTGTAATACAACAGATTAATCATTGAGAAGAGTGAAATTATGCTGTTTTGAAAACTATGGCAGGTCAGATTTTCTGCCTAATTATATAAGAAGATTTCTCTAAAAATTACACATTATTTCAAAATCTTATTAGCTGTGAAATAAGTTAAGGGTATTTCAAATGGCTTCTCTGCAAAGAAAGGTGAGATGTAGTGAATCACAGAAAGTCGAGGGGAAAATATGTCAATATATACATTGCTATATGGTGAACTAAGCCTTAGGCCAGCAACAATGGAGAGAACCTGACCCTTAGAAACTTACGAGTAAGCTGGAATCTTCAAAAGTTCAAATCTTTATAAGTAAAAAGTTTTATTAAAATGAATAACCAAGTGTTTTAATTGACATCAGAAGATCAAACCAATAAACCCTGAGAATATAGGAAAAAGATAAATAAAGATATGGGCAGAACTGAATACAACAGAAAACATATTAAATTGAGGTGATTTAGGAAGTCCAAAGAATATTCTTTGAAAACATTTAAAAGACACACTTTGAGGAAAACAAAGACATAAGGAAAGAATATACAGAAAGAGTCAGGACAATGTTATAGCAGAGAATATATGAAATGCCAGTAAATTTGAACATTTCTGTAAAGGGGACCATTTCCTAGCTCCTAAAGTTTACCAAAACTGACACAAGAAGAAATCTTTAAGGTCATCATGTCTGCCCTTGGCATTCTCGGAACGCCCTGGCCTCAGAAGGCAACATCTGTAGTCTATGGTAACATGCTGTGAAAGGCCGGGGCTGAGGGAGGTTGGAACACTGCCCTCACAGAGGGAGTGGGTGTGGCCATCTCTGCTGTGACTGAACAAAGGACAGGGGAGCAGGGGGCCCAGGGCAGGTCCCTCATAGCCCTGCAGGCCAGTGGTGTGTCACCAGCATTTAGGCCCAGGCCAAAAGGCGCCTACTTTTTCTGCACAGCTACCTAAACTCTCACATTTCCACTCAGGCCGCCCTCTTACTTGAAGTGTGTGTGGAACCTGTCCACGCAGTACACCTCGCTGCACAGCTAACCATAGGTCTGGGCATCGTAACTTCCTGCCAGGTGACCGAAGTTCGCAGGCAGATGGGTCCCTGGGCGACAGGCGGAGAGGATCCTGCCCAGGCTACAGGCTGCCCACTGTCCTTGCCCCAGATCGGGGGCCGCAAATCAGCCCTGTCTGAATCCCCAGCCTCTAGACGGAGTATTAGACCAGCACTTCTAGAAAACGGAATCCTCACGGGCAACTCATTGGAGATACACAAATAAAGCTTTGCCGACTTTCTGCTGAAACTTACGAGCGTTCACACCTAAGCCTCTTACAAGGTCAGCTGTTTAGCTAAACATGAGCTCATGATCTAAATTTACAAAATAATGAAGAAATCATCTACGAGGGGAGACAATCAGCAAAAAACAATCAATACCAGAATTAGATTCCCAAGGCCATCCATCAGATGTTGGAATAATCAGGTTCAAGGCACAAAATATACATAAAACTGGAACTGAAACAGGAACAAGGATGTTTTCAAAGACTGGTAGGATCTCTAAAACATTTTTAAAGTACATGTCACTGATAAAGCTAAATACACAATGGTTGTGTAATACAACAGATTAATCATTGAGAAGAGTGAAATTATGCTGTTTTGAAAACTATGGTAGGTGAGATTTTCTGCCTAATTATATAAGAAGATTTCTCTAAAAAATACATATTATTTCAAAGACTTATTGGCTGTGAAATAAGTTAAGGGTATTTCAAATGGCTTGTCTGCAAAGAAAGGTGAGATGGAGGGAATCACAGAAAGTCGAGGGTAAAATATGTCAATATATAAATTGCTATATGGTGAACTAAGCCTTAGGCCAGCAACAATGGTGTGGACCTGACCCTTAGAAACTTACGAGTAAGCTGGAATCTTCCAAAGTTCAAATCTTTATAAGTAAAAAGATTTATTAAAATGAATAACCAAGTGTTTTAATAGACATCAGAAGAGCAAACCAATAAACCCGGAGAATATAGAAAAAAAGATAAATAAAGATATGAGCAGAACTGAATACAGCAGAAAATGTATAAAATTGAGGTGATTTAGTAGGTCCAAAGAATATTCTTTGAAAAGATTGAAAAGACACACTTTGATTGAGAAAAACAAAAACATAAGGAAAGAATATACAGAAAGAGTCAGGACAATGTTATAGCAGAGAATATATGAAATGCCAGTAAATTTGAACATTTCTGTAAAGGGGACCATTTCCTAGCTCCTAAAGTTTACCTAAACTGACACAAGAGGAAATCATTTAAGGTCATCATGTCTGCCCTTATCATTCTCGGAACGCCCTGGCCTCAGAAGTCAGCATCTGTAGTCCATGGTAACCTGCGGAGAAGGGGCGGGGCTGAGGGAGTTTGGAACACTGCCCTCACAGAGGGAGTGGGTGTGGCAATCTCTGCTGTGACTGAACAAAGGACAGGGGAGAAGGGGGCCCAGGGCAGGTTCCTCAGAGCCCTTCAGGCCCAGTGGTGTGTCACCAGCATTTAGGCCCAGGCCAAAAGGCGCCTCCTTTGTCTGCACAGCTGCCTAAACTCTCACCTTTCCACTCAGGCCGCCCTCTTACTTGAAGTGTGTGTGGAACCTGTCCACGCAGTACACCTCGCTGCACAGCTAACCATAGGTCTGGGCATCGTAACTTCCTGCCAGGTGACCGAAGTTCGCAGGCAGATGGGTCCCTGGGACACAGGCGGAGAGGCTCCTGCCCAGGCCACAGGCTGCCCACTGTCCCTGCCACAGATCGGAGGCCACAAATCAGCCCTGTCTGAATCCCCAGCCTCTAGAGGGAGTAGTGGACCAACACTTCTAGAAAACGGAGTCCTCACGGGCAACTCATTGGAGATACACAAATAAAGCTTTGCCGACTTTCTGCTGAAACTTACGAGCGTTCACACCTAAGACTCTTACAAGGTCAGCTGTTTAGCTAAACATGAGCTCATGATCTAAATTTACACAATAATGAAGAAATCATCTACGAGGGGAGACAATCAGCAAAAACAATCAATACCAGAATTAGATTCCCAAGGCCATCCATCAGATGTTGGAATAATCAGGTGCAAGGCAGAAAGTATACAGAAAACCTGAATTGAAACAAGGAACAAGGATGTTTTCAAAGACTGGTAGGATCTCTAAAACATTTTTAAAGTACATGTCATTAATAAAGCTAAATACACAATGGTTGTGTAATACAACAGATTAATCATTGAGAAGAGTGAAATTATGCTGTTTTGAAAACTGTGGCACTTCAGATTTTGTGCCTAATTATATAAGAAGATTTCTCTAAAAAATACACATTATTTCAAAGACTGATTGGCTGTGAAATAAGTTAAGGGTATTTCAAATGGCTTGTCTGCAAAGAAAGGTGAGATGTAGGGAATCACAGAAAGTCGAGGGGAAAATATGTCAATATATACATTGCTATATGGTGAACTAAGCCCTAGGCCAGCAACAATGGAGAGGACCTGAACCTTAGAAACTTACGAGTAAGCTGGAATCTTCCTAAGTTCAAATCTTTATAAGTAAAAAGATTTATTAAAATGAATAACCAAGTGTTTTAATTGACATCAGAAGATCAAACCAATAAACCCTGAGAATATAGAAAAAAGATAAATAAAGATATGAGCAGAACTGAATACAACAGAAAACGTATAAAATTGAGGTGATTTAGCAAATGCAAAGAATATTCTTTGAAAAGATGGAAAAGACACACTTTGATTAAGGAAAACATAAACATAAGGAAAGAATATACTGAAAGAGTCAGGACAATGTTATAGCAGAGAATATATGAAATGCCAGTAAATTTGAACATTTCTGTAAAGGGGACCATTTCCTAGCTCCTAAAGTTTACCAAAACTGACACAAGAGGAAATCATTTAAGGTCATCATGTCTGCCCTTGGCATTCTCGGAACGCCGTGGCCTCAGAAGGCAGCATCTGTAGTCCATGGTAACCTGCAGATAAGGGGCGGGGCAGAGGAAGGTTGGAACACTTCCCTCACAGAGGGAGTGGGTGTGGCCATCTCTGCTGTGACCGAACAAAGAACAGGGGCTCAGGGGGCCCAGGGCAGGTCCCTCAGAGCCCTGCAGGCCCAGTGGTGTGTCACCAGCATTTAGGCCCAGGCCAAAAGGCGCCGACTTTGTCTGCACAGCTGCCTAAACTCTCACCTTTCCACTCAGGCCGCCCTCTTACTTGAAGTGTGTGTGGAATCTGTCCACGCAGTACACCTCGCTGCACAGTTAACCATAGGTCTGGGCATCATAACTTCCTGCCAGGTGACCGAAGTTCGCAGGCAGATGTGTCCCTGGGACACAGGCGGAGAGGCTCCAGCCCAGGCCACAGGCTTGCCACTGTCCCTGCCCCAGATCGGGGGCCGCAAATCAGCCCTGTCTGAATCCCCAGCCTCTAGATGGAGTAGTGGACAAACACTTCTAGAAAACGGAGTTCTCACTGGCAACTCATTGGAGATACACAAATAAAGGTTTGCCGACTTTCTGCTGAAACTTACGAGCATTCACACCTAAGCCTCTTACAAGGTCAGCTGTTTAGCTAAACATGAGCTCATGATCAAAATTTACACAATAATGAAGAAATCATCTACGAGGGGAGATAATCAGCAAAAACAATCAATACCAGAATTAGATTCCCAAGGCCATCCATCAGATGTTGGAATAATCAGGTGCAAGGCTGATAATATACATAAAACTGGAACTGAAACAGGCACAAGGATGTTTTCAAAGACTGGTAGGATCTCTAAAACAGTTTTAAAGTACATGTCATTGATAAAGCTAAATACACAATGGTTGTGTAATACAACAGATTAATCATTGAGAAGAGTGAAATTATGCTGTTTTGAAAACTATGGCAGGTGAGATTTTGTGCCTAATTATATAAGAAGATTTCTCTAAACAATACACATTATTTCAAAGACTTATTGGCTGTGAAATAAGTTAAGGGTATTTCAAATGGCTTGTCTGCAAAGAAAGGTGAGATGTAGGGAATCACAGAAAGTCGAGGGGAAAATGTGTCAATATATACATTGCTATATGGTGAACTAAGCCTTAGGCCAGCAACAATGGAGAGGACCTGAGCCTGAGAAACTTACGAGTAAGCTGGAATCTTCCAAAGTTCAAATCTTTATAAGTAAAAAGATTTATTAAAATGAATAACCAAGTGTTTTAATTGACATCAGAAGATCAAACCAATAAACCCTGAGAATACAGAAAAAAGATAAATAAAGATATGAGCAGAACTAAATACAACAGAAAACGTATAAAATTGAGGTGATTTAGTAAGTCCAAAGAATATTCTTTGAAAAGATTGAAAAGACACACTTTGATTGAGGAAAACAAAAACATAAGGAAAGAATATACAGAGTCAGGACAATGTTATAGCAGAGAATATATGAAATGCCAGTAAATTTGAACATTTCTATAAAGGGGACCATTTCCTTTCTCCTAAAGTTTACCAAAACTGACACAAGAGGAAATCATTTAAGGTCATCATGTCTGCCCTTGGCATTCTCGGAACGCCCTGGCCTCAGAAGGCAGCATCTGTATTCCATGGTAACCTGCGGAGAAGGGGCGGGGCTGAGGGAGGTTGGAACACTGCCCTCACAGAGGGATAGGGTGTGGCCATCTCTGCTGTGACTGAACAAAGGACAGGGGAGCAGGGGGCCCAGGGCAGGTCCCTCAGAGCCCTGCAGGCCCAGTGGTGTGTAACCAGCATTTAGGCCCAGTCCAAAAGGCGCCTACTTTGTCTGCACAGCTGCCTAAACTCTCATCTTTCCACTCAGGCCGCCCTCTTACTTGAATTGTGTGTGGAACCTGTCCACGCAGTACACCTCGCTGCACAGTTAACCATAGGTCTCGGCATCATAACTTCCTGCCAGGTGACCGAAGTTCGCAGGCAGATGGGTCCCTGGGACAAAGGCGGAGAGGCTCCTGCCCAGGCCACAGGCTCCCCACTGCCCCTGCCCCAGATCGGGGTCCGCAAATCAGCTCTGTCTGAATCCCCAGCCTCTAGAGGGAGTAGTGGACCAACACTTCTAGAAAACGGAGTCCTCACGGGCAACTCATTGGAGATACACAAATGAAGCTTTGCCGACTTTCTGCTGAAACTTACGAGTGTTCACACTTAAGCCTCTTACAAGGTCAGCTGTTTAGCTAAACATGAGCTCATGATCTAAATTTACACAATAATGAAGAAATCATCTACGAGGGGAGACAATCAGCAAAAACAATCAATACCAGAATTAGATTCCCAAGGCCATCCATCAGATGTTGGAATAATCAGGTGCAAGGCAGAAAATATACATAAAACTGGAACTGAAACAAGGAACAAGGATGTTTTCAAAGACTGGTAGGATCTCTAAAACATTTTTTTTTCTTTTTGCGGTATGCGGGCCTCTCACTGTCGTGGCCTCTCCCGTTGCGGAGCACAGGCTCCGGACGCGCAGGCCCAGCGGCCATGGCTCTCGGGCCCAGCCGGTCCGCGGCATATGGGATCCTCCCAGATCGGGGCACGAACCCGTATCTCCTGCATCGGCAGGCGGACTCTCAACCACTGCGCCACCAGGGAGGCCCCTAAAACATTTTTAAAGAACATGTCATTGATAAAGCTAAATACACAATGGTTGTGTAATACAACAGATTAATCATTGAGAAGAGTGAAATTATGCTGTTTTGAAAACTGTGGCAGTTCAGATTTTGTGCCTAATTATATAAGAAGATTTCTCTAAAAAATACACATTATTTCAAAGACTGATTGGCTGTGAAATAAGTTAAGGGTATTTCAAATGGCTTGTCTGCAAAGAAAGGTGAGATGTAGGGAATCACAGAAAGTCGAGGGGAAAATATGTCAATATATACATTGCTATATGGTGAACTAAGCCCTAGGCCAGCAACAATGGAGAGGACCTGAACCTTAGAAACTTACGAATAAGCTGGAATTTTCCAAAGTTCAAATCTTTATAAGTAAAAAGATTTATTAAAATGAATAACCAAGTGTTTTAATTGACATCAGAAGATCCAACCAATAAACCCTGAGAATAAAGAAAAAAGATAAATAAAGATATGAGCAGAACTGAATACAACAGAAAACGTATAAAATTGAGGTGATTTAGTAAGTCCAAAGAATATTCTTTGAAAAGATTGAAAAGACACACTTTGATTGAGAAAAACAAAAACATAAGGAAAGAATATACAGAAAGAGTCAGGACAATGTTAGAGCAGAGAATATATGAAATGCCAGTAAATTTGAACATTTCTGTAAAGGGGACCATTTCCTAGCTCCTAAAGTTTACCAAAACTGACAAAAGAGGAAATCATTTAAGGTCATCATGTCTGCCCTTGGCATTCTTGGAACACCCTGGCCTCAGAATGCTTCATTTGTAGTCCATGGTAACCTGCGGAGAAGGGGCGGGGCTGAGGGAGGTTGGAACACTGCCCTCACAGAGTGAGTGGGTGTGGCCATCTCTGCTGTGACTGAACAAAGGACAGGGGAGCAGGGGGCCAAGGGCAGGTCACTCAGAGCCCTGCAGGCCCAGTGGTGTGTCACAAGCATTCAGGCCCAGGCCAAAAGGCGCCTCCTTTTTCTGCACAGCAGCCTAAACTCTCACCTATCCACTCAGGCCGCCCTCTTACTTGAAGTGTGTGTGGAACCTGTCCACGCAGTACACCTCGCTGCACAGCTAACCATAGGTCTGGGCATCGTAACTTCCTGCCAGGTGACCGAAGTTCGCAGGCAGATGGGTCCCTGGGACACAGGCGGAGAGGCTCCTGCCCAGGCCACAGGTTGCCCACTGTCCCTGCCCCAGATCGGGGGCCGCAAATCAGCCCTGTCTGAATCCCCAAACACTAGATGGAGTATTGGACCAGCACTTCTAGAAAACGGAGTCCTCACGGGCAACTCATTGGAGATACACAAATAAAGCTTTGCCGACTTTCTGCTGAAACTTACGAGCGTTCACACCTAAGCCTCTTACAAGGTCATCTGTTTAGCTAAACATTAGCTCATGATCTAAATTTACACAATAATGAAGAAATCATCTACGAGGGGAGACAATCAGCAAAAACAATCAATACCAGAATTAGATTCCCAAGGCCATCCATCAGATGTTGGAATAATCAGGTTCAAGGCAGAAAATATACATAAAACTGGAACTGAAACAGGAACAAGGATGTTTTCAAAGACTGGTAGGATCTCTAAAACAGTTTTAAAGTACATGTCATTGATAAAGCTAAATACACAATGGTTGTGTAATACAACAGATTAATCATTGAGAAGAGTGAAATTATGCTGTTTTGAAAACTATGGCAGGTGAGATTTTGTGCCTAATTATATAAGAAGATTTCTCTAAAAAATACACATTATTTCAAAGACTGATTGGCTGTGAAATAAGTTAAGGGTATTTCAAATGGCTTGTCTGCAAAGAAAGGTGAGATGTAGGGAATCCCAGAAAGTCGAGGGGAAAATATGTCAATATATACATTGCTATATGGTGAACTAAGCCTTAGGCCAGCAACAATGGAGAGGACCTGAGCTTTAGAAACTAACGAGTAAGCTGGAATTTTCAAAAGTTCAAATCTTTATAAGTAAAAAGATTTATTAAAATGAATAACCAAGTGTTTTAATTGACATCAGATGATCAAACCAATAAACCCGGAGAATATAGAAAAAAGATAAATAAAGATATGAGCAGAACTGAATACAACAGAAAACGTATAAAATTGAGGTGATTTAGTAAGTCCAAAGAATATTCTTTGAAAAGATTGAAAAGACACACTTTGAGGAAAACAAAAACATAAGGAAAGAATATACAGAAAGAGTCAGGACAATGTTATAGCAGAGAATATATGAAATGCCAGTAAATTTGAACATTTCTGTAAAGGGGACCATTTCCTAGCTCCTAAAGTTTACCAAAACTGACACAAGAAGATATCTTAAGGTCATCATGTCTGCCCTTGGCATTCTCGGAACGCCCTGGCCTCAGAAGGCAGCATCTGTATTCTATGGTAACATGCGGAGAAAGGCCGGGGCTGAGGGAGGTTGGAACACTGCCCTCACAGAGGGAGTGGGTGTGGCCATCTCTGCTGTGACTGAACAAAAGACAGGGGAGCAGGGGGGCCAGGGCAGGTCCCTCATAGCCCTGCAGGCCCAGTGGTGTGTCACCAGCATTTAGGCCCAGGCCAAAGGGCGCCTTCTCTGTCTGCACAGCTGCCTAAACTCTCACCTTTCCACTCAGGCCGCCCTCTTACTTGAAGTGTGTGTGGAACCTGTCCACGCAGTACACCTCGCTGCACAGCTAACCATAGGTCTGGACATCGTAACTTCCTGCCAGGTGCCCGAAGTTCGCAGGCAGATGGGTCCCTGGGACACGGGCGGAGAGGCTCCTGCCCAGGCCACAGGCTGCCCACTGTCCCTGCCCCAGATCGGAGGCCACAAATCAGCTCTGTCTGAATCCCCAGCCTCTAGAGGGAGTAGTGGACCAACACTTCTAGAAAACGGAGTCCTCACGGGCAACTCATTGGAGATACACAAATAAAGCTTTGCCGACTTTCTGCTGAAACTTATGAGCGTTCACACCTAAGCCTCTTACAAGGTCAGCTGTTTAGCTAAACATGAGCTCATGATCTAAATTTACACAATAATCAAGAAATCATCTATGAGGGGAGACAATCAGCAAAAACAATCAATACCAGAATTAGATTCCCAACGCCATCCATCAGATGTTGGAATACTCAGGTGCAAGGCAGAAAGTGTACAGAAAACTGGAACTGAAACAAGGAACAAGGATGTTTTCAAAGACTGGTAGGATCTCTAAAACATTTTTAAAGTACATGTCATTGATAAAGCTAAATACACAATGGTTGTGTAATACAACAGATTAATCATTGAGAAGAGTGAAATTATGCTGTTTTGAAAACTGTGGCAGTTCAGATTTTGTGCCTAATTATATAAGAAGATTTCTCTAAAAAACACACATTATTTCAAAGACTGATTGGCTGTGAAATAAGTTAAGGGTATTTCAAATGGCTTGTCTGCAAAGAAAGGTGAGATGTAGGGAATCCCAGAAAGTCGAGGGGAAAATATGTCAATATATACATTGCTATATGGTGAACTAAGCCCTAGGCCAGCAACAATGGAGAGGACCTGAACCTTAGAAACTTACGAGTAAGCTGGAATCTTCCAAAGTTCAAATCTTTATAAGTAAAAAGATTTATTAAAATGTATAACCAAGTATTTTAATTGACATCAGAAGATCAAACCAAAAAACCCTGAGAATATAGAAAAAAGATAAATAAAGATATGAGCAGAACTGAATACAACAGAAAACGTATAAAATTGAGGTGATTTAGTAAGTCCAAAGAATATTCTTTGAAAAGATTGAAAAGACACACTTTGATTGAGAAAAACAAAAACATAAAGAAAGAATATACAGAAAGGGTCAGGACAATGTTATACCAGAGAATATATGAAATGCCAATAAATTTGAACATTTCTATAAAGGGGACCATTTCCTACCTCCTAAAGTTTACCAAAACTGACACAAGAGGAAATCATTAAAGGTCATCATGTCTGCCCTTGGAATTCTCTGAACGCCCTGGCCTCAGAAGGCAGCATCTGTAGTCCATGGTAACCTGCGGAGAAGGGGCGGGGCTGAGGGAGTTTGGAACATTGCCCTCACTGAGGGAGTGGGTGTGGCCATCTCTGCTGTGACTGAACAAAACAGGGGAGCTGGGGGCCCATGGCAGGACCCTCAGAGCCCTGCAGGCCCAGTGGTGTGTCACCAGCATTTAAGCCCATGCCAAAAGGTGCTTACTTTGTCTGCACAGCTGCCTAAACTCTCACCTTTCCACTCAGGCCGCCCTCTTACTTGAAGTGTGTGTGGAACCTGTCCACGCAGTACACCTCGCTGCACATCTTCCCATAGGTCTGGGCATCATAACTTCCTGCCAGGTGACCGAAGTTCGCAGGCAGATGGGTCCCTGGGACACAGGCGGAGAGGCTCCTGCCCTGGCCATAGGCTGCCCACTATCCCTGCCCCAGATCGGGGGCCGCAAATCAGCCCTGTCTGAATTCCCAGCCTCTAGAGGGAATATTGGACCAGCACTTCTAGAAAACCGAGTCCTCACGGGCAACTCATTGGAGATACACAAATAAAGCTTTGCCGACTTTCTGCTGAAACTTACGAGCGTTCACACCTAAGCCACTTACAAGGTCAGCTGTTTAGCTAAACATGCGCTCATGATCTAAATTTACACAATAATGAAGAAATCATCTACGAGGGGAGACAATCAGCAAAAACAATCAATACCAGAATTAGATTCCCAAGGCCATCCATCAGATGTTGGAATAATCAGGTGCAAGGCAGAAAGTATACAGAAAACTGGAAGTGAAACAAGGAACAAGGATGTTTTCAAAGACTGTTAGGATCTCTAAAACATTTTTAAAGTACATGACATTGATAAAGCTAAATACACAATGGTTGTGTAATACAACAGATTAATCATTGAGAAGAGTGAAATTATGCTGTTTTGAAAACTATGGCAGGTAAGATTTTGTGCCTAATTATATAAGAAGATTTCTCTAAAAAATACAAATTATTTCAAAGACTTATTGGCTCTGAAATAAGTTAAGGGTATTTCAAATGGCTTGTCTGCAAAGAAAGGTGAGATTTAGGGAATCACAGAAAGTCGAGGGGAAAATATGTCAATATATACATTGCTATATGGTGAACTAAGCCTTAGGCCAGCAACAATGGAGAGGACCTGAGCCTTAGAAACTTACGAGTAAGCTGGAATCTTCAAAAGTTTAATCTTTATAAGTAAAAAGATTTATTAAAATGAATACCCAAGTGTTTTAATTGACATCAGAAGAGCAAACCAATAAACCCTGAGAATATAGAAAAAAGATAAATAAAGATATGAGCAGAACTGAATACAACAGAAAACGTATAAAATTGAGGTGATTTAGCAAATGCAAAGAATATTCTTTGAAAAGATGGAAAAGACACACTTTGATTAAGGAAAACAAAAACATAAGGAAAGAATATACTGAAAGTGTCAGGACAATGTTATAGCAGAGAATATATGAAATGCCAGTAAATTTGAACATTTCTGTAAAGGGGACCATTTCCTAGCTCCTAAAGCTTACCAAAACTGACACAAGAGAAAATCATTTAAGGTCATCATGTCTGCCCTTGGCATTCTCGGAACGCCGTGGCCTCAGAAGGCAGCATCTGTAGTCCATGGTAACCTGTGGAGATGGGGCGGGGCAGAGGAAGTTTGGAACACTTCCCTCACACAGGGAGTGGGTGTGGCCATCTCTGCTGTGACTGAACAAAGTCCAGGTGAAAAGGGGGCCCAGGTCAGGTCCCTCAGAGCCCTGCAGGCCCAGTGGTGTGTCACCAGCATTTAGGCCCAGGCCAAAAGGCGACGACTTTGTCTGCACAGCTGCCTAAACTCTCACCTTTCCACTCAGGCCGCCCTCTTACTTGAAGTGTGTGTGGAATCTGTCCACGCAGTACACCTCGCTGCACAGTTAACCATAGGTCTGGGCATCGTAACCTCCTGCCAGGTGACCGAAGTTCGCAGGCAGATGGGTCCCTGGGACACAGGCGGAGAGGCTCCAGCCCAGGCCACAGGCTTGCCACTGTCCCTGCCCCAGATCGGGGGCCGCAAATCAGCCCTGTCTGAATCCCCAGCCTCTAGAGGGAGTAGTGGACAAACACTTCTAGAAAACGGAGCTCTGACTGGCAACTCATTGGAGATACACAAATAAAGCTTTGCCGACTTTCTGCTGAAACTTACGAGCATTCACACCTAAGCCTCTTACAAGGTCAGCTGTTTAGCTAAACATGAGCTCATGATCAAAATTTACACAATAATGAAGAAATCATCTACGAGGGGAGACAATCAGCAAAAACAATCAATACCAGAATTAGATTCCCAAGGCCATCCATCAGATGTTGGAATAATCAGGTGCAAGGCAGAAAGTATACATAAAACTGGAACTGAAACAAGGAACAAGGATGTTTTCAAAGACTGGTAGGATCTCTAAAACATTTTTAAAGTACATGTCATTGATAAAGCTAAATAGACAATTGTTGTGTAATACAACAGATTAATCATTGAGAAGAGTGAAATTATGCTGTTTTGAAAACTATGGCAGGTCAGATTTTCTGCCTAATTATATAAGAAGATTTCTCTAAAAATTACACATTATTTCAAAGTCTTATTAGCTGTGAAATAAGTTAAGGGTATTTCAAATGGCTTCTCTGCAAAGAAAGGTGAGATGTAGGGAATCACAGAAAGTCGAGGGGAAAATATGTCAATATATACATTGCTATATGGTGAACTAAGCCTTAGGCCAGCAACAATGGAGAGAACCTGACCCTTAGAAACTTACGAGTAAGCTGGAATCTTCAAAAGTTCAAATCTTTATAAGTAAAAAGTTTTATTAAAATGAATAACCAAGTGTTTTAATTGACATCAGAAGATCAAACCAATAAACCCTGAGAATATAGGAAAAAGATAAATAAAGATATGGGCAGAACTGAATACAACAGAAAACATATTAAATTGAGGTGATTTAGTAAGTCCAAAGAATATTCTTTGAAAACATTTAAAAGACACACTTTGAGGAAAACAAAGACATAAGGAAAGAATATACAGAAAGAGTCAGGACAATGTTATAGCAGAGAATATATGAAATGCCAGTAAATTTGAACATTTCTGTAAAGGGGACCATTTCCTAGCTCCTAAAGTTTACCAAAACTGACACAAGAAGAAATCTTTAAGGTCATCATGTCTGCCCTTGGCATTCTCGGAACGCCCTGGCCTCAGAAGGCAACATCTGTAGTCTATGGTAACATGCTGTGAAAGGCCGGGGCTGAGGGAGGTTGGAACACTGCCCTCACAGAGGGAGTGGGTGTGGCCATCTCTGCTGTGACTGAACAAAGGACAGGGGAGCAGGGGGCCCAGGGCAGGTCCCTCATAGCCCTGCAGGCCCAGTGGTGTGTCACCAGCATTTAGGCCCAGGCCAAAAGGCGCCTCCTTTGTCTGCACAGCTGCCTAAACTCTCACCTTTCCACTCAGGCCGCCCTCTTACTTGAAGTGTGTGTGGAACCTGTCCACGCAGTACACCTCGCTGCACAGCTAACCATAGGTCTGGGCATCGTAACTTCCTGCCAGGTGACCGAAGTTCGCAGGCAGATGGGTCCCTGGGACACAGGCGGAGAGGCTCCTGCCCAGGATACAGGCTGCCCACTGTCCCTGCCCCAGATCGGAGGCCACAAATCAGCCCTGTCTGAATCCCCAGCCTCTAGAGGGAGTAGTGGACCAACACTTCTAGAAAACGGAGTCCTCACGGGCAACTCATTGGAGATACACAAATAAAGCTTTGCCGACTTTCTGCTGAAATTTACGAGCGTTCACACCTAAGCCTCTTACAAGGTCAGCTGTTTAGCTAAACATGAGCTCATGATCAAAATTTACACAATAATGAAGAAATCATCTACGAGGGGAGACAATCAGCAAAAACAATCAATACCAGAATTAGATTCCCAAGGCCATCCATCAGATGTTGGAATAATCAGGTGCAAGGCAGAAAGTATACATAAAACTGGAACTGAAACAAGGAACAAGGATGTTTTCAAAGACTGGTAGGATCTCTAAAACATTTTTAAAGTACATGTCATTGATAAAGCTAAATAGACAATGGTTGTGTAATACAACAGATTAATCATTGAGAAGAGTGAAATTATGCTGTTTTGAAAACTATGGCAGGTCAGATTTTCTGCCTAATTATATAAGAAGATTTCTCTAAAAATTACACATTATTTCAAAGTCTTATTAGCTGTGAAATAAGTTAAGGGTATTTCAAATGGCTTCTCTGCAAAGAAAGGTGAGATGTAGGGAATCACAGAAAGTCGAGGGGAAAATATGTCAATATATACATTGCTATATGGTGAACTAAGCCTTAGGCCAGCAACAATGGAGAGAACCTGACCCTTAGAAACTTACGAGTAAGCTGGAATCTTCAAAAGTTCAAATCTTTATAAGTAAAAAGTTTTATTAAAATGAATAACCAAGTGTTTTAATTGACATCAGAAGATCAAACCAATAAACCCTGAGAATATAGGAAAAAGATAAATAAAGATATGGGCAGAACTGAATACAACAGAAAACATATTAAATTGAGGTGATTTAGTAAGTCCAAAGAATATTCTTTGAAAACATTTAAAAGACACACTTTGAGGAAAACAAAGACATAAGGAAAGAATATACAGAAAGAGTCAGGACAATGTTATATCAGAGAATATATGAAATGCCAGTAAATTTGAACATTTCTGTAAAGGGGACCATTTCCTAGCTCCTAAAGTTTACCAAAACTGACACAAGAAGAAATCTTTAAGGTCATCATGTCTGCCCTTGGCATTCTCGGAACGCCCTGGCCTCAGAAGGCAACATCTGTAGTCTATGGTAACATGCTGTGAAAGGCCGGGGCTGAGGGAGGTTGGAACACTGCCCTCACAGAGGGAGTGGGTGTGGCCATCTCTGCTGTGACTGAACAAAGGACAGGGGAGCAGGGGGCCCAGGGCAGGTCCCTCATAGCCCTGCAGGCCCAGTGGTGTGTCACCAGCATTTAGGCCCAGGCCAAAAGGCGCCTCCTTTGTCTGCACAGCTGCCTAAACTCTCACCTTTCCACTCAGGCCGCCCTCTTACTTGAAGTGTGTGTGGAACCTGTCCACGCAGTACACCTCGCTGCACAGCTAACCATAGGTCTGGGCATCGTAACTTCCTGCCAGGTGACCGAAGTTCGCAGGCAGATGGGTCCCTGGGACACAGGCGGAGAGGCTCCTGCCCAGGATACAGGCTGCCCACTGTCCCTGCCCCAGATCGGAGGCCACAAATCAGCCCTGTCTGAATCCCCAGCCTCTAGAGGGAGTAGTGGACCAACACTTCTAGAAAACGGAGTCCTCACGGGCAACTCATTGGAGATACACAAATAAAGCTTTGCCGACTTTCTGCTGAAATTTACGAGCGTTCACACCTAAGCCTCTTACAAGGTCAGCTGTTTAGCTAAACATGAGCTCATGATCAAAATTTACACAATAATGAAGAAATCATCTACGAGGGGAGACAATCAGCAAAAACAATCAATACCAGAATTAGATTCCCAAGGCCATCCATCAGATGTTGGAATAATCAGGTGCAAGGCAGAAAGTATACAGAAAACCTGAACTGAAACAAGGAACAAGGATGTTTTCAAAGACTGGTAGGATATCTAAAACATTTTTAAAGTACATGTCATTGATAAAGCTAAATACACAATGGTTGTGTAATACAACAGATTAATCATTGAGAAGAGTGAAATTATGCTGTTTTGAAAACTGTGGCAGTTCAGATTTTGTGCCTAATTATATAAGAAGATTTCTCTAAAAAATACACATTATTTCAAAGACTGATGGGCTGTGAAATAAGTTAAGGGTATTTCAAATGGCTTGTCTGCAAAGAAAGGTGAGATGTAGGGAATCAAAGAAAGTCGAGGGGAAAATATGTCAATATATACATTGCTATATGGTGAACCAAGCCCTAGGCCAGCAACAATGGAGAGGACCTGAACCTTAGAAACGTACGAGTAAGCTGGAATATTCCAAAGTTCAAATCTTTATAAGTAAAAAGATTTATTAAAATGAATAACCAAGTGTTGTAATTGACATCAGAAGAGCAAACCAATAAACCCTGAGAATATAGAAAAAAGATAAATAAAGATATGAGCAGAACTGAATACAACAGAAAACGTATAAAATTGAGGTGATTTAGTAAGTCCAAAGAATATTCTTTGAAAAGATTGAAAAGACACACTTTGATTGAGAAAAACAAAAACATAAGGAAAGAATATACAGAAAGGGTCAGGACAATGTTATACCAGAGAATATATGAAATGCCAATAAATTTGAACATTTCTATAAAGGGGACCATTTCCTACCTCCTAAAGTTTACCAAAACTGACACAAGAGGAAATCATTTAAGGTCATCATGTCTGCCCTTGGCATTCTCTGAACGCCCTGGCCTCAGAAGGCAGCATCTGTGGTCCTTGGTAACCTGCGGAGAAGGGGCGGGGCTGAGGGAGGTTGGAACACTGCCCTCACAGAGGGAGTGGGTGTGGCCATCTCTGCTGTGACTGAACAAAGGACAGGGGAGCAGGGGGCCCACGGCAGGTCCCTCAGAGCCCTGCAGGCCCAGTGGTGTGTCACCAGCATTTAAGCCCAGGCCAAAAGGCGCTTACTTTGTCTGCACAGCTGCCTAAACTCTCACCTTTCCACTCAGGCCGCCCTCTTACTTGAAGTGTGTGTGGAACCTGTCCACGCAGTACACCTCGCTGCACAGCTAACCATAGGTCTGGGCATCGTAACTTCCTGCCAGGTGACCGAAGTTCGCAGGCAGATGGGTCCCTGGGACACAGACGGAGAGGCTCCTGCCCAGGCCACAGGCTGCACACTATCCCTGCCCCCAGATCGGGGGCCGCAAATCAGCCCTGTCTGAATCCCCAGCCTCTAGAGGGAGTAGTGGACCAACACTTCTAGAAAACGGAGTCCTCACGGGCAACTCATTGGAGATACACAAATAAAGCTTTGCCGACTTTCTGCTGAAACTTACGAGCGTTCACACCTAAGCCTCTTACAAGGTCAGCTGTTTAGCTAAACATGAGCTCATGATCAAAATTTACACAATAATGAAGAAATCATCTACGAGGGGAGACAATCAGCAAACACAATCAATACCAGAATTAGATTCCCAAGGCCATCCATCAGATGTTGGAATAATCAGGTGCAAGGCAGAAAGTACACAGAAAACATGAACTGAAACAAGGAACAAGGATGTTTTCAAAGACTGGTAGGATCTCTAAAACATTTTTAAAGTACATGTCATTGATAAAGCTAAATATAAAATGGTTGTGTAATACAACAGATTAATCATTGAGAAGAGTGAAATTATGCTGTTTTGAAAACTGTGGCAGTTCAGATTTTGTGCCTAATTATATAAGAAGATTTCTCTAAAAATTACACATTATTTCAAAGACTGATTGGCTGTGAAATAAGTTAAGGGTATTTCAAATGGCTTGTCTGCAAAGAAAGGTGAGATGTACGGAATCACAGAAAGTCGAGCGGAAATTATGTCAATATATACATTGCTATATGGTGAACTAAGCCCTAGGCCAGCAACAATGGAGAGGACCTGAACCTTAGAAACGTACGAGTAAGCTGGAATCTTCCAAAGTTCAAATCTTTATAAGTAAAAAGATTTATTAAAATGAATAACCAAGTGTTTTAATTGACATCAGAAGAGCAAACCAATAAACCCTGAGAATATAGAAAAAAGATAAATAAAGATATGAGCAGAACTGAATTCAACAGAAAACGTATAAAATTGAGGTGATTTAGTAAGTCCAAAGAATATTCTTTGAAATGATTGAAAAGACACACTTTGATTGAGAAAAACAAAAACATAAGGAAAGAATATACAGAAAGGGTCAGGACAATGTTATACCAGAGAATATATGAAATGCCAATAAATTTGAACATTTCTATAAAGGGGACCATTTCCTACCTCCTAAAGTTTACCAAAACTGACACAAGAGGAAATCATTTAAGGTCATCATGTCTGCCCTTGGCATTCTCTGAACGCCATGGCCTCAGAAGGCAGCATCTGTGGTCTTTGGTAAGCTGCGGAGAAGGGGCGGGGCTGAGGGAGGTTGGAACACTGCCCTCACAGAGGGAGTGGGTGTGGCCATCTCTGCTGTGACTGAACAAAGGACAGAGGAGCAGGGGGCCCACGGCAGGTCCCTCAGAGCCCTGCAGGCCCAGTGGTGTGTCACCAGCATTTAAGCCCAGGCCAAAAGGCGCTTACTTTGTCTGCACAGCTGCCTAAACTCTCACCTTTCCACTCAGGCCGCCCTCTTACTTGAAGTGTGTGTGGAACCTGTCCACGCAGTACACCTCGCTGCACAGCTAACCATAGGTCTGGGCATCGTAACTTCCTGCCAGGTGACCGAAGTTCGCAGGCAGATGGGTCCCTGGGACACAGACAGAGAGGCTCCTGCCCAGGCCACAGGCTGCACACTATCCCTGCCCCCAGATCGGGGGCCGCAAATCAGCCCTGTCTGAATCCCCAGCCTCTAGAGGGAGTAGTGGACCAACACTTCTAGAAAACGGAGTCCTCACGGGCAACTCATTGGAGATACACAAATAAAGCTTTGCCGACTTTCTGCTGAAACTTACGAGCGTTCACACCTAAGCCTCTTACAAGGTCAGCTGTTTAGCTAAACATGAGCTCATGATCTAAATTTACACAATAATGAAGAAATCATCTACGAGGGGAGACAATCAGCAAAAACAATCAATACCAGAATTAGATTCCCAACGCCATGCATCAGATGTTGGAATAATCAGGTGCAAGGCAGAAAATATATATAAAACTGGAACTGAAACAGGAACAAGGATGTTTTCAAAGACTGGTAGGATCTCTAAAACAGTTTTAAAGTACATGTCATTGATAAAGCTAAATACACAATGGTTGTGTAATACAACAGATTAATCATTGAGAAGAGTGAAATTATGCTGTTTTGAAAACTGTGGCAGGCCAAATTTTGTGCCTAATTATATAAGAAGATTTCTCTAAAAAATACACATTATTTCAAAGACTTATTGGCTGTGAAATAAGTTAAGGGTATTTCAAATGGCTTGTCTGCAAAGAAAGGTGAGATGTAGGGAATCACAGAAAATCGAGGGGAAAATATGTCAATATATAAATTGCTATATGGTGAACTAAGCCTTAGGCCAGCAACAATGGAGAGGAACTGACCCTTAGAAACTTACGAGTAAGCTGGAATCTTCAAAAGTTCAAATCTTTATAAGTAAAAAGATTTATTAAAATGAATAACCAAGTGTTTTAATTGACATCAGAAGATCAAACCAATAAACCCTGAGAATATAGAAAAAAGATAAATAAAGATATGAGCAGAACTAAATACAACAGAAAACGTATAAAATTGAGGTGATTTAGTAAGTCCAAAGAATATTCTTTGAAAAGATTGAAAAGACACACTTTGATTGAGGAAAACAAAAACATAAGGAAAGAATATACAGAAAGTGTCAGGGCAATGTTATACCAGAGAATATATGAAATGCCAATAAATTTGAACATTTCTATAAAGGGGACCATTTCCTACCTCCTAAAGTTTACCAAAACTGACACAAGAGGAAATCATTTAAGGTCATCATGTCTGCCCTTGGCATTCTCTGAACGCCCTGGCCTCAGAAGGCAGCATCTGTAGTCCATGGTAACCTGCGGAGAAGGGGCGGGGCTGAGGGAGGTTGGAACACTGCCCTCACAGAGGGAGTGGGTGTGGCCATCTCTGCTGTGACTGAACAAAGGACAGGGGAGCAGGGGGCCCACGGCAGGTCCCTCAGAGCCCTGCAGGCCCAGTGGTGTGTCACCAGCATTTAAGCCCAGGCCAAAAGGCGCTTACTTTGTCTGCACAGCTGCCTATACTCTCACCTTTCCACTCAGGCCGCCCTCTTACTTGAAGTGTGTGTGGAACCTGTCCACGCAGTACACCTCGCTGCACAGCTAACCATAGGTCTGGGCATCGTAACTTCCTGCCAGGTGACCGAAGTTCGCAGGCAGATGGGTCCCTGGGACACAGACGGAGAGGCTCCTGCCCAGGCCACAGGCTGCACACTATCCCTGACCCAGATCGGGGGCCGCAAATCAGCCCTGTCTGAATCCCCAGCCTCTAGAGGGAGAATTGGACCAGCATTTCTAGAAAACGGAGTCCTCACGGGCAACTCATTGGAGATACACAAATAAAGCTTTGCCGACTTTCTGCTGAAATTTACGAGCGTTCACACCTAAGCCTCTTACAAGGTCAGCTGTTTAGCTAAACATGAGCTCATGATCTAAATTTACACAATAATGAAGAAATCATCTACGAGGGGAGACAATCAGCAAAAACAATCAATACAAGAATTAGATTCCCAAGGCCATGCATCAGATGTTGGAATAATGAGGTGCAAGGCAGAAAATATATATAAAACTGGAACTGAAACAGGCACAAGGATGTTTTCAAAGACTGGTAGGATCTCTAAAACAGTTATAAAGTACATGTCATTGATAAAGCTAAATACACAATGGTTGTGTAATACAACAGATTAATCATTGAGAAGAGTGAAATTATGCTGTTTTGAAAACTATGGCAGGTGAGATTTTGTGCCTAATTATATAAGAAGATTTCTCTAAACAATACACATTATTTCAAAGACTTATTGGCTGTGAAATAAGTTAAGGGTATTTCAAATGGCTTGTCTGCAAAGAAAGGTGAGATGTAGGGAATCACAGAAAGTCGAGGGGAAAATGTGTCAATATATACATTGCTATATGGTGAACTAAGCCTTAGGCCAGCAACAATGGAGAGGACCTGAGCCTGAGAAACTTACGAGTAAGCTGGAATCTTCCAAAGTTCAAATCTTTATAAGTAAAAAGATTTATTAAAATGAATAACCAAGTGTTTTAATTGACATCAGAAGATCAAACCAATAAACCCTGAGAATACAGAGAAAAGATAAATAAAGATATGAGCAGAACTAAATACAACAGAAAACGTATAAAATTGAGGTGATTTAGTAAGTCCAAAGAATATTCTTTGAAAAGATTGAAAAGACACACTTTGATTGAGGAAAACAAAAACATAAGGAAAGAATATACAGAGTCAGGACAATGTTATAGCAGAGAATATATGAAATGCCAGTAAATTTGAACATTTCTATAAAGGGGACCATTTCCTTTCTCCTAAAGTTTACCAAAACTGACACAAGAGGAAATCATTTAAGGTCATCATGTCTGCCCTTGGCATTCTCGGAACGCCCTGGCCTCAGAAGGCAGCATCTGTATTCCATGGTAACCTGCGGAGAAGGGGCGGGGCTGAGGGAGTTTGGAACACTGCCCTCACAGAGGGAGTGGATGTGGCCATCTCTGCTGTGACTGAACAAAGGACAGGGGCTCAGGGGGTCCAGGGCAGGTCCCTCAGAGCCCTGCAGGCCCAGTGGTGTGTCACAAGCATTTAGGCCCAGGCCAAAAGGCGCCTCCTTTGTCTGCACAGCTGCCTGAACTCTCACCATTCCACTCAGGCTGCCCTCTTATATGAAGTGTGTGTGGAACCTGTCCATGAAGTACACCTCGCTGCACAGCTAACCATAGGTCTGAGCATCGTAACTTCATGCCAGGTGACCGAAGTTCGCAGGCAGATGGGTCCCTGGGACACAGGCGGAGAGGCTCCTGTCCTGGCAACAGGCTGCCCACTGTCCATGCCCCAGATCGGGGGCTGCAAATCAGCCCAGTCTGAATCCCCAGCCTCTAGAGGGAGTATAGGACCAGCACTTCTAGAAAACGGAGTCCTCACGGGCAACTCATTGGAGATACACAAATAAAGCTTTGCCGACTTTCTGCTGAAACTTACGAGCGTTCACACCTAAGCCTCTTACAAGGTCAGCTGTTTAGCTAAACATGAGCTCATGATCTAAATTTACACAATAATGAAGAAATCATCTACGAGGGGAGACAATCAGCAAAAACAATCAATACCAGATTAGATTCCCAAGGCCATCCATCAGATGTTGGAATAATCAGGTGCAAGGCAGAAAGTATACATAAAACTGGAACTGAAACAAGGAACAAGGATGTTTTCAAAGACTGGTAGGATCTCTAAAACATTTTTAAAGTACATGTTATTGATAAAGCTAAATACACAATGGTTGTGTAATACAAAAGATTAATCATTGAGAAGAGTGAAATTATGCTGTTTTGAAAACTATGGCAGGTCAGATTTTCTGCCTAATTATATAAGAAGATTTCTCTAAAAAATACACATTATTTCAAAGTCTTATTGGCTGTGAAATAAGTTATGGATAATTCAAATGGCTTGTCTGCAAAGAAAGTTGAGATGTAGGGAATCACAGAAAGTCGAGGGGAAAATATGTGAATATATGCATTGCTATATGGTGAACTAAACCTTAGGCCAGCAACAATGGAGTGGACCTGACCCTTAGAAACTTACGAGTAAGCTGGAATCTTCCAAAGTTCAAATCTTTATAAGTAAAAAGATTTATTAAAATGAATAACCAAGTGTTTTAATTGACATCAGAAGAGCAAACCAATAAACCCAGAGAATATAGAAAAAAGATAAATAAAGATATGAGCAGAACTGAATACAACAGAAAACTTATAAACTTGAGGTGATTTAGTAAGTCCAAAGAATATTCTTTGAAAAGATTGAAAAGACACACTTTGATTGAGAAAAACGAAAACATAAGGAAAGAATATACAGAAAGAGTCAGGACAATGTTATAGCAGAGAATATATGAAATGCCAGTAAATTTGAACATTTCTGTAAAGGGACCATTTCCTAGCTCCTAAAGTTTACCAAAACTGACACAAGAGGAAATCATTTAAGGTCATCATGTCTGCCCTTGCAATTCACGGAACGCCCTGGCCTCAGAAGGCAGCATCTGTAGTCCATGGTAACCTGCGGAGAAGGGGCGGGGCTGAGGGAGGTTGGAACACTGCCCTCACAGAGGGATAGGGTGTGGCCATCTCTGCTGTGACTGAACAAAGGACAGGGGAGCAGGGGGCCCAGGGCAGGTCCCTCAGAGCCCTGCAGGCCCAGTGGTGTGTAACCAGCATTTAGGCCCAGTCCAAAAGGCACCTACTTTGTCTGCACAGCTGCCTAAACTCTCATCTTTCCACTCAGGCCGCCCTCTTACTTGAATTGTGTGTGGAACCTGTCCACGCAGTACACCTCGCTGCACAGTTAACCATAGGTCTCGGCATCATAACTTCCTGCCAGGTGACCGAAGTTCGCAGGCAGATGGGTCCCTGGGACAAAGGCGGAGAGGCTCCTGCCCAGGCCACAGGCTGCCCACTGCCCCTGCCCCAGATCGGGGTCCGCAAATCAGCTCTGTCTGAATCCCCAGCCTCTAGAGGGAGTAGTGGACCAACACTTCTAGAAAACGGAGTCCTCACGGGCAACTCATTGGAGATACACAAATAAAGCTTTGCCGACTTTCTGCTGAAACTTACGAGTGTTCACACCTAAGCCTCTTACAAGGTCAGCTGTTTAGCTAAACATGAGCTCATGATCTAAATTTACACAATAATGAAGAAATCATCTACGAGGGGAGACAATCAGCAAAAACAATCAATACCAGAATTAGATTCCCAAGGCCATCCATCAGATGTTGGAATAATCAGGTGCAAGGCAGAAAATATACATAAAACTGGAACTGAAACAAGGAACAAGGATGTTTTCAAAGACTGGTAGGATCTCTAAAACATTTTTTTTTCTTTTTGCGGTATGCGGGCCTCTCACTGTCGTGGCCTCTCCCGTTGCGGAGCACAGGCTCCGGACGCGCAGGCCCAGCGGCCATGGCTCTCGGGCCCAGCCGTTCCGCGGCATATGGGATCCTCCCAGATCGGGGCACGAACCCGTATCTCCTGCATCGGCAGGCGGACTCTCAACCACTGCGCCACCAGGGAGGCCCCTAAAACATTTTTAAAGAACATGTCATTGATAAAGCTAAATACACAATGGTTGTGTAATACAACAGATTAATCATTGAGAAGAGTGAAATTATGCTGTTTTGAAAACTGTGGCAGTTCAGATTTTGTGCCTAATTATATAAGAAGATTTCTCTAAAAACTACACATTATTTCAAAGACTGATTGGCTGTGAAATAAGTTAAGGGTATTTCAAATGGCTTGTCTGCAAAGAAAGGTGAGATGTAGGGAATCACAGAAAGTCGAGGGGAAAATATGTCAATATATACATTGCTATATGGTGAACTAAGCCCTAGGCCAGCAACAATGGAGAGGACCTGAACCTTAGAAACTTACGAATAAGCTGGAATTTTCCAAAGTTCAAATCTTTATAAGTAAAAAGATTTATTAAAATGAATAACCAAGTGTTTTAATTGACATCAGAAGATCCAACCAATAAACCCTGAGAATAAAGAAAAAAGATAAATAAAGATATGAGCAGAACTGAATACAACAGAAAACGTATAAAATTGAGGTGATTTAGTAAGTCCAAAGAATATTCTTTGAAAAGATTGAAAAGACACACTTTGATTGAGAAAAACAAAAACATAAGGAAAGAATATACAGAAAGAGTCAGGACAATGTTAGAGCAGAGAATATATGAAATGCCAGTAAATTTGAACATTTCTGTAAAGGGGACCATTTCCTAGCTCCTAAAGTTTACCAAAACTGACAAAAGAGGAAATCATTTAAGGTCATCATGTCTGCCCTTGGCATTCTTGGAACACCCTGGCCTCAGAATGCTTCATTTGTAGTCCATGGTAACCTGCGGAGAAGGGGCGGGGCTGAGGGAGGTTGGAACACTGCCCTCACAGAGTGAGTGGGTGTGGCCATCTCTGCTGTGACTGAACAAAGGACAGGGGAGCAGGGGGCCAAGGGCAGGTCACTCAGAGCCCTGCAGGCCCAGTGGTGTGTCACAAGCATTCAGGCCCAGGCCAAAAGGCGCCTCCTTTTTCTGCACAGCAGCCTAAACTCTCACCTATCCACTCAGGCCGCCCTCTTACTTGAAGTGTGTGTGGAACCTGTCCACGCAGTACACCTCGCTGCACAGCTAACCATAGGTCTGGGCATCGTAACTTCCTGCCAGGTGACCGAAGCTCGCAGGCAGATGGGTCCCTGGGACACAGGCGGAGAGGCTCCTGCCCAGGCCACAGGCTGCCCACTGTCCCTGCCCCAGATCGGGGGCCGCAAATCAGCCCTGTCTGAATCCCCAAACACTAGATGGAGTATTGGACCAGCACTTCTAGAAAACGGAGTCCTCACGGGCAACTCATTGGAGATACACAAATAAAGCTTTGCCGACTTTCTGCTGAAACTTACGAGCGTTCACACCTAAGCCTCTTACAAGGTCAGCTGTTTAGCTAAACATTAGCTCATGATCTAAATTTACACAATAATGAAGAAATCATCTACGAGGGGAGACAATCAGCAAAAACAATCAATACCAGAATTAGATTCCCAACGCCATGCATCAGATGTTGGAATAATCAGGTGCAAGGCAGAAAATATATATAAAACTGGAACTGAAACAGGAACAAGGATGTTTTCAAAGACTGGTAGGATCTCTAAAACAGTTTTAAAGTACATGTCATTGATAAAGCTAAATACACAATGGTTGTGTAATACAACAGATTAATCATTGAGAAGAGTGAAATTATGCTGTTTTGAAAACTGTGGCAGGCCAAATTTTGTGCCTAATTATATAAGAAGATTTCTCTAAAAAATACACATTATTTCAAAGACTTATTGGCTGTGAAATAAGTTAAGGGTATTTCAAATGGATTGTCTGCAAAGAAAGGTGAGATGTAGGGAATCACAGAAAATCGAGGGGAAAATATGTCAATATATAAATTGCTATATGGTGAACTAAGCCTTAGGCCAGCAACAATGGAGAGGAACTGACCCTTAGAAACTTACGAGTAAGCTGGAATCTTCAAAAGTTCAAATCTTTATAAGTAAAAAGATTTATTAAAATGAATAACCAAGTGTTTTAATTGACATCAGAAGATCAAACCAATAAACCCTGAGAATATAGAAAAAAGATAAATAAAGATATGAGCAGAACTAAATACAACAGAAAACGTATAAAATTGAGGTGATTTAGTAAGTCCAAAGAATATTCTTTGAAAAGATTGAAAAGACACACTTTGATTGAGGAAAACAAAAACATAAGGAAAGAATATACAGAAAGTGTCAGGGCAATGTTATACCAGAGAATATATGAAATGCCAATAAATTTGAACATTTCTATAAAGGGGACCATTTCCTACCTCCTAAAGTTTACCAAAACTGACACAAGAGGAAATCATTTAAGGTCATCATGTCTGCCCTTGGCATTCTCTGAACGCCCTGGCCTCAGAAGGCAGCATCTGTAGTCCATGGTAACCTGCGGAGAAGGGGCGGGGCTGAGGGAGGTTGGAACACTGCCCTCACAGAGGGAGTGGGTGTGGCCATCTGTGCTGTGACTGAACAAAGGACAGGGGAGCAGGGGGCCCACGGCAGGTCCCTCAGAGCCCTGCAGGCCCAGTGGTGTGTCACCAGCATTTAAGCCCAGGCCAAAAGGCGCTTACTTTGTCTGCACAGCTGCCTAAACTCTCACCTTTCCACTCAGGCCGCCCTCTTACTTGAAGTGTGTGTGGAACCTGTCCACGCAGTACACCTCGCTGCACAGCTAACCATAGGTCTGGGCATCGTAACTTCCTGCCAGGTGACCGAAGTTCGCAGGCAGATGGGTCCCTGGGACACAGACGGAGAGGCTCCTGCCCAGGCCACAGGCTGCACACTATCCCTGACCCAGATCGGGGGCCGCAAATCAGCCCTGTCTGAATCCCCAGCCTCTAGAGGGAGAATTGGACCAGCATTTCTAGAAAACGGAGTCCTCACGGGCAACTCATTGGAGATACACAAATAAAGCTTTGCCGACTTTCTGCTGAAATTTACGAGCGTTCACACCTAAGCCTCTTACAAGGTCAGCTGTTTAGCTAAACATGAGCTCATGATCTAAATTTACACAATAATGAAGAAATCATCTACGAGGGGAGACAATCAGCAAAAACAATCAATACAAGAATTAGATTCCCAAGGCCATGCATCAGATGTTGGAATGATGAGGTGCAAGGCAGAAAATATATATAAAACTGGAACTGAAACAGGCACAAGGATGTTTTCAAAGACTGGTAGGATCTCTAAAACAGTTATAAAGTACATGTCATTGATAAAGCTAAATACACAATGGTTGTGTAATACAACAGATTAATCATTGAGAAGAGTGAAATTATGCTGTTTTGAAAACTATGGCAGGTGAGATTTTGTGCCTAATTATATAAGAAGATTTCTCTAAACAATACACATTATTTCAAAGACTTATTGGCTGTGAAATAAGTTAAGGGTATTTCAAATGGCTTGTCTGCAAAGAAAGGTGAGATGTAGGGAATCACAGAAAGTCGAGGGGAAAATGTGTCAATATATACATTGCTATATGGTGAACTAAGCCTTAGGCCAGCAACAATGGAGAGGACCTGAGCCTGAGAAACTTACGAGTAAGCTGGAATCTTCCAAAGTTCAAATCTTTATAAGTAAAAAGATTTATTAAAATGAATAACCAAGTGTTTTAATTGACATCAGAAGATCAAACCAATAAACCCTGAGAATACAGAGAAAAGATAAATAAAGATATGAGCAGAACTAAATACAACAGAAAACGTATAAAATTGAGGTGATTTAGTAAGTCCAAAGAATATTCTTTGAAAAGATTGAAAAGACACACTTTGATTGAGGAAAACAAAAACATAAGGAAAGAATATACAGAGTCAGGACAATGTTATAGCAGAGAATATATGAAATGCCAGTAAATTTGAACATTTCTATAAAGGGGACCATTTCCTTTCTCCTAAAGTTTACCAAAACTGACACAAGAGGAAATCATTTAAGGTCATCATGTCTGCCCTTGGCATTCTCGGAACGCCCTGGCCTCAGAAGGCAGCATCTGTATTCCATGGTAACCTGCGGAGAAGGGGCGGGGCTGAGGGAGTTTGGAACACTGCCCTCACAGAGGGAGTGGATGTGGCCATCTCTGCTGTGACTGAACAAAGGACAGGGGCTCAGGGGGTCCAGGGCAGGTCCCTCAAAGCCCTGCAGGCCCAGTGGTGTGTCACAAGCGTTTAGGCCCAGGCCAAAAGGCGCCTCCTTTGTCTGCACAGCTGCCTGAACTCTCACCATTCCACTCAGGCTGCCCTCTTATATGAAGTGTGTGTGGAACCTGTCCATGAAGTACACCTCGCTGCACAGCTAACCATAGGTCTGAGCATCGTAACTTCATGCCAGGTGACCGAAGTTCGCAGGCAGATGGGTCCCTGGGACACAGGCGGAGAGGCTCCTGTCCTGGCAACAGGCTGCCCACTGTCCATGCCCCAGATCGGGGGCTGCAAATCAGCCCAGTCTGAATCCCCAGCCTCTAGAGGGAGTATAGGACCAGCACTTCTAGAAAACGGAGTCCTCACGGGCAACTCATTGGAGATACACAAATAAAGCTTTGCCGACTTTCTGCTGAAACTTATGAGCGTTCACACCTAAGCCTCTTACAAGGTCAGCTGTTTAGCTAAACATGAGCTCATGATCTAAATTTACACAATAATGAAGAAATCATCTACGAGGGGAGACAATCAGCAAAAACAATCAATACCAGAATTAGATTCCCAAGGCCATCCATCAGATGTTGGAATAATCAGGTGCAAGGCAGAAAGTATACATAAAACTGGAACTGAAACAAGGAACAAGGATGTTTTCAAAGACTGGTAGGATCTCTAAAACATTTTTAAAGTACATGTTATTGATAAAGCTAAATACACAATGGTTGTGTAATACAAAAGATTAATCATTGAGAAGAGTGAAATTATGCTGTTTTGAAAACTATGGCAGGTCAGATTTTCTGCCTAATTATATAAGAAGATTTCTCTAAAAAATACACATTATTTCAAAGTCTTATTGGCTGTGAAATAAGTTATGGATAATTCAAATGGCTTGTCTGCAAAGAAAGTTGAGATGTAGGGAATCACAGAAAGTCGAGGGGAAAATATGTGAATATATGCATTGCTATATGGTGAACTAAACCTTAGGCCAGCAACAATGGAGTGGACCTGACCCTTAGAAACTTACGAGTAAGCTGGAATCTTCCAAAGTTCAAATCTTTATAAGTAAAAAGATTTATTAAAATGAATAACCAAGTGTTTTAATTGACATCAGAAGAGCAAACCAATAAACCCAGAGAATATAGAAAAAAGATAAATAAAGATATGAGCAGAACTGAATACAACAGAAAACTTATAAACTTGAGGTGATTTAGTAAGTCCAAAGAATATTCTTTGAAAAGATTGAAAAGACACACTTTGATTGAGAAAAACGAAAACATAAGGAAAGAATATACAGAAAGAGTCAGGACAATGTTATAGCAGAGAATATATGAAATGCCAGTAAATTTGAACATTTCTGTAAAGGGACCATTTCCTAGCTCCTAAAGTTTACCAAAACTGACACAAGAGGAAATCATTTAAGGTCATCATGTCTGCCCTTGCAATTCACGGAACGCCCTGGCCTCAGAAGGCAGCATCTGTAGTCCATGGTAACCTGCGGAGAAGGGGCGGGGCTGAGGGAGGTTGGAACACTGCCCTCACAGAGGGATAGGGTGTGGCCATCTCTGCTGTGACTGAACAAAGGACAGGGGAGCAGGGGGCCCAGGGCAGGTCCCTCAGAGCCCTGCAGGCCCAGTGGTGTGTAACCAGCATTTAGGCCCAGTCCAAAAGGCACCTACTTTGTCTGCACAGCTGCCTAAACTCTCATCTTTCCACTCAGGCCGCCCTCTTACTTGAATTGTGTGTGGAACCTGTCCACGCAGTACACCTCGCTGCACAGTTAACCATAGGTCTCGGCATCATAACTTCCTGCCAGGTGACCGAAGTTCGCAGGCAGATGGGTCCCTGGGACAAAGGCGGAGAGGCTCCTGCCCAGGCCACAGGCTGCCCACTGCCCCTGCCCCAGATCGGGGTCCGCAAATCAGCTCTGTCTGAATCCCCAGCCTCTAGAGGGAGTAGTGGACCAACACTTCTAGAAAACGGAGTCCTCACGGGCAACTCATTGGAGATACACAAATAAAGCTTTGCCGACTTTCTGCTGAAACTTACGAGTGTTCACACCTAAGCCTCTTACAAGGTCAGCTGTTTAGCTAAACATGAGCTCATGATCTAAATTTACACAATAATGAAGAAATCATCTACGAGGGGAGACAATCAGCAAAAACAATCAATACCAGAATTAGATTCCCAAGGCCATCCATCAGATGTTGGAATAATCAGGTGCAAGGCAGAAAATATACATAAAACTGGAACTGAAACAAGGAACAAGGATGTTTTCAAAGACTGGTAGGATCTCTAAAACATTTTTTTTTCTTTTTGCGGTATGCGGGCCTCTCACTGTCGTGGCCTCTCCCGTTGCGGAGCACAGGCTCCGGACGCGCAGGCCCAGCGGCCATGGCTCTCGGGCCCAGCCGTTCCGCGGCATATGGGATCCTCCCAGATCGGGGCACGAACCCGTATCTCCTGCATCGGCAGGCGGACTCTCAACCACTGCGCCACCAGGGAGGCCCCTAAAACATTTTTAAAGAACATGTCATTGATAAAGCTAAATACACAATGGTTGTGTAATACAACAGATTAATCATTGAGAAGAGTGAAATTATGCTGTTTTGAAAACTGTGGCAGTTCAGATTTTGTGCCTAATTATATAAGAAGATTTCTCTAAAAACTACACATTATTTCAAAGACTGATTGGCTGTGAAATAAGTTAAGGGTATTTCAAATGGCTTGTCTGCAAAGAAAGGTGAGATGTAGGGAATCACAGAAAGTCGAGGGGAAAATATGTCAATATATACATTGCTATATGGTGAACTAAGCCCTAGGTCAGCAACAATGGAGAGGACCTGAACCTTAGAAACTTACGAATAAGCTGGAATTTTCCAAAGTTCAAATCTTTATAAGTAAAAAGATTTATTAAAATGAATAACCAAGTGTTTTAATTGACATCAGAAGATCCAACCAATAAACCCTGAGAATAAAGAAAAAAGATAAATAAAGATATGAGCAGAACTGAATACAACAGAAAACGTATAAAATTGAGGTGATTTAGTAAGTCCAAAGAATATTCTTTGAAAAGATTGAAAAGACACACTTTGATTGAGAAAAACAAAAACATAAGGAAAGAATATACAGAAAGAGTCAGGACAATGTTAGAGCAGAGAATATATGAAATGCCAGTAAATTTGAACATTTCTGTAAAGGGGACCATTTCCTAGCTCCTAAAGTTTACCAAAACTGACAAAAGAGGAAATCATTTAAGGTCATCATGTCTGCCCTTGGCATTCTTGGAACACCCTGGCCTCAGAATGCTTCATTTGTAGTCCATGGTAACCTGCGGAGAAGGGGCGGGGCTGAGGGAGGTTGGAACACTGCCCTCACAGAGTGAGTGGGTGTGGCCATCTCTGCTGTGACTGAACAAAGGACAGGGGAGCAGGGGGCCAAGGGCAGGTCACTCAGAGCCCTGCAGGCCCAGTGGTGTGTCACAAGCATTCAGGCCCAGGCCAAAAGGCGCCTCCTTTTTCTGCACAGCAGCCTAAACTCTCACCTATCCACTCAGGCCGCCCTCTTACTTGAAGTGTGTGTGGAACCTGTCCACGCAGTACACCTCGCTGCACAGCTAACCATAGGTCTGGGCATCGTAACTTCCTGCCAGGTGACCGAAGTTCGCAGGCAGATGGGTCCCTGGGACACAGGCGGAGAGGCTCCTGCCCAGGCCACAGGCTGCCCACTGTCCCTGCCCCAGATCGGGGGCCGCAAATCAGCCCTGTCTGAATCCCCAAACACTAGATGGAGTATTGGACCAGCACTTCTAGAAAACGGAGTCCTCACGGGCAACTCATTGGAGATACACAAATAAAGCTTTGCCGACTTTCTGCTGAAACTTACGAGCGTTCACACCTAAGCCTCTTACAAGGTCATCTGTTTAGCTAAACATTAGCTCATGATCTAAATTTACACAATAATGAAGAAATCATCTACGAGGGGAGACAATCAGCAAAAACAATCAATACCAGAATTAGATTCCCGAGGCCATCCATCAGATGTTGGAATAATCAGGTTCAAGGCAGAAAATATACATAAAACTGGAACTGAAACAGGAACAAGGATGTTTTCAAAGACTGGTAGGATCTCTAAAACAGTTTTAAAGTACATGTCATTGATAAAGCTAAATACACAATGGTTGTGTAATACAACAGATTAATCATTGAGAAGAGTGAAATTATGCTGTTTTGAAAACTATGGCAGGTGAGATTTTGTGCCTAATTATATAAGAAGATTTCTCTAAAAAATACACATTATTTCAAAGACTGATTGGCTGTGAAATAAGTTAAGGGTATTTCAAATGGCTTGTCTGCAAAGAAAGGTGAGATGTAGGGAATCCCAGAAAGTCGAGGGGAAAATATGTCAATATATACATTGCTATATGGTGAACTAAGCCTTAGGCCAGCAACAATGGAGAGGACCTGAGCCTTAGAAACTAACGAGTAAGCTGGAATTTTCAAAAGTTCAAATCTTTATAAGTAAAAAGATTTATTAAAATGAATAACCAAGTGTTTTAATTGACATCAGATGATCAAACCAATAAACCAGGAGAATATAGAAAAAAGATAAATAAAGATATGAGCAGAACTGAATACAACAGAAAACGTATAAAATTGAGGTGATTTAGTAAGTCCAAAGAATATTCTTTGAAAAGATTGAAAAGACACACTTTGAGGAAAACAAAAACATAAGGAAAGAATATACAGAAAGAGTCAGGACAATGTTATAGCAGAGAATATATGAAATGCCAGTAAATTTGAACATTTCTGTAAAGGGGACCATTTCCTAGCTCCTAAAGTTTACCAAAACTGACACAAGAAGATATCTTAAGGTCATCATGTCTGCCCTTGGCATTCTCGGAACGCCCTGGCCTCAGAAGGCAGCATCTGTAGTCTATGGTAACATGCGGAGAAAGGCCGGGGCTGAGGGAGGTTGGAACACTGCCCTCACAGAGGGAGTGGGTGTGGCCATCTCTGCTGTGACTGAACAAAAGACAGGGGAGCAGGGGGCCCAGGGCAGGTCCCTCATAGCCCTGCAGGCCCAGTGGTGTGTCACCAGCATTTAGGCCCAGGCCAAAAGGCGCCTACTTTTTCTGCACAGCTACCTAAACTCTCACATTTCCACTCAGGCCGCCCTCTTACTTGAAGTGTGTGTGGAACCTGTCCACGCAGTACACCTCGCTGCACAGCTAACCATAGGTCTGGGCATCGTAACTTCCTGCCAGGTGACGGAAGTTCGCAGGCAGATGGGTCCCTGGGACACAGGCGGAGAGGCTCCTGCCCAGGATACAGGGTGCCCACTGTCCTTGCCCCAGATCGGGGGCCGCAAATCAGCCCTGTCTGAATCCCCAGCCTCTAGAGGGAGTATTAGAACAGCACTTCTAGAAAACGGAATCCTCACGGGCAACTCATTGGAGATACACAAATAAAGCTTTGCCGACTTTCTGCTGAAACTTACGAGCGTTCACACCTAAGCCTCTTACAAGGTCAGCTGTTTAGCTAAACATGAGCTCATGATCTAAATTTACACAATAATGAAGAAATCATCTACGAGGGGAGACAATCAGCAAAAACAATCAATACCAGAATTAGATTCCCAAGGCCATCCATCAGATGTTGGAATAATCAGGTTCAAGGCAGAAAATATACATAAAACTGGAACTGAAACAGGAACAAGGATGTTTTCAAAGACTGGTAGGATCTCTAAAACATTTTTAAAGTACATGTCATTGATAAAGCTAAATACACAATGGTTGTGTAATACAACAGATTAATCATTGAGAAGAGTGAAATTATGCTGTTTTGAAAACTATGGCAGGTTAGATTTTCTGCCTAATAATATAAGAAGATTTCTCTAAAAAATACATATTATTTCAAAGACTTATTGGCTGTGAAATAATTTAAGGGTATTTCAAATGGCTTGTCTGCAAAGAAAGGTGAGATGGAGGGAATCACAGAAAGTCGAGGGTAAAATATGTCAATATATAAATTGCTATATGGTGAACTAAGCCTTAGGCCAGCAACAATGGTGTGGACCTGACCCTTAGAAACTTACGAGTAAGCTGGAATCTTCCAAAGTTCAAATCTTTATAAGTAAAAAGATTTATTAAAATGAATAACCAAGTGTTTTAATAGACATCAGAAGAGCAAACCAATAAACCCTGAGAATATAAAAAAAAAGATAAATAAAGATATGAGCAGAACTGAATACAAGAGAAAACGTATAAAATTGAGGTGATTTAGTAAGTCCAAAGAATATTCTTTGAAAAGATTGAAAAGACACACTTTGATTGAGAAAAACAAAAACATAAGGAAAGAATATACAGAAAGAGTCAGGACAATGTTATAGCAGAGAATATATGAAATGCCAGTAAATTTGAACATTTCTGTAAAGGGGACCATTTCCTACCTCCTAAAGTTTACCAAAACTGACACAAGAGGAAATCATTAAAGGTCATCATGTCTGCCCTTGGAATTCTCTGAACGCCCTGGCCTCAGAAGGCAGCATCTGTAGTCCATGGTAACCTGCGGAGAAGGGGCGGGGCTGAGGGAGTTTGGAACATTGCCCTCACTGAGGGAGTGGGTGTGGCCATCTCTGCTGTGACTGAACAAAACAGGGGAGCAGGGGGCCCATGGCAGGACCCTCAGAGCCCTGCAGGCCCAGTGGTGTGTCACCAGCATTTAAGCCCATGCCAATAGGTGCTTACTTTGTCTGCACAGCTGCCTAAACTCTCACCTTTCCACTCAGGCCGCCCTCTTACTTGAAGTGTGTGTGGAACCTGTCCACGCAGTACACCTCGCTGCACATCTTCCCATAGGTCTGGGCATCATAACTTCCTGCCAGGTGACCGAAGTTCGCAGGCAGATGGGTCCCTGGGACACAGGCGGAGAGGCTCCTGCCCTGGCCATAGGCTGCCCACTATCCCTGCCCCAGATTGGGGGCCGCAAATCAGCCCTGTCTGAATTCCCAGCCTCTAGAGGGAATATTGGACCAGCACTTCTAGAAAACCGAGTCCTCACGGGCAACTCATTGGAGATACACAAATAAAGCTTTGCCGACTTTCTGCTGAAATTTACGAGCGTTCACACCTAAGCCACTTACAAGGTCAGCTGTTTAGCTAAACATGCGCTCATGATCTAAATTTACACAATAATGAAGAAATCATCTACGAGGGGAGACAATCAGCAAAAACAATCAATACCAGAATTAGATTCCCAAGGCCATCCATCAGATGTTGGAATAATCAGGTGCAAGGCAGAAAGTATACAGAAAACTGGAAGTGAAACAAGGAACAAGGATGTTTTCAAAGACTGTTAGGATCTCTAAAACATTTTTAAAGTACATGACATTGATAAAGCTAAATACACAATGGTTGTGTAATACAACAGATTAATCATTGAGAAGAGTGAAATTATGCTGTTTTGAAAACTATGGCAGGTAAGATTTTGTGCCTAATTATATAAGAAGATTTCTCTAAAAAATACAAATTATTTCAAAGACTTATTGGCTCTGAAATAAGTTAAGGGTATTTCAAATGGCTTGTCTGCAAAGAAAGGTGAGATTTAGGGAATCACAGAAAGTCGAGGGGAAAATATGTCAATATATACATTGCTATATGGTGAACTAAGCCTTAGGCCAGCAACAATGGAGAGGACCTGAGCCTTAGAAACTTACGAGTAAGCTGGAATCTTCAAAAGTTTAATCTTTATAAGTAAAAAGATTTATTAAAATGAATACCCAAGTGTTTTAATTGACATCAGAAGAGCAAACCAATAAACCCTGAGAATATAGAAAAAAGATAAATAAAGATATGAGCAGAACTGAATACAACAGAAAACGTATAAAATTGAGGTGATTTAGCAAATGCAAAGAATATTCTTTGAAAAGATGGAAAAGACACACTTTGATTAAGGAAAACAAAAACATAAGGAAAGAATATACTGAAAGTGTCAGGACAATGTTATAGCAGAGAATATATGAAATGCCAGTAAATTTGAACATTTCTGTAAAGGGGACCATTTCCTAGCTCCTAAAGTTTACCAAAACTGACACAAGAGGAAATCATTTAAGGTCATCATGTCTGCCCTTGGCATTCTCGGAACGCCGTGGCCTCAGAAGGCAGCATCTGTAGTCCATGGTAACCTGTGGAGAAGGGGCGGGGCAGAGGAAGTTTGGAACACTTCCCTCACACAGGGAGTGGGTGTGGCCATCTCTGCTGTGACTGAACAAAGGCCAGGGGAAAAGGGGGCCCAGGTCAGGTCCCTCAGAGCCCTGCAGGCCCAGTGGTGTGTCACCAGCATTTAGGCCCAGGCCAAAAGGCGACGACTTTGTCTGCACAGCTGCCTAAACTCTCACCTTTCCACTCAGGCCGCCCTCTTACTTGAAGTGTGTGTGGAATCTGTCCACGCAGTACACCTCGCTGCACAGTTAACCATAGGTCTGGGCATCGTAACCTCCTGCCAGGTGACCGAAGTTCGCAGGCAGATGGGTCCCTGGGACACAGGCGGAGAGGCTCCAGCCCAGGCCACAGGCTTGCCACTGTCCCTGCCCCAGATCGGGGGCCGCAAATCAGCCCTGACTGAATCCCCAGCCTCTAGAGGGAGTAGTGGACAAACACTTCTAGAAAACGGAGCTCTCACTGGCAACTCATTGGAGATACACAAATAAAGCTTTGCCGACTTTCTGCTGAAACTTACGAGCATTCACACCTAAGCCTCTTACAAGGTCAGCTGTTTAGCTAAACATGAGCTCATGATCTTAATTTACACAATAATGAAGAAATCATCTACGAGGGGAGACAATCAGCAAAAACAATCAATACCAGAATTAGATTCCCAAGGCCATCCATCAGATGTTGGAATAATCAGGTGCAAGGCAGAAAGTATACATAAAACTGGAACTGAAACAAGGAACAAGGATGTTTTCAAAGACTGGTAGGATCTCTAAAACATTTTTAAAGTACATGTCATTGATAAAGCTAAATAGACAATGGTTGTGTAATACAACAGATTAATCATTGAGAAGAGTGAAATTATGCTGTTTTGTAAACTATGGCAGGTCAGATTTTCTGCCTAATTATATAAGAAGATTTCTCTAAAAATTACACATTATTTCAAAGTCTTATTAGCTGTGAAATAAGTTAAGGGTATTTCAAATGGCTTCTCTGCAAAGAAAGGTGAGATGTAGGGAATCACAGAAAGTCGAGGGGAAAATATGTCAATATATACATTGCTATATGGTGAACTAAGCCTTAGGCCAGCAACAATGGAGAGAACCTGACCCTTAGAAACTTACGAGTAAGCTGGAATCTTCAAAAGTTCAAATCTTTATAAGTAAAAAGTTTTATTAAAATGAATAACCAAGTGTTTTAATTGACATCAGAAGATCAAACCAATAAACCCTGAGAATATAGAAAAAAGATAAATAAAGATATGAGCAGAACTGAATACAGCAGAAAACGTATAAAATTGAGGTGATTTAGTAAGTCCAAAGAATATTCTTTGAAAACATTTAAAAGACACACTTTGAGGAAAACAAAGACATAAGGAAAGAATATACAGAAAGAGTCAGGACAATGTTATAGCAGAGAATATATGAAATGCCAGTAAATTTGAACATTTCTGTAAAGGGGACCATTTCCTAGCTCCTAAAGTTTACCAAAACTGACACAAGAAGAAATCTTTAAGGTCATCATGTCTGCCCTTGGCATTCTAGGAACGCCCTGGCCTCAGAAGGCAACATCTGTAGTCTATGGTAACATGCTGTGAAAGGCCGGGGCTGAGGGAGGTTGGAACACTGCCCTCACAGAGGGAGTGGGTGTGGCCATCTCTGCTGTGACTGAACAAAGGACAGGGGAGCAGGGGGCCCAGGGCAGGTCCCTCATAGCCCTGCAGGCCCAGTGGTGTGTCACCAGCATTTAGGCCCAGGCCAAAAGGCGCCTACTTTTTCTGCACAGCTACCTAAACTCTCACATTTCCACTCAGGCCGCCCTCTTACTTGAAGTGTGTGTGGAACCTGTCCACGCAGTACACCTTGCTGCACAGCTAACCATAGGTCTGGGCATCGTAACTTCATGCCAGGTGACCGAAGTTCGCAGGCAGATGGGTCCCTGGGCCACAGGCGGAGAGGATCCTGCCCAGGCTACAGGCTGCCCACTGTCCTTGCCCCAGATCGGGGGCCGCAAATCAGCCCTGTCTGAATCCCCAGCCTCTAGACGGAGTATTAGACCAGCACTTCTAGAAAACGGAATCCTCACGGGCAACTCATTGGAGATACACAAATAAAGCTTTGCCGACTTTCTGCTGAAACTTACGAGCGTTCACACCTAAGCCTCTTACAAGGTCAGCTGTTTAGCTAAACATGAGCTCATGATCTAAATTTACACAATAATGAAGAAATCATCTACGAGGGGAGACAATCAGCAAAAACAATCAATACCAGAATTAGATTCCCAAGGCCATCCATCAGATGTTGGAATAATCAGGTTCAAGGCACAAAATATACATAAAACTGGAACTGAAACAGGAACAAGGATGTTTTCAAAGACTGGTAGGATCTCTAAAACATTTTTAAAGTACATGTCATTGATAAAGCTAAATACACAATGGTTGTGTAATACAACAGATTAATCATTGAGAAGAGTGAAATTATGCTGTTTTGAAAACTATGGCAGGTGAGATTTTGTGCCTAATTATATAAGAAGATTTCTCTAAAAAATACATATTATTTCAAAGACTTATTGGCTGTGAAATAAGTTAAGGGTATTTCAAATGGCTTGTCTGCAAAGAAAGGTGAGATGGAGGGAATCACAGAAAGTCGAGGGTAAAATATGTCAATATATAAATTGCTATATGGTGAACTAAGCCTTAGGCCAGCAACAATGGTGTGGACCTGACCCTTAGAAACTTACGAGTAAGCTGGAATCTTCCAAAGTTCAAATCTTTATAAGTAAAAAGATTTATTAAAATGAATAACCAAGTGTTTTAATAGACATCAGAAGAGCAAACCAATAAACCCGGAGAATATAGAAAAAAAGATAAATAAAGATATGAGCAGAACTGAATACAACAGAAAACGTATAAAATTGAGGTGATTTAGTAAGTCCAAAGAATATTCTTTGAAAAGATTGAAAAGACACACTTTGATTGAGAAAAACAAAAACATAAGGAAAGAATATACAGAAAGAGTCAGGACAATGTTATAGCAGAGAATATATGAAATGCCAGTAAATTTGAACATTTCTGTAAAGGGGACCATTTCCTAGCTCCTAAAGTTTACCTAAACTGACACAAGAGGAAATCATTTAAGGTCATCATGTCTGCCCTTATCATTCTCGGAACGCCCTGGCCTCAGAAGGCAGCATCTGTAGTCCATGGTAACCTGCGGAGAAGGGGCGGGGATGAGGGAGTTTGGAACACTGCCCTCACAGAGGGAGTGGGTGTGGCAATCTCTGCTGTGACTGAACAAAGGACGGGGGAGAAGGGGCCCCAGGGCAGGTTCCTCAGAGCCCTTCAGGCCCAGTGGTGTGTCACCAGCATTTAGGCCCAGGCCAAAAGGCGCCTCCTTTGTCTGCACAGCTGCCTAAACTCTCACCTTTCCACTCAGGCCGCCCTCTTACTTGAAGTGTGTGTGGAACCTGTCCACGCAGTACACCTCGCTGCACAGCTAACCATAGGTCTGGGCATCGTAACTTCCTGCCAGGTGACCGAAGTTCGCAGGCAGATGGGTCCCTGGGACACAGGCGGAGAGGCTCCTGCCCAGGATACAGGCTGCCCACTGTCCCTGCCCCAGATCGGAGGCCACAAATCAGCCCTGTCTGAATCCCCAGCCTCTAGAGGGAGTAGTGGACCAACACTTCTAGAAAACGGAGTCCTCACGGGCAACTCATTGGAGATACACAAATAAAGCTTTGCCGACTTTCTGCTGAAATTTACGAGCGTTCACACCTAAGCCTCTTACAAGGTCAGCTGTTTAGCTAAACATGAGCTCATGATCAAAATTTACACAATAATGAAGAAATCATCTACGAGGAGAGACAATCAGCAAAAACAATCAATACCAGAATTAGATTCCCAAGGCCATCCATCAGATGTTGGAATAATCAGGTGCAAGGCAGAAAGTATACAGAAAACCTGAACTGAAACAAGGAACAAGGATGTTTTCAAAGACTGGTAGGATCTCTAAAACATTTTTAAAGTACATGTCATTGATAAAGCTAAATACACAATGGTTGTGTAATACAACAGATTAATCATTGAGAAGAGTGAAATTATGCTGTTTTGAAAACTGTGGCAGTTCAGATTTTGTGCCTAATTATATAAGAAGATTTCTCTAAAAAATACACATTATTTCAAAGACTGATTGGCTGTGAAATAAGTTAAGGGTATTTCAAATGGCTTGTCTGCAAAGAAAGGTGAGATGTAGGGAATCACAGAAAGTCGAGGGGAAAATATGTGAATATATGCATTGCTATATGGTGAACTAAACCTTAGGCCAGCAACAATGGAGTGGACCTGACCCTTAGAAACTTACGAGTAAGCTGGAATCTTCCAAAGTTCAAATCTTTATAAGTAAAAAGATTTATTAAAATGAATAACCAAGTGTTTTAATTGACATCAGAAGAGCAAACCAATAAACCCAGAGAATATAGAAAAAAGATAAATAAAGATATGAGCAGAACTGAATACAACAGAAAACTTATAAACTTGAGGTGATTTAGTAAGTCCAAAGAATATTCTTTGAAAAGATTGAAAAGACACACTTTGAGGAAAACAAAAACATAAGGAAAGAATATACAGAAAGAGTCAGGACAATGTTATAGCAGAGAATATATGAAATGCCAGTAAATTTGAACATTTCTGTAAAGGGGACCATTTCCTAGCTCCTAAAGTTTACCAAAACTGACACAAGAGGAAATCATTTAAGGTCATCATGTCTGCCCTTGGCATTCTCGGAACGCCGTGGCCTCAGAAGGCAGCATCTGTAGTCCATGGTAACCTGTGGAGAAGGGGCGGGGCAGAGGAAGTTTGGAACACTTCCCTCACACAGGGAGTGGGTGTGGCCATCTCTGCTGTGACTGAACAAAGGCCAGGGGAAAAGGGGGCCCAGGTCAGGTCCCTCAGAGCCCTGCAGGCCCAGTGGTGTGTCACCAGCATTTAGGCCCAGGCCAAAAGGCGACGACTTTGTCTGCACAGCTGCCTAAACTCTCACCTTTCCACTCAGGCCGCCCTCTTACTTGAAGTGTGTGTGGAATCTGTCCACGCAGTACACCTCGCTGCACAGTTAACCATAGGTCTGGGCATCGTAACCTCCTGCCAGGTGACCGAAGTTCGCAGGCAGATGGGTCCCTGGGACACAGGCGGAGAGGCTCCAGCCCAGGCCACAGGCTTGCCACTGTCCCTGCCCCAGATCGGGGGCCGCAAATCAGCCCTGACTGAATCCCCAGCCTCTAGAGGGAGTAGTGGACAAACACTTCTAGAAAACGGAGCTCTCACTGGCAACTCATTGGAGATACACAAATAAAGCTTTGCCGACTTTCTGCTGAAACTTACGAGCATTCACACCTAAGCCTCTTACAAGGTCAGCTGTTTAGCTAAACATGAGCTCATGATCTTAATTTACACAATAATGAAGAAATCATCTACGAGGGGAGACAATCAGCAAAAACAATCAATACCAGAATTAGATTCCCAAGGCCATCCATCAGATGTTGGAATAATCAGGTGCAAGGCAGAAAGTATACATAAAACTGGAACTGAAACAAGGAACAAGGATGTTTTCAAAGACTGGTAGGATCTCTAAAACATTTTTAAAGTACATGTCATTGATAAAGCTAAATAGACAATGGTTGTGTAATACAACAGATTAATCATTGAGAAGAGTGAAATTATGCTGTTTTGTAAACTATGGCAGGTCAGATTTTCTGCCTAATTATATAAGAAGATTTCTCTAAAAATTACACATTATTTCAAAGTCTTATTAGCTGTGAAATAAGTTAAGGGTATTTCAAATGGCTTCTCTGCAAAGAAAGGTGAGATGTAGGGAATCACAGAAAGTCGAGGGGAAAATATGTCAATATATACATTGCTATATGGTGAACTAAGCCTTAGGCCAGCAACAATGGAGAGAACCTGACCCTTAGAAACTTACGAGTAAGCTGGAATCTTCAAAAGTTCAAATCTTTATAAGTAAAAAGTTTTATTAAAATGAATAACCAAGTGTTTTAATTGACATCAGAAGATCAAACCAATAAACCCTGAGAATATAGAAAAAAGATAAATAAAGATATGAGCAGAACTGAATACAGCAGAAAACGTATAAAATTGAGGTGATTTAGTAAGTCCAAAGAATATTCTTTGAAAACATTTAAAAGACACACTTTGAGGAAAACAAAGACATAAGGAAAGAATATACAGAAAGAGTCAGGACAATGTTATAGCAGAGAATATATGAAATGCCAGTAAATTTGAACATTTCTGTAAAGGGGACCATTTCCTAGCTCCTAAAGTTTACCAAAACTGACACAAGAAGAAATCTTTAAGGTCATCATGTCTGCCCTTGGCATTCTAGGAACGCCCTGGCCTCAGAAGGCAACATCTGTAGTCTATGGTAACATGCTGTGAAAGGCCGGGGCTGAGGGAGGTTGGAACACTGCCCTCACAGAGGGAGTGGGTGTGGCCATCTCTGCTGTGACTGAACAAAGGACAGGGGAGCAGGGGGCCCAGGGCAGGTCCCTCATAGCCCTGCAGGCCCAGTGGTGTGTCACCAGCATTTAGGCCCAGGCCAAAAGGCGCCTACTTTTTCTGCACAGCTACCTAAACTCTCACATTTCCACTCAGGCCGCCCTCTTACTTGAAGTGTGTGTGGAACCTGTCCACGCAGTACACCTTGCTGCACAGCTAACCATAGGTCTGGGCATCGTAACTTCATGCCAGGTGACCGAAGTTCGCAGGCAGATGGGTCCCTGGGCCACAGGCGGAGAGGATCCTGCCCAGGCTACAGGCTGCCCACTGTCCTTGCCCCAGATCGGGGGCCGCAAATCAGCCCTGTCTGAATCCCCAGCCTCTAGACGGAGTATTAGACCAGCACTTCTAGAAAACGGAATCCTCACGGGCAACTCATTGGAGATACACAAATAAAGCTTTGCCGACTTTCTGCTGAAACTTACGAGCGTTCACACCTAAGCCTCTTACAAGGTCAGCTGTTTAGCTAAACATGAGCTCATGATCTAAATTTACACAATAATGAAGAAATCATCTACGAGGGGAGACAATCAGCAAAAACAATCAATACCAGAATTAGATTCCCAAGGCCATCCATCAGATGTTGGAATAATCAGGTTCAAGGCACAAAATATACATAAAACTGGAACTGAAACAGGAACAAGGATGTTTTCAAAGACTGGTAGGATCTCTAAAACATTTTTAAAGTTCATGTCATTGATAAAGCTAAATACACAATGGTTGTGTAATACAACAGATTAATCATTGAGAAGAGTGAAATTATGCTGTTTTGAAAACTATGGCAGGTGAGATTTTGTGCCTAATTATATAAGAAGATTTCTCTAAAAAATACATATTATTTCAAAGACTTATTGGCTGTGAAATAAGTTAAGGGTATTTCAAATGGCTTGTCTGCAAAGAAAGGTGAGATGGAGGGAATCACAGAAAGTCGAGGGTAAAATATGTCAATATATAAATTGCTATATGGTGAACTAAGCCTTAGGCCAGCAACAATGGTGTGGACCTGACCCTTAGAAACTTACGAGTAAGCTGGAATCTTCCAAAGTTCAAATCTTTATAAGTAAAAAGATTTATTAAAATGAATAACCAAGTGTTTTAATAGACATCAGAAGAGCAAACCAATAAACCCGGAGAATATAGAAAAAAAGATAAATAAAGATATGAGCAGAACTGAATACAACAGAAAACGTATAAAATTGAGGTGATTTAGTAAGTCCAAAGAATATTCTTTGAAAAGATTGAAAAGACACACTTTGATTGAGAAAAACAAAAACATAAGGAAAGAATATACAGAAAGAGTCAGGACAATGTTATAGCAGAGAATATATGAAATGCCAGTAAATTTGAACATTTCTGTAAAGGGGACCATTTCCTAGCTCCTAAAGTTTACCTAAACTGACACAAGAGGAAATCATTTAAGGTCATCATGTCTGCCCTTATCATTCTCGGAACGCCCTGGCCTCAGAAGGCAGCATCTGTAGTCCATGGTAACCTGCGGAGAAGGGGCGGGGATGAGGGAGTTTGGAACACTGCCCTCACAGAGGGAGTGGGTGTGGCAATCTCTGCTGTGACTGAACAAAGGACGGGGGAGAAGGGGCCCCAGGGCAGGTTCCTCAGAGCCCTTCAGGCCCAGTGGTGTGTCACCAGCATTTAGGCCCAGGCCAAAAGGCGCCTCCTTTGTCTGCACAGCTGCCTAAACTCTCACCTTTCCACTCAGGCCGCCCTCTTACTTGAAGTGTGTGTGGAACCTGTCCACGCAGTACACCTCGCTGCACAGCTAACCATAGGTCTGGGCATCGTAACTTCCTGCCAGGTGACCGAAGTTCGCAGGCAGATGGGTCCCTGGGACACAGGCGGAGAGGCTCCTGCCCAGGATACAGGCTGCCCACTGTCCCTGCCCCAGATCGGAGGCCACAAATCAGCCCTGTCTGAATCCCCAGCCTCTAGAGGGAGTAGTGGACCAACACTTCTAGAAAACGGAGTCCTCACGGGCAACTCATTGGAGATACACAAATAAAGCTTTGCCGACTTTCTGCTGAAATTTACGAGCGTTCACACCTAAGCCTCTTACAAGGTCAGCTGTTTAGCTAAACATGAGCTCATGATCAAAATTTACACAATAATGAAGAAATCATCTACGAGGAGAGACAATCAGCAAAAACAATCAATACCAGAATTAGATTCCCAAGGCCATCCATCAGATGTTGGAATAATCAGGTGCAAGGCAGAAAGTATACAGAAAACCTGAACTGAAACAAGGAACAAGGATGTTTTCAAAGACTGGTAGGATCTCTAAAACATTTTTAAAGTACATGTCATTGATAAAGCTAAATACACAATGGTTGTGTAATACAACAGATTAATCATTGAGAAGAGTGAAATTATGCTGTTTTGAAAACTGTGGCAGTTCAGATTTTGTGCCTAATTATATAAGAAGATTTCTCTAAAAAATACACATTATTTCAAAGACTGATTGGCTGTGAAATAAGTTAAGGGTATTTCAAATGGCTTGTCTGCAAAGAAAGGTGAGATGTAGGGAATCACAGAAAGTCGAGGGGAAAATATGTCAATATATACATTGCTATATGGTGAACCAAGCCCTAGGCCAGCAACAATGGAGAGGACCTGAACCTTAGAAACGTACGAGTAAGCTGGAATCTTCCAAAGTTCAAATCTTTATAAGTAAAAAGATTTATTAAAATGAATAACCAAGTGTTGTAATTGACATCAGAAGAGCAAACCAATAAACCCTGAGAATATAGAAAAAAGATAAATAAAGATATGAGCAGAACTGAATACAACAGAAAACGTATAAAATTGAGGTGATTTAGTAAGTCCAAAGAATATTCTTTGAAAAGATTGAAAAGACACACTTTGATTGAGAAAAACAAAAACATAAGGAAAGAATATACAGAAAGGGTCAGGACAATGTTATACCAGAGAATATATGAAATGCCAATAAATTTGAACATTTCTATAAAGGGGACCATTTCCTACCTCCTAAAGTTTACCAAAACTGACACAAGAGGAAATCATTTAAGGTCATCATGTCTGCCCTTGGCATTCTCTGAACGCCCTGGCCTCAGAAGGCAGCATCTGTGGTCCTTGGTAACCTGCGGAGAAGGGGCGGGGCTGAGGGAGGTTGGAACACTGCCCTCACAGAGGGAGTGGGTGTGGCCATCTCTGCTGTGACTGAACAAAGGACAGGGGAGCAGGGGGCCCACGGCAGGTCCCTCAGAGCCCTGCAGGCCCAGTGGTGTGTCACCAGCATTTAAGCCCAGGCCAAAAGGCGCTTACTTTGTCTGCACAGCTGCCTAAACTCTCACCTTTCCACTCAGGCCGCCCTCTTACTTGAAGTGTGTGTGGAACCTGTCCACGCAGTACACCTCGCTGCACAGCTAACCATAGGTCTGGGCATCGAAACTTCCTGCCAGGTGACCGAAGTTCGCAGGCAGATGGGTCCCTGGGACACAGACGGAGAGGCTCCTGCCCAGGCCACAGGCTGCACACTATCCCTGCCCCCAGATCGGGGGCCGCAAATCAGCCCTGTCTGAATCCCCAGCCTCTAGAGGGAGTAGTGGACCAACACTTCTAGAAAACGGAGTCCTCACGGGCAACTCATTGGAGATACACAAATAAAGCTTTGCCGACTTTCTGCTGAAACTTACGAGCGTTCACACCTAAGCCTCTTACAAGGTCAGCTGTTTAGCTAAACATGAGCTCATGATCTAAATTTACACAATAATGAAGAAATCATCTACGAGGGGAGACAATCAGCAAAAACAATCAATACCAGAATTAGATTCCCAAGGCCATCCATCAGATGTTGGAATAATCAGGTGCAAGGCAGAAAGTACACAGAAAACCTGAACTGAAACAAGGAACAAGGATGTTTTCAAAGACTGGTAGGATCTCTAAAACATTTTTAAAGTACATGTCATTGATAAAGCTAAATACAAAATGGTTGTGTAATACAACAGATTAATCATTGAGAAGAGTGAAATTATGCTGTTTTGAAAACTGTGGCAGTTCAGATTTTGTGCCTAATTATATAAGAAGATTTCTCTAAAAATTACACATTATTTCAAAGACTGATTGGCTGTGAAATAAGTTAAGGGTATTTCAAATGGCTTGTCTGCAAAGAAAGGTGAGATGTAGGGAATCACAGAAAGTCGAGCGGAAAATATGTCAATATATACATTGCTATATGGTGAACTAAGCCCTAGGCCAGCAACAATGGAGAGGACCTGAACCTTAGAAACGTACGAGTAAGCTGGAATCTTCCAAAGTTCAAATCTTTATAAGTAAAAAGATTTATTAAAATGAATAACCAAGTGTTTTAATTGACATCAGAAGAGCAAACCAATAAACCCTGAGAATATAGAAAAAAGATAAATAAAGATATGAGCAGAACTGAATTCAACAGAAAACGTATAAAATTGAGGTGATTTAGTAAGTCCAAAGAATATTCTTTGAAAAGATTGAAAAGACACACTTTGATTGAGAAAAACAAAAACATAAGGAAAGAATATACAGAAAGGGTCAGGACAATGTTATACCAGAGAATATATGAAATGCCAATAAATTTGAACATTTCTATAAAGGGGACCATTTCCTACCTCCTAAAGTTTACCAAAACTGACACAAGAGGAAATCATTTAAGGTCATCATGTCTGCCCTTGGCATTCTCTGAACGCCCTGGCCTCAGAAGGCAGCATCTGTGGTCCTTGGTAAGCTGCGGAGAAGGGGCGGGGCTGAGGGAGGTTGGAACACTGCCCTCACAGAGGGAGTGGGTGTGGCCATCTCTGCTGTGACTGAACAAAGGACAGAGGAGCAGGGGGCCCACGGCAGGTCCCTCAGAGCCCTGCAGGCCCAGTGGTGTGTCACCAGCATTTAAGCCCAGGCCAAAAGGCGCTTACTTTGTCTGCACAGCTGCCTAAACTCTCACCTTTCCACTCAGGCCGCCCTCTTACTTGAAGTGTGTGTGGAACCTGTCCACGCAGTACACCTCGCTGCACAGCTAACCATAGGTCTGGGCATCGTAACTTCCTGCCAGGTGACCGAAGTTCGCAGGCAGATGGGTCCCTGGGACACAGACGGAGAGTCTCCTGCCCAGGCCACAGGCTGCACACTATCCCTGCCCCCAGATCGGGGGCCGCAAATCAGCCCTGTCTGAATCCCCAGCCTCTAGAGGGAGTAGTGGACCAACACTTCTAGAAAACGGAGTTCTCACGGGCAACTCATTGGAGATACACAAATAAAGCTTTGCCGACTTTCTGCTGAAACTTACGAGCGTTCACACCTAAGCCTCTTACAAGGTCAGCTGTTTAGCTAAACATGAGCTCATGATCTAAATTTACACAATAATGAAGAAATCATCTACGAGGGGAGACAATCAGCAAAAACAATCAATACCAGAATTAGATTCCCAACGCCATGCATCAGATGTTGGAATAATCAGGTGCAAGGCAGAAAATATATATAAAACTGGAACTGAAACAGGAACAAGGATGTTTTCAAAGACTGGTAGGATCTCTAAAACAGTTTTAAAGTACATGTCATTGATAAAGCTAAATACACAATGGTTGTGTAATACAACAGATTAATCATTGAGAAGAGTGAAATTATGCTGTTTTGAAAACTGTGGCAGGCCAAATTTTGTGCCTAATTATATAAGAAGATTTCTCTAAAAAATACACATTATTTCAAAGACTTATTGGCTGTGAAATAAGTTAAGGGTATTTCAAATGGCTTGTCTGCAAAGAAAGGTGAGATGTAGGGAATCACAGAAAATCGAGGGGAAAATATGTCAATATATAAATTGCTATATGGTGAACTAAGCCTTAGGCCAGCAACAATGGAGAGGAACTGACCCTTAGAAACTTACGAGTAAGCTGGTATCTTCAAAAGTTCAAATCTTTATAAGTAAAAAATTTATTAAAATGAATAACCAAGTGTTTTAATTGACATCAGAAGATCAAACCAATAATCCCTGAGAATATAGGAAAAAGATCAATAAAGATATGGGCAGAACTGAATACAACAGAAAACATATTAAATTGAGGTGATTTAGTAAGTCCAAAGAATATTCTTTGAAAACATTTAAAAGACACACTTTGAGGAAAACAAAGACATAAGGAAAGAATATACAGAAAGAGTCAGGACAATGTTATAGCAGAGAATATATGAAATGCCAGTAAATTTGAACATTTCTGTAAAGGGGACCATTTCCTAGCTCCTAAAGTTTACCAAAACTGACACAAGAAGAAATCTTTAAGGTCATCATGTCTGCCCTTGGCATTCTAGGAACGCTCTGGCCTCAGAAGACAACATCTGTAGTCTATGGTAACACGCTGTGAAAGGCCGGGGCTGAGGGAGGTTGGAACACTGCCCTCACAGAGGGAGAGGGTGTGGCCATCTCTGCTGTGACTGAACAAAGGACAGGGGAGCAGGGGGCCCAGGGCAGGTCCCTCATAGCCCTGCAGGCCCAGTGGTGTGTCACCAGCATTTAGGCCCAGGCCAAAAGGCGCCTACTTTTTCTGCACAGCAACCTAAACTCTCACATTTCCACTCAGGCCGCCCTCTTACTTGAAGTGTGTGTGGAACCTGTCCACGCAGTACACCTTGCTGCACAGCTAACCATAGGTCTGGGCATCGTAACTTCCTTCCAGGTGACCGAAGTTCGCAGGCAGATGGGTCCCTGGGCCACAGGCGGAGAGGATCCTGCCCAGGCTACAGGCTGCCCACTGTCCTTGCCCCAGATCGGGGGCCGCAAATCAGCCCTGTCTGAATCCCCAGCCTCTAGACGGAGTATTAGACCAGCACTTCTAGAAAACGGAATCCTCACGGGCAACTCATTGGAGATACACAAATAAAGCTTTGCCGACTTTCTGCTGAAACTTACGAGCGTTCACACCTAAGCCTCTTACAAGGTCAGCTGTTTAGCTAAACATGAGCTCATGATCTAAATTTACACAATAATGAAGAAATCATCTACGAGGGGAGACAATCAGCAAAAACAATCAATACCAGAATTAGATTCCCAAGGCCATCCATCAGATGTTGGAATAATCAGGTGCAAGGCAGAAAGTATACATAAAACTGGAACTGAAACAGGAACAAGGATGTTTTCAAAGACTGGTAGGATCTCTAAAACATTTTTAAAGTACATGTCATTGATAAAGCTAAATACACAATGGTTGTGTAATACAACAGATTAATCATTGAGAAGAGTGAAATTATGCTGTTTTGAAAACTGTGGCAGTTCAGATTTTCTGCCTAATTATATAAGAAGATTTCTCTAAAAAATACATATTATTTCAAAGACTTATTGGCTGTGAAATAAGTTAAGGGTATTTCAAATGGCTTGTCTGCAAAGAAAGGTGAGATGGAGGGAATCACAGAAAGTCGAGGGTAAAATATGTCAATATATAAATTGCTATATGGTGAACTAAGCCTTAGGCCAGCAACAATGGTGTGGACCTGACCCTTAGAAACTTACGAGTAAGCTGGAATCTTCCAAAGTTCAAATCTTTATAAGTAAAAAGATTTATTAAAATGAATAACCAAGTGTTTTAATTGACATCAGAAGATCAAACCAATAAACCCTGAGAATATAGAAAAAAGATAAATAAAGATATGAGCAGAACTGAATACAGCAGAAAACGTATAAAATTGAGGTGATTTAGTAAGTCCAAAGAATATTCTTTGAAAAGATTGAAAAGACACACTTTGAGGAAAACAAAAACATAAGGAATGAATATACAGAAAGAGTCAGGACAATGTTAGAGCAGAGAATATATGAAATGCCAGTAAATTTGAACATTTCTGTAAAGGGGACCATTTCCTAGCTCGTAAAGTTTACCAAAACTGACACAAGAGGAAATCATTTAAGGTCATCATGTCTGCCCTTGGCATTCTCGGAACGCCCTGGCCTCAGAATGCAGCATCTGTAGTCCATGGTAACCTGCGGAGAAAGGGCGGTGCTGAGGTAGTTTGGAACACTGCCCTCACAGAGGGAGTGGGTGTGGCCATCTCTGCTGTGACTGAACAAAGGACAGGGGAGCAGGGGGCCCAGGGCAGGTCCCTCAGAACCCTGCAGGCCCAGTGGTGGGTCACAAGCATTTAGTCTCAGGCCAAAAGGCGCCTCCTTTGTCTGCACAGCAGCCTAAACTCTCACTTTTCCACTCAGGCCGCCCTCTTACTTGAAGTGTGTGTGGAACCTGTCCACGCAGTACACCTCGCTGCACAGCTAACCATAGGTCTGGGCATCGTAACTTCCTGCCAGGTGACCTAATTTCGCAGGCAGATGGGTCCCTGGGACACAGGCGGAGAGGCTCCTGCCCAGGCCACAGGCTGCCCACTGTCCCTGCCCCAGATCGGGGGCCACAAATAAGCTCTGTCTGAATACCCAGCCTCTAGAGGGAGTATTGGACCAGCCCTTCAAGAAAACGGAGACCTCACGGGCAACTCATTGGAGATACACAAATAAAGCTTTGCCGACTTTCTGCTGAAACTTACGAGTGGTCACACCTAAGCCTCTTACATGGTCAGCTGTTTAGCTAAACATGAGCTCATGATCTAAATTTACACAATAATGAAGAAATCATCTACGAGGGGAGACAATCAGCAAAAACAATCAATACCAGAATTAGATTCCCAAGGCCATCCATCAGATGTTGGAATAATCAGGTGCAAGGCAGAAAATATACATAAAACTGGAACTGAAACAAGGAACAAGGATGTTTTCAAAGACTGGTAGGATCTCTAAAACATTTTTAAAGTACATGTCATTGATAAAGCTAAATACACAATGGTTGTGTAATACAACAGATTAATCATTGAGAAGAGTGAAATTATGCTGTTTTGAAAACTGTGGCAGGTCAGATTTTGTGCCTAATTATATAAGAAGATTTCTCTAAAAAATACACATTATTTCAAAGACTTATTGGCTGTGAAATAAGTTAAGGGTATTTCAAATGGCTTGTCTGCAAAGAAAGGTGAGATGGAGGGAATCACAGAAAGTCGAGGGGAAAATATGTCAATATATACATTGCTATATGGTGAACTAAGCCCTAGGCCAGCAACAATGGTGAGGACCTGACCCTTAGAAACTTACGAGTAAGCTGGAATCTTCCAAAGTTCAAATCTTTATAAGTAAAAAGATTTATTAAAATGAATAACCAAGTGTTTTAATTGACATCAGAAGATCAAACCAATAAACCCTGAGAATATAGAAAAAAGATAAATAAAGATATGAGCAGAACTGAATACAGCAGAAAACGTATAAAATTGAGGTGATTTAGTAAGTCCAAAGAATATTCTTTGAAAAGATTGAAAAGACACACTTTGATAGAGGAAAACAAAAACATAAGGAAAGAATATACAGAAAGAGTCAGGACAATGTTATAGCAGAGAATATATGAAATGCCAGTAAATTTGAACATTTCTGTAAAAGGGACCATTTCCTAGCTCCTAAAGTTTACCAAAACTGACACAAGAGGAAATCATTTAAGGTCATCATGTCTGCCCTTGGCATTCTCGGAACGCCGTGGCCTCAGAAGGCAGCATCTGTAGTCCATGGTAACCTGTGGAGAAGGGGCGGGGCAGAGGAAGTTTGGAACACTTCCCTCACACAGGGAGTGGGTGTGGCCATCTCTGCTGTGACTGAACAAAGGCCAGGGGAAAAGGGGGCCCAGGTCAGGTCCCTCAGAGCCCTGCAGGCCCAGTGGTGTGTCACCAGCATTTAGGCCCAGGCCAAAAGGCGCCGACTTTGTCTGCACAGCTGCCTAAACTCTCACCTTTCCACTCAGGCCGCCCTCTTACTTGAAGTGTGTGTGGAATCTGTCCACGCAGTACACCTCGCTGCACAGTTAACCATAGGTCTGGGCATCGTAACCTCCTGCCAGGTGACCGAAGTTCGCAGGCAGATGGGTCGCTGGGACACAGGCGGAGAGGCTCCAGCCCAGGCCACAGGCTTGCCACTGTCCCTGCCCCAGATCGGGGGCCGCAAATCAGCCCTGACTGAATCCCCAGCCTCTAGAGGGAGTAGTGGACAAACACTTCTAGAAAACGGAGCTCTCACTGGCAACTCATTGGAGATACACAAATAAAGCTTTGCCGACTTTCTGCTGAAACTTACGAGCATTCACACCTAAGCCTCTTACAAGGTCAGCTGTTTAGCTAAACATGAGCTCATGATCTTAATTTACACAATAATGAAGAAATCATCTACGAGGGGAGACAATCAGCAAAAACAATCAATACCAGAATTAGATTCCCAAGGCCATCCATCAGATGTTGGAATAATCAGGTGCAAGGCAGAAAGTATACATAAAACTGGAACTGAAACAAGGAACAAGGATGTTTTCAAAGACTGGTAGGATCTCTAAAACATTTTTAAAGTACATGTCATTGATAAAGCTAAATAGACAATGGTTGTGTAATACAACAGATTAATCATTGAGAAGAGTGAAATTATGCTGTTTTGTAAACTATGGCAGGTCAGATTTTCTGCCTAATTATATAAGAAGATTTCTCTAAAAATTACACATTATTTCAAAGTCTTATTAGCTGTGAAATAAGTTAAGGGTATTTCAAATGGCTTCTCTGCAAAGAAAGGTGAGATGTAGGGAATCACAGAAAGTCGAGGGGAAAATATGTCAATATATACATTGCTATATGGTGAACTAAGCCTTAGGCCAGCAACAATGGAGAGAACCTGACCCTTAGAAACTTACGAGTAAGCTGGAATCTTCAAAAGTTCAAATCTTTATAAGTAAAAAGTTTTATTAAAATGAATAACCAAGTGTTTTAATTGACATCAGAAGATCAAACCAATAAACCCTGAGAATATAGGAAAAAGATAAATAAAGATATGGGCAGAACTGAATACAACAGAAAACATATTAAATTGAGGTGATTTAGTAAGTCCAAAGAATATTCTTTGAAAACATTTAAAAGACACACTTTGAGGAAAACAAAGACATAAGGAAAGAATATACAGAAAGAGTCAGGACAATGTTATAGCAGAGAATATATGAAATGCCAGTAAATTTGAACATTTCTGTAAAGGGGACCATTTCCTAGCTCCTAAAGTTTACCAAAACTGACACAAGAAGAAATCTTTAAGGTCATCATGTCTGCCCTTGGCATTCTAGGAACGCCCTGGCCTCAGAAGGCAACATCTGTAGTCTATGGTAACATGCTGTGAAAGGCCGGGGCTGAGGGAGGTTGGAACACTGCCCTCACAGAGGGAGTGGGTGTGGCCATCTCTGCTGTGACTGAACAAAGGACAGGGGAGCAGGGGGCCCAGGGCAGGTCCCTCATAGCCCTGCAGGCCCAGTGGTGTGTCACCAGCATTTAGGCCCAGGCCAAAAGGCGCCTACTTTTTCTGCACAGCTACCTAAACTCTCACATTTCCACTCAGGCCGCCCTCTTACTTGAAGTGTGTGTGGAACCTGTCCACGCAGTACACCTTGCTGCACAGCTAACCATAGGTCTGGGCATCGTAACTTCATGCCAGGTGACCGAAGTTCGCAGGCAGATGGGTCCCTGGGCCACAGGCGGAGAGGATCCTGCCCAGGCTACAGGCTGCCCACTGTCCTTGCCCCAGATCGGGGGCCGCAAATCAGCCCTGTCTGAATCCCCAGCCTCTAGACGGAGTATTAGACCAGCACTTCTAGAAAACGGAATCCTCACGGGCAACTCATTGGAGATACACAAATAAAGCTTTGCCGACTTTCTGCTGAAACTTACGAGCGTTCACACCTAAGCCTCTTACAAGGTCAGCTGTTTAGCTAAACATGAGCTCATGATCTAAATTTACACAATAATGAAGAAATCATCTACGAGGGGAGACAATCAGCAAAAACAATCCATACCAGAATTAGATTCCCAAGGCCATCCATCAGATGTTGGAATAATCAGGTTCAAGGCACAAAATATACATAAAACTGGAACTGAAACAGGAACAAGGATGTTTTCAAAGACTGGTAGGATCTCTAAAACATTTTTAAAGTACATGTCATTGATAAAGCTAAATACACAATGGTTGTGTAATACAACAGATTAATCATTGAGAAGAGTGAAATTATGCTGTTTTGAAAACTATGGCAGGTGAGATTTTGTGCCTAATTATATAAGAAGATTTCTCTAAAAAATACATATTATTTCAAAGACTTATTGGCTGTGAAATAAGTTAAGGGTATTTCAAATGGCTTGTCTGCAAAGAAAGGTGAGATGGAGGGAATCACAGAAAGTCGAGGGTAAAATATGTCAATATATAAATTGCTATATGGTGAACTAAGCCTTAGGCCAGCAACAATGGTGTGGACCTGACCCTTAGAAACTTACGAGTAAGCTGGAATCTTCCAAAGTTCAAATCTTTATAAGTAAAAAGATTTATTAAAATGAATAACCAAGTGTTTTAATAGACATCAGAAGAGCAAACCAATAAACCCGGAGAATATAGAAAAAAAGATAAATAAAGATATGAGCAGAACTGAATACAACAGAAAACGTATAAAATTGAGGTGATTTAGTAAGTCCAAAGAATATTCTTTGAAAAGATTGAAAAGACACACTTTGATTGAGAAAAACAAAAACATAAGGAAAGAATATACAGAAAGAGTCAGGACAATGTTATAGCAGAGAATATATGAAATGCCAGTAAATTTGAACATTTCTGTAAAGGGGACCATTTCCTAGCTCCTAAAGTTTACCTAAACTGACACAAGAGGAAATCATTTAAGGTCATCATGTCTGCCCTTATCATTCTCGGAACGCCCTGGCCTCAGAAGGCAGCATCTGTAGTCCATGGTAACCTGCGGAGAAGGGGCGGGGATGAGGGAGTTTGGAACACTGCCCTCACAGAGGGAGTGGGTGTGGCAATCTCTGCTGTGACTGAACAAAGGACGGGGGAGAAGGGGCCCCAGGGCAGGTTCCTCAGAGCCCTTCAGGCCCAGTGGTGTGTCACCAGCATTTAGGCCCAGGCCAAAAGGCGCCTCCTTTGTCTGCACAGCTGCCTAAACTCTCACCTTTCCACTCAGGCCGCCCTCTTACTTGAAGTGTGTGTGGAACCTGTCCACGCAGTACACCTCGCTGCACAGCTAACCATAGGTCTGGGCATCGTAACTTCCTGCCAGGTGACCGAAGTTCGCAGGCAGATGGGTCCCTGGGACACAGGCGGAGAGGCTCCTGCCCAGGATACAGGCTGCCCACTGTCCCTGCCCCAGATCGGAGGCCACAAATCAGCCCTGTCTGAATCCCCAGCCTCTAGAGGGAGTAGTGGACCAACACTTCTAGAAAACGGAGTCCTCACGGGCAACTCATTGGAGATACACAAATAAAGCTTTGCCGACTTTCTGCTGAAATTTACGAGCGTTCACACCTAAGCCTCTTACAAGGTCAGCTGTTTAGCTAAACATGAGCTCATGATCAAAATTTACACAATAATGAAGAAATCATCTACGAGGGGAGACAATCAGCAAAAACAATCAATACCAGAATTAGATTCCCAAGGCCATCCATCAGATGTTGGAATAATCAGGTGCAAGGCAGAAAGTATACAGAAAACCTGAACTGAAACAAGGAACAAGGATGTTTTCAAAGACTGGTAGGATCTCTAAAACATTTTTAAAGTACATGTCATTGATAAAGCTAAATACACAATGGTTGTGTAATACAACAGATTAATCATTGAGAAGAGTGAAATTATGCTGTTTTGAAAACTGTGGCAGTTCAGATTTTGTGCCTAATTATATAAGAAGATTTCTCTAAAAAATACACATTATTTCAAAGACTGATTGGCTGTGAAATAAGTTAAGGGTATTTCAAATGGCTTGTCTGCAAAGAAAGGTGAGATGTAGGGAATCACAGAAAGTCGAGGGGAAAATATGTCAATATATACATTGCTATATGGTGAACCAAGCCCTAGGCCAGCAACAATGGAGAGGACCTGAACCTTAGAAACGTACGAGTAAGCTGGAATCTTCCAAAGTTCAAATCTTTATAAGTAAAAAGATTTATTAAAATGAATAACCAAGTGTTGTAATTGACATCAGAAGAGCAAACCAATAAACCCTGAGAATATAGAAAAAAGATAAATAAAGATATGAGCAGAACTGAATACAACAGAAAACGTATAAAATTGAGGTGATTTAGTAAGTCCAAAGAATATTCTTTGAAAAGATTGAAAAGACACACTTTGATTGAGAAAAACAAAAACATAAGGAAAGAATATACAGAAAGGGTCAGGACAATGTTATACCAGAGAATATATGAAATGCCAATAAATTTGAACATTTCTATAAAGGGGACCATTTCCTACCTCCTAAAGTTTACCAAAACTGACACAAGAGGAAATCATTTAAGGTCATCATGTCTGCCCTTGGCATTCTCTGAACGCCCTGGCCTCAGAAGGCAGCATCTGTGGTCCTTGGTAACCTGCGGAGAAGGGGCGGGGCTGAGGGAGGTTGGAACACTGCCCTCACAGAGGGAGTGGGTGTGGCCATCTCTGCTGTGACTGAACAAAGGACAGGGGAGCAGGGGGCCCACGGCAGGTCCCTCAGAGCCCTGCAGGCCCAGTGGTGTGTCACCAGCATTTAAGCCCAGGCCAAAAGGCGCTTACTTTGTCTGCACAGCTGCCTAAACTCTCACCTTTCCACTCAGGCCGCCCTCTTACTTGAAGTGTGTGTGGAACCTGTCCACGCAGTACACCTCGCTGAACAGCTAACCATAGGTCTGGGCATCGAAACTTCCTGCCAGGTGACCGAAGTTCGCAGGCAGATGGGTCCCTGGGACACAGACGGAGAGGCTCCTGCCCAGGCCACAGGCTGCACACTATCCCTGCCCCCAGATCGGGGGCCGCAAATCAGCCCTGTCTGAATCCCCAGCCTCTAGAGGGAGTAGTGGACCAACACTTCTAGAAAACGGAGTCCTCACGGGCAACTCATTGGAGATACACAAATAAAGCTTTGCCGACTTTCTGCTGAAACTTACGAGCGTTCACACCTAAGCCTCTTACAAGGTCAGCTGTTTAGCTAAACATGAGCTCATGATCTAAATTTACACAATAATGAAGAAATCATCTACGAGGGGAGACAATCAGCAAAAACAATCAATACCAGAATTAGATTCCCAAGGCCATCCATCAGATGTTGGAATAATCAGGTGCAAGGCAGAAAGTACACAGAAAACCTAAACTGAAACAAGGAACAAGGATGTTTTCAAAGACTGGTAGGATCTCTAAAACATTTTTAAAGTACATGTCATTGATAAAGCTAAATACAAAATGGTTGTGTAATACAACAGATTAATCATTGAGAAGAGTGAAATTATGCTGTTTTGAAAACTGTGGCAGTTCAGATTTTGTGCCTAATTATATAAGAAGATTTCTCTAAAAATTACACATTATTTCAAAGACTGATTGGCTGTGAAATAAGTTAAGGGTATTTCAAATGGCTTGTCTGCAAAGAAAGGTGAGATGTAGGGAATCACAGAAAGTCGAGCGGAAAATATGTCAATATATACATTGCTATATGGTGAACTAAGCCCTAGGCCAGCAACAATGGAGAGGACCTGAACCTTAGAAACGTACGAGTAAGCTGGAATCTTCCAAAGTTCAAATCTTTATAAGTAAAAAGATTTATTAAAATGAATAACCAAGTGTTTTAATTGACATCAGAAGAGCAAACCAATAAACCCTGAGAATATAGAAAAAAGATAAATAAAGATATGAGCAGAACTGAATTCAACAGAAAACGTATAAAATTGAGGTGATTTAGTAAGTCCAAAGAATATTCTTTGAAAAGATTGAAAAGACACACTTTGATTGAGAAAAACAAAAACATAAGGAAAGAATATACAGAAAGGGTCAGGACAATGTTATACCAGAGAATATATGAAATGCCAATAAATTTGAACATTTCTATAAAGGGGACCATTTCCTACCTCCTAAAGTTTACCAAAACTGACACAAGAGGAAATCATTTAAGGTCATCATGTCTGCCCTTGGCATTCTCTGAACGCCCTGGCCTCAGAAGGCAGCATCTGTGGTCCTTGGTAAGCTGCGGAGAAGGGGCGGGGCTGAGGGAGGTTGGAACACTGCCCTCACAGAGGGAGTGGGTGTGGCCATCTCTGCTGTGACTGAACAAAGGACAGAGGAGCAGGGGGCCCACGGCAGGTCCCTCAGAGCCCTGCAGGCCCAGTGGTGTGTCACCAGCATTTAAGCCCAGGCCAAAAGGCGCTTACTTTGTCTGCACAGCTGCCTAAACTCTCACCTTTCCACTCAGGCCGCCCTCTTACTTGAAGTGTGTGTGGAACCTGTCCACGCAGTACACCTCGCTGCACAGCTAACCATAGGTCTGGGCATCGTAACTTCCTGCCAGGTGACCGAAGTTCGCAGGCAGATGGGTCCCTGGGACACAGACGGAGAGTCTCCTGCCCAGGCCACAGGCTGCACACTATCCCTGCCCCCAGATCGGGGGCCGCAAATCAGCCCTGTCTGAATCCCCAGCCTCTAGAGGGAGTAGTGGACCAACACTTCTAGAAAACGGAGTTCTCACGGGCAACTCATTGGAGATACACAAATAAAGCTTTGCCGACTTTCTGCTGAAACTTACGAGCGTTCACACCTAAGCCTCTTACAAGGTCAGCTGTTTAGCTAAACATGAGCTCATGATCTAAATTTACACAATAATGAAGAAATCATCTACGAGGGGAGACAATCAGCAAAAACAATCAATACCAGAATTAGATTCCCAACGCCATGCATCAGATGTTGGAATAATCAGGTGCAAGGCAGAAAATATATATAAAACTGGAACTGAAACAGGAACAAGGATGTTTTCAAAGACTGGTAGGATCTCTAAAACAGTTTTAAAGTACATGTCATTGATAAAGCTAAATACACAATGGTTGTGTAATACAACAGATTAATCATTGAGAAGAGTGAAATTATGCTGTTTTGAAAACTGTGGCAGGCCAAATTTTGTGCCTAATTATATAAGAAGATTTCTCTAAAAAATACACATTATTTCAAAGACTTATTGGCTGTGAAATAAGTTAAGGGTATTTCAAATGGCTTGTCTGCAAAGAAAGGTGAGATGTAGGGAATCACAGAAAATCGAGGGGAAAATATGTCAATATATAAATTGCTATATGGTGAACTAAGCCTTAGGCCAGCAACAATGGAGAGGAACTGACCCTTAGAAACTTACGAGTAAGCTGGTATCTTCAAAAGTTCAAATCTTTATAAGTAAAAAATTTATTAAAATGAATAACCAAGTGTTTTAATTGACATCAGAAGATCAAACCAATAATCCCTGAGAATATAGGAAAAAGATCAATAAAGATATGGGCAGAACTGAATACAACAGAAAACATATTAAATTGAGGTGATTTAGTAAGTCCAAAGAATATTCTTTGAAAACATTTAAAAGACACACTTTGAGGAAAACAAAGACATAAGGAAAGAATATACAGAAAGAGTCAGGACAATGTTATAGCAGAGAATATATGAAATGCCAGTAAATTTGAACATTTCTGTAAAGGGGACCATTTCCTAGCTCCTAAAGTTTACCAAAACTGACACAAGAAGAAATCTTTAAGGTCATCATGTCTGCCCTTGGCATTCTAGGAACGCTCTGGCCTCAGAAGACAACATCTGTAGTCTATGGTAACACGCTGTGAAAGGCCGGGGCTGAGGGAGGTTGGAACACTGCCCTCACAGAGGGAGAGGGTGTGGCCATCTCTGCTGTGACTGAACAAAGGACAGGGGAGCAGGGGGCCCAGGGCAGGTCCCTCATAGCCCTGCAGGCCCAGTGGTGTGTCACCAGCATTTAGGCCCAGGCCAAAAGGCGCCTACTTTTTCTGCACAGCAACCTAAACTCTCACATTTCCACTCAGGCCGCCCTCTTACTTGAAGTGTGTGTGGAACCTGTCCACGCAGTACACCTTGCTGCACAGCTAACCATAGGTCTGGGCATCGTAACTTCCTTCCAGGTGACCGAAGTTCGCAGGCAGATGGGTCCCTGGGCCACAGGCGGAGAGGATCCTGCCCAGGCTACAGGCTGCCCACTGTCCTTGCCCCAGATCGGGGGCCGCAAATCAGCCCTGTCTGAATCCCCAGCCTCTAGACGGAGTATTAGACCAGCACTTCTAGAAAACGGAATCCTCACGGGCAACTCATTGGAGATACACAAATAAAGCTTTGCCGACTTTCTGCTGAAACTTACGAGCGTTCACACCTAAGCCTCTTACAAGGTCAGCTGTTTAGCTAAACATGAGCTCATGATCTAAATTTACACAATAATGAAGAAATCATCTACGAGGGGAGACAATCAGCAAAAACAATCAATACCAGAATTAGATTCCCAAGGCCATCCATCAGATGTTGGAATAATCAGGTGCAAGGCAGAAAGTATACATAAAACTGGAACTGAAACAGGAACAAGGATGTTTTCAAAGACTGGTAGGATCTCTAAAACATTTTTAAAGTACATGTCATTGATAAAGCTAAATACACAATGGTTGTGTAATACAACAGATTAATCATTGAGAAGAGTGAAATTATGCTGTTTTGAAAACTGTGGCAGTTCAGATTTTCTGCCTAATTATATAAGAAGATTTCTCTAAAAAATACATATTATTTCAAAGACTTATTGGCTGTGAAATAAGTTAAGGGTATTTCAAATGGCTTGTCTGCAAAGAAAGGTGAGATGGAGGGAATCACAGAAAGTCGAGGGTAAAATATGTCAATATATAAATTGCTATATGGTGAACTAAGCCTTAGGCCAGCAACAATGGTGTGGACCTGACCCTTAGAAACTTACGAGTAAGCTGGAATCTTCCAAAGTTCAAATCTTTATAAGTAAAAAGATTTATTAAAATGAATAACCAAGTGTTTTAATTGACATCAGAAGATCAAACCAATAAACCCTGAGAATATAGAAAAAAGATAAATAAAGATATGAGCAGAACTGAATACAGCAGAAAACGTATAAAATTGAGGTGATTTAGTAAGTCCAAAGAATATTCTTTGAAAAGATTGAAAAGACACACTTTGAGGAAAACAAAAACATAAGGAATGAATATACAGAAAGAGTCAGGACAATGTTAGAGCAGAGAATATATGAAATGCCAGTAAATTTGAACATTTCTGTAAAGGGGACCATTTCCTAGCTCGTAAAGTTTACCAAAACTGACACAAGAGGAAATCATTTAAGGTCATCATGTCTGCCCTTGGCATTCTCGGAACGCCCTGGCCTCAGAATGCAGCATCTGTAGTCCATGGTAACCTGCGGAGAAAGGGCGGTGCTGAGGTAGTTTGGAACACTGCCCTCACAGAGGGAGTGGGTGTGGCCATCTCTGCTGTGACTGAACAAAGGACAGGGGAGCAGGGGGCCCAGGGCAGGTCCCTCAGAACCCTGCAGGCCCAGTGGTGGGTCACAAGCATTTAGTCTCAGGCCAAAAGGCGCCTCCTTTGTCTGCACAGCAGCCTAAACTCTCACTTTTCCACTCAGGCCGCCCTCTTACTTGAAGTGTGTGTGGAACCTGTCCACGCAGTACACCTCGCTGCACAGCTAACCATAGGTCTGGGCATCGTAACTTCCTGCCAGGTGACCTAATTTCGCAGGCAGATGGGTCCCTGGGACACAGGCGGAGAGGCTCCTGCCCAGGCCACAGGCTGCCCACTGTCCCTGCCCCAGATCGGGGGCCACAAATAAGCTCTGTCTGAATCCCCAGCCTCTAGAGGGAGTATTGGACCAGCCCTTCAAGAAAACGGAGACCTCACGGGCAACTCATTGGAGATACACAAATAAAGCTTTGCCGACTTTCTGCTGAAACTTACGAGTGGTCACACCTAAGCCTCTTACATGGTCAGCTGTTTAGCTAAACATGAGCTCATGATCTAAATTTACACAATAATGAAGAAATCATCTACGAGGGGAGACAATCAGCAAAAACAATCAATACCAGAATTAGATTCCCAAGGCCATCCATCAGATGTTGGAATAATCAGGTGCAAGGCAGAAAATATACATAAAACTGGAACTGAAACAAGGAACAAGGATGTTTTCAAAGACTGGTAGGATCTCTAAAACATTTTTAAAGTACATGTCATTGATAAAGCTAAATACACAATGGTTGTGTAATACAACAGATTAATCATTGAGAAGAGTGAAATTATGCTGTTTTGAAAACTGTGGCAGGTCAGATTTTGTGCCTAATTATATAAGAAGATTTCTCTAAAAAATACACATTATTTCAAAGACTTATTGGCTGTGAAATAAGTTAAGGGTATTTCAAATGGCTTGTCTGCAAAGAAAGGTGAGATGGAGGGAATCACAGAAAGTCGAGGGGAAAATATGTCAATATATACATTGCTATATGGTGAACTAAGCCCTAGGCCAGCAACAATGGTGAGGACCTGACCCTTAGAAACTTACGAGTAAGCTGGAATCTTCCAAAGTTCAAATCTTTATAAGTAAAAAGATTTATTAAAATGAATAACCAAGTGTTTTAATTGACATCAGAAGATCAAACCAATAAACCCTGAGAATATAGAAAAAAGATAAATAAAGATATGAGCAGAACTGAATACAACAGAAAACGTATAAAATTGAGGTGATTTAGTAAGTCCAAAGAATATTCTTTGAAAAGATTGAAAAGACACACTTTGATAGAGGAAAACAAAAACATAAGGAAAGAATATACAGAAAGAGTCAGGACAATGTTATAGCAGAGAATATATGAAATGCCAGTAAATTTGAACATTTCTGTAAAAGGGACCATTTCCTAGCTCCTAAAGTTTACCAAAACTGACACAAGAGGAAATCATTTAAGGTCATCATTCTGCCCTTGGCATTCTTGGAACGACCTGGCCTCAGAAGGCAGCATCTCTAGTCCATGGTACCCTGTGGAGAAGGGGCGGGGCTGAGGGAGGTTGGAACACTGCCCTCACAGAGGGAGTGTGTGTGGCCATTTCTGCTTTGACTGAACAAAGGACAGGGGAGCAGGGGGCCCAGGGCAGGTCCCTCAGAGCCCTGCAGGCCCAGTGTTGTGTCACCAGCATTTAGGCGCAGGCCAAAAGACGCCTTCTTTTTCTGCACAGCAGCCTAAACTCTCACCTTTCCACTTAGGCCGCCCTCTTACATGAAGTGTGTGTGGAACCTGTCCACGCTGTACACCTCGCTGCACAGCTAACCATAGGTCTGGGCATCGTAACTTCCTGCCAGGTGACCGAAGTTCGCAGGCAGATGGGTACCTGGGACAAAAGCGGAGAGGCTCCTGCCCAGGCCACAGGCTGCCCACAGCCCCTGCCCCAGATCGGGGGCCGCAAATCAGCTCTGTCTGAATCCCCATCCTCTAGAGGGAGTATTGGACCAACACTTCTAGAAAACGGAGTCCTCACGGGCAACTCATTGGAGATACACAAATAAAGCTTTGCCGACTTTCTGCTGAAACTTACGAGTGTTCACACCTAAGCCTCTTACAAGGTCAGCTGTTTAGCTAAACATGAGCTCATGATCTAAATTTACACAATAATGAAGAAATCATCTACGAGGGGAGACAATCAGCAAAAACAATCAATACCATAATTAGATTCCCAAGGCCATCCATCAGATGTTGGAATAATCAGGTGCAAGGCAGAAAATATACATAAAACTGGAGCTGAAACAAGGAACAAGGATGTTTTCAAAGACTGGTAGGATCTCTAAAACATTTTTAAAGTACATGTCATTGATAATGCTAAATACACAATGGTTGTGTAATACAACAGATTAATCATTGAGAAGAGTGAAATTATGCTGTTTTGAAAACTGTGGCAGGTCAGATTTTGTGCCTAATTATATAAGAAGATTTCTCTAAAAAATACACATTATTTCAAAGACTTATTGGCTGTGAAATAAGTTAAGGGTATTTCAAATGGCTTGTCTGCAAAGAAAGGTGAGATGTAGGGAATCACAGAAAGTCGAGGGGAAAATATGTCAATATATACATTGCTATATGGTGAACTAAGCCTTAGGCCAGCAACAATGGAGAGGACCTGACCCTTAGAAATTTACGAGTAAGCTGGAATCTTCCAAAGTTCAAATCTTTATAAGTAAAAAGATTTATTAAAATGAATAACCAAGTGTTTTAATTGACATCAGAAGATCAAACCAATAAACCCTGAGAATATAGAAAAAAGATAAATAAAGATATGAGCAGAACTGAATACAACAGAAAACGTATAAAATTGAGGTGATTTAGTAAGTCCAAAGAATATTCTTTGAAACGATTGAAAAGACACACCTTGATTGAGAAAAACAAAACATAAGGAAAGAATATACAGAAAGAGTCAGGACAATGTTATAGCAGAGAATATATGAAATGCCAGTAAATTTGAACATTTCTGTAAAAGGGACCATTTCCTAGCTCCTAAAGTTTACCAAAACTGACACAAGAGGAAATCATTTAAGGTCATCATTCTGCTCTTGGCATTCACGGAACGCCCTGGCCTCAGAAGGCAGCATCTGTAGTCCATGGTACCCTGTGGAGAAGGGGCGGGGCTGAGGGAGGTTGGAACACTGCCCTCACAGAGGGAGTGGGTGTGGCCATCTCTGCTGTGACTGAACAAAGGACAGGGGAGCAGGTGGCCCAGGGAAGGTCCCTCAGAGCCCTGCAGCCCCGTGGTGTGTCACCAGCATTTAGGCCCAGGCCAAAAGACGCCATCTTTGTCTGCACAGCAGCCTAAACTCTCACCTTTCCACTTAGGCCGCCCTCTTACATGAAGTGTGTGTGGAACCTGTCCACGCAGTACACCTCGCTGCACAGCTAACCATAGGTCTGGGCATCGTAACTGCCTGCCAGGTGACCGAAGTTCGCAGGCAGATGGGATCCTGGGACACAGGCGGAGAGGCTCCTGCCCAGGCCACAGGCTGCCCACTGCCCTGCCCCAATCGGGGGCCGCAAATCAGCCCTGTCTGAATCCCCAGCCTCTAGAGGGAATAGTGGACCAACACTTCTTGAAAACGGAGTCCTCACGGGCAACTCATTGGAGATACACAAATAAAGCTTTGCCGACTTTCTGCTGAAACTTACGAGCGTTCACACTTAAGCCTCTTACAAGGTCAGCTGTTTAGCTAAACATGAGCTCCTGATCTAAATTTACACAATAATGAAGAAATCATCTACGAGGGGAGACAATCAGCAAAAACAATCAATACTAGAATTAGATTCCAAAGGCCATTCATCAGATGTTGGAATAATCAGGTGCAAGGCACAAAATATACATAAAACAGACACTGAAACAAGGAACAAGGATGTTTTCAAAGACTGGTAGGATCTCTAAAACATTTTTAAAGAACATGTCATTGATAAAGCTAAATACACAATGGTTGTGTAATACAACAGATTAATCATTGAGAAGAGTTAAATTATGCTGTTTTGAAAACCATGGCAGGTGAGATTTTCTGCCTAATTATATAAGAAGATTTCTCTAAAAAATACACATTATTTCAAAGACTTATTGGCTGTGAAATAAGTTAAGGGTATTTCAAATGGCTTGTATGCAAAGAAAGGTGAGATGGAGGGAATCACAGAAAGTCGAGCGGAAAATATGTCAATATATACATTGCTATATGGTGAACTAAGCCCTAGGCCAGCAACAATGGTGAGGACCTGACCCTTAGAAACTTACGAGTAAGCTGGAATCTTCCAAAGTTCAAATCTTTATAAGTAAAAAGATATATTAAAATGAATAACCAAGTGTTTTAATTGACATCAGAAGATCAAACCAATAAACACTGAGAATATAGAAAAAAGATAAATAAAGATATGAGTAGAACTGAATAAAACAGAAAACGTATAAAATTGAGGTGATTTAGTAAGTCCAAAGAATATTCTTTGAAAAGATTGAAAAGACACACTTTGATTGAGGAAAACAAAAACATAAGGAATGAATATACAGAAAGAGTCAGGACAATGTTATAGCAGAGAATATATGAAATGCCAGTAAATTTGAACATTTCTGTAAAGGGGACCATTTCCTAGCTCCTAAAGTTTACCAAAACTGCCACAAGAGGAAATCATTTAAGGTCATCATGTCTGCCCTTGGCATTCTCGGAACGCCCTGGCCTCAGAAGGCAGCATCAGTAGTCCATGGTAACCTGCGGAGAAGGGTCGGGGCTGAGGGAGGTTGGAACACTGCCCTCACAGAGGGAGTGGGTGTGGCCATCTCTGCTGTGACTGAACAAAGGTCAGGGGAGCAGGGTGCTCAGGGCAGGTCCCTCAGAGCCCTGCAGGCCCAGTGGTGTGTCACAAGCAATTAGGCCCAGGACAAAGGGCGCCTTCTTTGTCTGCACAGCTGCCTAAACTCTCACCTTTCCACTCAGGCCACCCTCTTACTTGAAGTGTGTGTGCAACCTCTCCACGCAGTACACCTCGCTGCACAGGTAACCATAGGTCTGGGCATCGTAACTTCCTGCCAGGTGACCGAAGTTCTCAGGCAGTTGGGTCCCTGGGACAAAGGCGGAGAGGCACCTGCCCAGGCCACAGGCTACCCACTGCCCCTGCCCTTGATCGGGGGCCGCAAATCAGCCCTGTGTGAATCCTCAGCCTCTAGAGGGAGTATTGGACCAACACTTCTAGAAAACGGAGTCCTCACGGGCAACTCATTGGAGATACACAAATAAAACTTTGCCGACTTTCTGCTGAAACTTACGAGCGTTCACACCTAAGCCTCTTACAAGGTCAGCTGTTTAGCTAAACATGAGTTCATGATGTAAATTTACACAATAATGAAGAAATCATCTACGAGGGGAGACAATCCGCAAAAACAATCAATACCAGAATTAGATTCCCAAGGCCATCCATTGTTGTAATAATCAGGTGCAAGGCAGAAAATATACATAAAACTGGAACTGAAACAAGGAACAAGGATGTTTTCAAAGACTGGTAGGATCTCTAAAACATTTTTAAAGTACATGTCATTGATAAAGCTAAATACACAATGGTTGTGTAATACAACAGATTAATCATTGAGAAGAGTGAAATTATGCTGTTTTGAAAACTGTGGCAGTTCAGATTTTCTGCCTAATTATATAAGAAGATTTCTCTAAAAAATACATATTATTTCAAAGACTTATTGGCTGTGAAATAAGTTAAGGGTATTTCAAATGGCTTGTCTGCAAAGAAAGGTGAGATGGAGGGAATCACAGAAAGTCGAGGGTAAAATATGTCAATATATAAATTGCTATATGGTGAACTAAGCCTTAGGCCAGCAACAATGGTGTGGACCTGACCCTTAGAAACTTACGAGTAAGCTGGAATCTTCCAAAGTTCAAATCTTTATAAGTAAAAAGATTTATTAAAATGAATAACCAAGTGTTTTAATTGACATCAGAAGATCAAACCAATAAACCCTGAGAATATAGAAAAAAGATAAATAAAGATATGAGCAGAACTGAATACAGCAGAAAACGTATAAAATTGAGGTGATTTAGTAAGTCCAAAGAATATTCTTTGAAAAGATTGAAAAGACACACTTTGAGGAAAACAAAAACATAAGGAATGAATATACAGAAAGAGTCAGGACAATGTTAGAGCAGAGAATATATGAAATGCCAGTAAATTTGAACATTTCTGTAAAGGGGACCATTTCCTAGCTCGTAAAGTTTACCAAAACTGACACAAGAGGAAATCATTTAAGGTCATCATGTCTGCCCTTGGCATTCTCGGAACGCCCTGGCCTCAGAATGCAGCATCTGTAGTCCATGGTAACCTGCGGAGAAAGGGCGGTGCTGAGGTAGTTTGGAACACTGCCCTCACAGAGGGAGTGGGTGTGGCCATCTCTGCTGTGACTGAACAAAGGACAGGGGAGCAGGGGGCCCAGGGCAGGTCCCTCAGAACCCTGCAGGCCCAGTGGTGGGTCACAAGCATTTAGTCTCAGGCCAAAAGGCGCCTCCTTTGTCTGCACAGCAGCCTAAACTCTCACTTTTCCACTCAGGCCGCCCTCTTACTTGAAGTGTGTGTGGAACCTGTCCACGCAGTACACCTCGCTGCACAGCTAACCATAGGTCTGGGCATCGTAACTTCCTGCCAGGTGACCTAATTTCGCAGGCAGATGGGTCCCTGGGACACAGGCGGAGAGGCTCCTGCCCAGGCCACAGGCTGCCCACTGCCCTGCCCCAGATCGGGGGCCACAAATAAGCTCTGTCTGAATCCCCAGCCTCTAGAGGGAGTATTGGACCAGCCCTTCAAGAAAACGGAGACCTCACGGGCAACTCATTGGAGATACACAAATAAAGCTTTGCCGACTTTCTGCTGAAACTTACGAGTGGTCACACCTAAGCCTCTTACATGGTCAGCTGTTTAGCTAAACATGAGCTCATGATCTAAATTTACACAATAATGAAGAAATCATCTACGAGGGGAGACAATCAGCAAAAACAATCAATACCAGAATTAGATTCCCAAGGCCATCCATCAGATGTTGGAATAATCAGGTGCAAGGCAGAAAATATACATAAAACTGGAACTGAAACAAGGAACAAGGATGTTTTCAAAGACTGGTAGGATCTCTAAAACATTTTTAAAGTACATGTCATTGATAAAGCTAAATACACAATGGTTGTGTAATACAACAGATTAATCATTGAGAAGAGTGAAATTATGCTGTTTTGAAAACTGTGGCAGGTCAGATTTTGTGCCTAATTATATAAGAAGATTTCTCTAAAAAATACACATTATTTCAAAGACTTATTGGCTGTGAAATAAGTTAAGGGTATTTCAAATGGCTTGTCTGCAAAGAAAGGTGAGATGGAGGGAATCACAGAAAGTCGAGGGGAAAATATGTCAATATATACATTGCTATATGGTGAACTAAGCCCTAGGCCAGCAACAATGGTGAGGACCTGACCCTTAGAAACTTACGAGTAAGCTGGAATCTTCCAAAGTTCAAATCTTTATAAGTAAAAAGATTTATTAAAATGAATAACCAAGTGTTTTAATTGACATCAGAAGATCAAACCAATAAACCCTGAGAATATAGAAAAAAGATAAATAAAGATATGAGCAGAACTGAATACAACAGAAAACGTATAAAATTGAGGTGATTTAGTAAGTCCAAAGAATATTCTTTGAAAAGATTGAAAAGACACACTTTGATAGAGGAAAACAAAAACATAAGGAAAGAATATACAGAAAGAGTCAGGACAATGTTATAGCAGAGAATATATGAAATGCCAGTAAATTTGAACATTTCTGTAAAAGGGACCATTTCCTAGCTCCTAAAGTTTACCAAAACTGACACAAGAGGAAATCATTTAAGGTCATCATTCTGCCCTTGGCATTCTTGGAACGACCTGGCCTCAGAAGGCAGCATCTCTAGTCCATGGTACCCTGTGGAGAAGGGGCGGGGCTGAGGGAGGTTGGAACACTGCCCTCACAGAGGGAGTGTGTGTGGCCATTTCTGCTTTGACTGAACAAAGGACAGGGGAGCAGGGGGCCCAGGGCAGGTCCCTCAGAGCCCTGCAGGCCCAGTGTTGTGTCACCAGCATTTAGGCGCAGGCCAAAAGACGCCTTCTTTTTCTGCACAGCAGCCTAAACTCTCACCTTTCCACTTAGGCCGCCCTCTTACATGAAGTGTGTGTGGAACCTGTCCACGCTGTACACCTCGCTGCACAGCTAACCATAGGTCTGGGCATCGTAACTTCCTGCCAGGTGACCGAAGTTCGCAGGCAGATGGGTACCTGGGACAAAAGCGGAGAGGCTCCTGCCCAGGCCACAGGCTGCCCACAGCCCCTGCCCCAGATCGGGGGCCGCAAATCAGCTCTGTCTGAATCCCCATCCTCTAGAGGGAGTATTGGACCAACACTTCTAGAAAACGGAGTCCTCACGGGCAACTCATTGGAGATACACAAATAAAGCTTTGCCGACTTTCTGCTGAAAATTACGAGCGTTCACACCTAAGCCTCTTACAAGGTCAGCTGTTTAGCTAAACATGAGTTCATGATGTAAATTTACACAATAATGAAGAAATCATCTACGAGGGGAGACAATCCGCAAAAACAATCAATACCAGAATTAGATTCCCAAGGCCATCCATTGTTGTAATAATCAGGTGCAAGGCAGAAAATATACATAAAACTGGAACTGAAACAAGGAACAAGGATGTTTTCAAAGACTGGTAGGATCTCTAAAACATTTTTAAAGTACATGTCATTGATAAAGCTAAATACACAATGGTTGTGTAATACAACAGATTAATCATTGAGAAGAGTGAAATTATGCTGTTTTGAAAACTGTGGCAGTTCAGATTTTCTGCCTAATTATATAAGAAGATTTCTCTAAAAAATACATATTATTTCAAAGACTTATTGGCTGTGAAATAAGTTAAGGGTATTTCAAATGGCTTGTCTGCAAAGAAAGGTGAGATGGAGGGAATCACAGAAAGTCGAGGGTAAAATATGTCAATATATAAATTGCTATATGGTGAACTAAGCCTTAGGCCAGCAACAATGGTGTGGACCTGACCCTTAGAAACTTACGAGTAAGCTGGAATCTTCCAAAGTTCAAATCTTTATAAGTAAAAAGATTTATTAAAATGAATAACCAAGTGTTTTAATTGACATCAGAAGATCAAACCAATAAACCCTGAGAATATAGAAAAAAGATAAATAAAGATATGAGCAGAACTGAATACAGCAGAAAACGTATAAAATTGAGGTGATTTAGTAAGTCCAAAGAATATTCTTTGAAAAGATTGAAAAGACACACTTTGAGGAAAACAAAAACATAAGGAATGAATATACAGAAAGAGTCAGGACAATGTTAGAGCAGAGAATATATGAAATGCCAGTAAATTTGAACATTTCTGTAAAGGGGACCATTTCCTAGCTCGTAAAGTTTACCAAAACTGACACAAGAGGAAATCATTTAAGGTCATCATGTCTGCCCTTGGCATTCTCGGAACGCCCTGGCCTCAGAATGCAGCATCTGTAGTCCATGGTAACCTGCGGAGAAAGGGCGGTGCTGAGGTAGTTTGGAACACTGCCCTCACAGAGGGAGTGGGTGTGGCCATCTCTGCTGTGACTGAACAAAGGACAGGGGAGCAGGGGGCCCAGGGCAGGTCCCTCAGAACCCTGCAGGCCCAGTGGTGGGTCACAAGCATTTAGTCTCAGGCCAAAAGGCGCCTCCTTTGTCTGCACAGCAGCCTAAACTCTCACTTTTCCACTCAGGCCGCCCTCTTACTTGAAGTGTGTGTGGAACCTGTCCACGCAGTACACCTCGCTGCACAGCTAACCATAGGTCTGGGCATCGTAACTTCCTGCCAGGTGACCTAATTTCGCAGGCAGATGGGTCCCTGGGACACAGGCGGAGAGGCTCCTGCCCAGGCCACAGGCTGCCCACTGTCCCTGCCCCAGATCGGGGGCCACAAATAAGCTCTGTCTGAATCCCCAGCCTCTAGAGGGAGTATTGGACCAGCCCTTCAAGAAAACGGAGACCTCACGGGCAACTCATTGGAGATACACAAATAAAGCTTTGCCGACTTTCTGCTGAAACTTACGAGTGGTCACACCTAAGCCTCTTACATGGTCAGCTGTTTAGCTAAACATGAGCTCATGATCTAAATTTACACAATAATGAAGAAATCATCTACGAGGGGAGACAATCAGCAAAAACAATCAATACCAGAATTAGATTCCCAAGGCCATCCATCAGATGTTGGAATAATCAGGTGCAAGGCAGAAAATATACATAAAACTGGAACTGAAACAAGGAACAAGGATGTTTTCAAAGACTGGTAGGATCTCTAAAACATTTTTAAAGTACATGTCATTGATAAAGCTAAATACACAATGGTTGTGTAATACAACAGATTAATCATTGAGAAGAGTGAAATTATGCTGTTTTGAAAACTGTGGCAGGTCAGATTTTGTGCCTAATTATATAAGAAGATTTCTCTAAAAAATACACATTATTTCAAAGACTTATTGGCTGTGAAATAAGTTAAGGGTATTTCAAATGGCTTGTCTGCAAAGAAAGGTGAGATGGAGGGAATCACAGAAAGTCGAGGGGAAAATATGTCAATATATACATTGCTATATGGTGAACTAAGCCCTAGGCCAGCAACAATGGTGAGGACCTGACCCTTAGAAACTTACGAGTAAGCTGGAATCTTCCAAAGTTCAAATCTTTATAAGTAAAAAGATTTATTAAAATGAATAACCAAGTGTTTTAATTGACATCAGAAGATCAAACCAATAAACCCTGAGAATATAGAAAAAAGATAAATAAAGATATGAGCAGAACTGAATACAACAGAAAACGTATAAAATTGAGGTGATTTAGTAAGTCCAAAGAATATTCTTTGAAAAGATTGAAAAGACACACTTTGATAGAGGAAAACAAAAACATAAGGAAAGAATATACAGAAAGAGTCAGGACAATGTTATAGCAGAGAATATATGAAATGCCAGTAAATTTGAACATTTCTGTAAAAGGGACCATTTCCTAGCTCCTAAAGTTTACCAAAACTGACACAAGAGGAAATCATTTAAGGTCATCATTCTGCCCTTGGCATTCTTGGAACGACCTGGCCTCAGAAGGCAGCATCTCTAGTCCATGGTACCCTGTGGAGAAGGGGCGGGGCTGAGGGAGGTTGGAACACTGCCCTCACAGAGGGAGTGTGTGTGGCCATTTCTGCTTTGACTGAACAAAGGACAGGGGAGCAGGGGGCCCAGGGCAGGTCCCTCAGAGCCCTGCAGGCCCAGTGTTGTGTCACCAGCATTTAGGCGCAGGCCAAAAGACGCCTTCTTTTTCTGCACAGCAGCCTAAACTCTCACCTTTCCACTTAGGCCGCCCTCTTACATGAAGTGTGTGTGGAACCTGTCCACGCTGTACACCTCGCTGCACAGCTAACCATAGGTCTGGGCATCGTAACTTCCTGCCAGGTGACCGAAGTTCGCAGGCAGATGGGTACCTGGGACAAAAGCGGAGAGGCTCCTGCCCAGGCCACAGGCTGCCCACAGCCCCTGCCCCAGATCGGGGGCCGCAAATCAGCTCTGTCTGAATCCCCATCCTCTAGAGGGAGTATTGGACCAACACTTCTAGAAAACGGAGTCCTCACGGGCAACTCATTGGAGATACACAAATAAAGCTTTGCCGACTTTCTGCTGAAACTTACGAGTGTTCACACCTAAGCCTCTTACAAGGTCAGCTGTTTAGCTAAACATGAGCTCATGATCTAAATTTACACAATAATGAAGAAATCATCTACGAGGGGAGACAATCAGCAAAAACAATCAATACCAGAATTAGATTCCCAAGGCCATCCATCAGATGTTGGAATAATCAGGTGCAAGGCAGAAAATATACATAAAACTGGAGCTGAAACAAGGAACAAGGATGTTTTCAAAGACTGGTAGGATCTCTAAAACATTTTTAAAGTACATGTCATTGATAATGCTAAATACACAATGGTTGTGTAATACAACAGATTAATCATTGAGAAGAGTGAAATTATGCTGTTTTGAAAACTGTGGCAGGTCAGATTTTGTGCCTAATTATATAAGAAGATTTCTCTAAAAAATACACATTATTTCAAAGACTTATTGGCTGTGAAATAAGTTAAGGGTATTTCAAATGGCTTGTCTGCAAAGAAAGGTGAGATGTAGGGAATCACAGAAAGTCGAGGGGAAAATATGTCAATATATACATTGCTATATGGTGAACTAAGCCTTAGGCCAGCAACAATGGAGAGGACCTGACCCTTAGAAATTTACGAGTAAGCTGGAATCTTCCAAAGTTCAAATCTTTATAAGTAAAAAGATTTATTAAAATGAATAACCAAGTGTTTTAATTGACATCAGAAGATCAAACCAATAAACCCTGAGAATATAGAAAAAAGATAAATAAAGATATGAGCAGAACTGAATACAACAGAAAACGTATAAAATTGAGGTGATTTAGTAAGTCCAAAGAATATTCTTTGAAACGATTGAAAAGACACACCTTGATTGAGAAAAACAAAACATAAGGAAAGAATATACAGAAAGAGTCAGGACAATGTTATAGCAGAGAATATATGAAATGCCAGTAAATTTGAACATTTCTGTAAAAGGGACCATTTCCTAGCTCCTAAAGTTTACCAAAACTGACACAAGAGGAAATCATTTAAGGTCATCATTCTGCTCTTGGCATTCACGGAACGCCCTGGCCTCAGAAGGCAGCATCTGTAGTCCATGGTACCCTGTGGAGAAGGGGCGGGGCTGAGGGAGGTTGGAACACTGCCCTCACAGAGGGAGTGGGTGTGGCCATCTCTGCTGTGACTGAACAAAGGACAGGGGAGCAGGTGGCCCAGGGAAGGTCCCTCAGAGCCCTGCAGCCCCGTGGTGTGTCACCAGCATTTAGGCCCAGGCCAAAAGACGCCATCTTTGTCTGCACAGCAGCCTAAACTCTCACCTTTCCACTTAGGCCGCCCTCTTACATGAAGTGTGTGTGGAACCTGTCCACGCAGTACACCTCGCTGCACAGCTAACCATAGGTCTGGGCATCGTAACTGCCTGCCAGGTGACCGAAGTTCGCAGGCAGATGGGATCCTGGGACACAGGCGGAGAGGCTCCTGCCAAGGCCACAGGCTGCCCACTGCCCTGCCCCAATCGGGGGCCGCAAATCAGCCCTGTCTGAATCCCCAGCCTCTAGAGGGAATAGTGGACCAACACTTCTTGAAAACGGAGTCCTCACGGGCAACTCATTGGAGATACACAAATAAAGCTTTGCCGACTTTCTGCTGAAACTTACGAGCGTTCACACTTAAGCCTCTTACAAGGTCAGCTGTTTAGCTAAACATGAGCTCCTGATCTAAATTTACACAATAATGAAGAAATCATCTACGAGGGGAGACAATCAGCAAAAACAATCAATACTAGAATTAGATTCCAAAGGCCATTCATCAGATGTTGGAATAATCAGGTGCAAGGCACAAAATATACATAAAACAGACACTGAAACAAGGAACAAGGATGTTTTCAAAGACTGGTAGGATCTCTAAAACATTTTTAAAGAACATGTCATTGATAAAGCTAAATACACAATGGTTGTGTAATACAACAGATTAATCATTGAGAAGAGTTAAATTATGCTGTTTTGAAAACCATGGCAGGTGAGATTTTCTGCCTAATTATATAAGAAGATTTCTCTAAAAAATACACATTATTTCAAAGACTGATTGGCTGTGAAATAAGTTAAGGGTATTTCAAATGGCTTGTCTGCAAAGAAAGGTGAGATGTAGGGAATCACAGAAAGTCGAGGGGACAATATGTCAATATATACATTGCTATATGGTGAACTAAGCCTTAGGCCAGCAACAATGGAGAGGACCTGAGCCTTAGAAACTAACGAGTAAGCTGGAATCTTCAAAAGTTCGAATCTTTATAAGTAAAAAGATTTATTAAAATGAATAACCAAGTGTTTTAATTGACATCAGAAGATCAAACCAATAAACCCTGAGAATATAGAAAAAAGATAAATAAAGATATGAGCAGAACTGAATACAACAGAAAACGTATAAAATTGAGGTGATTTAGTAAGTCCAAAGAATATTCTTTGAAACGATTGAAAAGACACACCTTGATTGAGGAAAACAAAAACATAAGGAAAGAATATACAGAAAGAGTCAGGACAATGTTATAGCAGAGAATATATGAAATGCCAGTAAATTTGAACATTTCTGTAAAAGGGACCATTTCCTAGCTCCTAAAGTTTACCAAAACTGACACAAGAGGAAATCATTTAAGGACATCATGACTGCCCTTGGCATTCTCGGAACGCCCTGGCCTCAGAAGGCAGCATCTGTTGTCCATCTTAACCTGTGGAGAAGGGGCGGGGCTGAGAGAGGTTGGAACACTGCCCTCACAGAGGAAGTGGGTGTGGCCATCTCTGCTGTGACTGAACAAAGGACAGGGGAGCAGTGGGCCCAGGGCAGGTCCCTCAGAGCCCTGCAGGCCCCGTGGTGTGTAACCAGCATTTAAGCCCAGGCCAAAGGCGCCTTCTTTGTCTGCACAGCTGCCTAAACTCTCACCTTTCCACTCAGGCCGCCCTCTTACTTGAAGTGTGTGTGGAACCTGTCCACGCAGTACACCTCACTGCACAGCTAACCACAGGTCTGGGCATCGTAACTTCCTGCCACGTGACCGAAGTTCACAGGCAGATGGGTCCCTGGGACACAGGCGGAGCGGCTCCTGACAAGGCCACAGGCTGCCCATTTCCCATGCCCCAGATCGGGAGCCGCAAATCAGCTCTGTCTGAATCCCCATCCTCTAGAGGGAGTATTGGACCAACACTTCTAGAAAACGGAGTCCTCACGGGCAACTCATTGGAGATACACAAATAAAGCTTTGCCGACTTTCTGCTGAAACTTACGAGTGTTCACACCTAAGCCTCTTACAAGGTCAGCTGTTTAGCTAAACATGAGCTCATGATCTAAATTTACACAATAATGAAGAAATCATCTACGAGGGGAGACAATCAGCAAAAACAATCAATACCAGAATTAGATTCCCAAGGCCATCCATCAGATGTTGGAATAATCAGGTGCAAGGCAGAAAATATACATAAAACTGGAACTGAAACAAGGAACAAGGATGTTTTCAAAGACTGGTAGGATCTCTAAAACATTTTTAAAGTACATGTCATTGATAAAGCTAAATACACAATGGTTGTGTAATACAACAGATTAATCATTGAGAAGAGTGAAATTATGCTGTTTTGAAAACTGTGGCAGGTCAGATTTTGTGCCTAATTATATAAGAAGATTTCTCTAAAAAATACACATTATTTCAAAGACTTATTGGCTGTGAAATAAGTTAAGGGTATTTCAAATGGCTTGTCTGCAAAGAAAGGTGAGATGTAGGGAATCACAGAAAGTCGAGGGGAAAATATGTCAATATATACATTGCTATATGGTGAACTAAGCCTTAGGCCAGCAACAATGGAGAGGACCTGACCCTTAGAAATTTACGAGTAAGCTGGAATCTTCCAAAGTTCAAATCTTTATAAGTAAAAAGGATTATTAAAATGAATAACCAAGTGTTTTAATTGACATCAGAAGATCAAACCAATAAACCCTGAGAATATAGAAAAAAGATAAATAAAGATATGAGCAGAACTGAATACAACAGAAAACGTATAAAATTGAGGTGATTTAATAAGTCCAAAGAATATTCTTTGAAAAGATTGAAAAGCCACACTTTGATTGAGGAAAACAAAAACATAAGGAAAGAATATAAAGAAAGAGTCAGGACAATGTTATAGCAGAGAATATATGAAATGCCAGTAAATTTGAACATTTCTGTAAAAGGGACCATTTCCTAGCTCCTAAAGTTTACCAAAACTGACACAAGAGGAAATCATTTAAGGTCATCATGTCTGCCCTTGGCATTCTCGGAAAGCCCTGGCCTCAGAAGGCAGCATCTGTAGTCCATGGTACCCTGTGGAGAAGGGGCGGGGCTGAGGGAGGTTGGAACACTGCCCTCACATAGGGAGTGTGTGTGGCCATTTCTGCTTTGACTGAACAAAGGACAAGGGAGCAGGGGTCCCAGGGCAGGTCCCTCAGAGCCCTGCAGGCCCAGTGTTGTGTCACCAGCATTTAGGCCCAGGCCAAAAGACGCCTTCTTTTTCTGCACAGCAGCCTAAACTCTCACCTTTCCACTTAGGCCGCCATCTTACATGAAGTGTGTGTGGAACCTGTCCACGCAGTACACCTCGCTGCACAGCTAACCATAGGTCTGGGCATCGTAACTTCCTGCAAGGTGACCGAAGTTCGCAGGCAGATGGGTACCTGGGACAAAGGCGGAGAGGCTCCTGCCCAGGCCACAGGCTGCCCACTGCCCCTGCCCCAGATCGGGGGCCGCAAATCAGCTCTGTCTAAATCCCCATCCTCTACAGGGAGTAGTGGACCAACACTTCTAGAAAACGGAGTCCTCACGGGCAACTCATTGGAGATACACAAATAAAGCTTTGCCAACTTTCTGCTGAAACTTAGGAGTGTTCACACCTAAGCCTCTTACAAGGTCAGCTGTTTAGCTAAACATGAGCTCATGATCTAAATTTACACAATAATGAAGAAATCATCTACGACGGGAGACAATCAGCAAAAACAATCAATACCAGAATTAGATTCCCAAGGCCATCCATCAGATGTTGGAATAATCAGGTGCAAGGCAGAAAATATACATAAAACTAGAACTCAAACAAGGAACAAGGATGTTTTCAAAGACTGGTAGGATCTCTCAAACATTTTTAAAGTACATGTCATTGATAAAGCTAAATACACAATGGTTGTGTAATACAACAGATTAATCATTGAGAAGAGTGAAATTATGCTGTTTTGAAAACTGTGGCAGGTCAGATTTTGTGCCTAATCATATAAGAAGATTTCTCCAAAAAATACACATTATTTCAAAGACTGATTGGCTGTGAAATAAGTTAAGGGTATTTCATATGGCTTGTCTGCAAAGAAAGGTGAGATGGAGGGAATCACAGAAAGTCGAGGGGAAAATATGTCAATATATACATTGCTATATGGTGAACTAAGCCTTAGGCCAGCAACAATGGAGAGGACCTGACCCTTAGAAACTTACGAGTAGGCTGGAATCTTCCAAAGTTCAAATCTTTATAAGTAAAAAGATTTATTAAAATGAATAACCAAGTGTTTTAATTGACATCAGAAGATCAAACCAATAAACCCTGAGAATATAGAAAAAAGATAAATAAAGATATGAGCAGAACTGAATACAGCAGAAAACATATAAAATTGAGGTGATTTAGTAAGTCCAAAGTATATTCTTTGAAAAGATTGAAAAGACACACTTTGATTGAGGAAAACAAAAACATAAGGAAAGAATATAGAGAAAGAGTCAGGACAATGTTATAGCAGAGAATATATGAAATGCCAGTAAATTTGAACATTTCTGTAAAGGGGAACATTTCCTAGCTCCTAAAGTTTACCAAAACTGACACAAGAGGAAATCATTTAAGGTCATCATGTCTGCCCTTGCCATTCTCGGAACGCCCTGGCCTCAGAAGGCAGCATCTGTAGTCCATGGTAACCTGCGGAGAAGGGTCGGGGCTGAGGGAGGTTGGAACACTGCCCTCACAGAGGGAGTGGGTGTGGCCATCTCTGCTGTGACTGAACAAAGGACAGGGGAGCAGGGTGCTCAGGGCAGGTCCCTCAGAGCCCTGCAGGCCCAGTGGTGTGTCACAAGCATTTAGGCCCAGGCCAAAGGGCGCCTTCTTTGTCTGCACAGCTGCCTAAACTCTCACCTTTCCACTCAGGCCGCCCTCTTACTTGAAGTGTGTGTGGAAACTCTCCACGCAGTACACCTCGCTACACAGCTAACCATAGGTCTGGGCATCGTAACTTCCTGCAAGGTGACCGAAGTTCTCAGGCAGTTGGGTCCCGGGGACAAAGGCGGAGAGTCTCCTGCCCAGGCCACAGGCTGCCCGATGCCACTGCCCCTGCCCCAGGTCGGGGGCCGCAAATCAGCCCTGTCTGAATCCCCAGCCTCTAGAGGGAGTATTGGACCATCACTTCTAGAAAACGGAGTCCTCAAGGGCAACTCATTGGAGATACACAAATAAAGCTTTGCCGACTTTCTGCTGAAACTTACGAGTGTTCACACCTAAGCCTCTTACTAGGTCAGCAGTTTAGCTAAACATGAGCTCATGATCTAAATTTACACAATAATGAAGAAATCATCTACGAGGGGAGACCATCAGCAAAAACAATCAATACCAGAATTAGATTCCCAAGGCCATCCATCAGATGTTGGAATAATCAGGTGCAAGGCAGAAAATATACATAAAACTGGAACTGAAACAAGGAACAAGGATGTTTTCAAAGACTGGTAGGATCTCTAAAACATTTTTAAAGTACATGTCATTGATAAAGCTAAATACACAATGGTTGTGTAATACAACAGATTAATCATTGAGAAGAGTGAAATTATGCTGTTTTGAAAACTGTGGCAGGTCAGATTTTGTGCCTAATTATATAAGAAGATTTCTCTAAAAAATACACATTATTTCAAAGACTTATTGGCTGTGAAATAAGTTAAGGGTATTTCAAATGGCTTGTCTGCAAAGAAAGGTGAGATGTAGGGAATCACAGAAAGTCGAGGGGAAAATATGTCAATATATACATTGCTATATGGTGAACTAAGCCTTAGGACAGCAACAATGGAGAGGACCTGACCCTTAGAAACTTACGAGTAAGCTGGAATCTTCCAAATTTCAAATCTTTATAAGTAAAAAGATTTATTAAAATGAATAACCAAGTGTTTTAATTGACATCAGAAGATCAAACCAATAAACCCTGAGAATATAGAAAAAAGATAAATAAAGATATGAGCAGAACTGAATACAGCAGAAAACGTATAAAATTGAGGTGATTTAGTAAGTCCAAAGAATATTCTTTGAAAAGATTGAAAAGACACACTTTGAGGAAAACAAAAACATAAGGAAAGAATATACAGAAAGAGTCAGGACAATGTTAGAGCAGAGAATATATGAAATGCCCGTAAATTTGAACATTTCTGTAAAGGGGACCATTTCCTAGCTCGTAAAGTTTACCAAAACTGACACAAGAGGAAATCATTTAAGGTCATCATGTCTGCCCTTGGCATTCTCGGAACGCCCTGGCCTCAGAATGCAGCATCTGTAGTCCATGGTAACCTGCGGAAAAAGGGCGGTGCTGAGGTAGTTTGGAACACTGCCCTCACAGAGGGAGTGGGTGTGGCCATCTCTGCTGTGACTGAACAAAGGACAGGGGAGCAGGGGGCCCAGGGCAGGTCCCTCAGAACCCTGCAGGCCCAGTGGTGGGTCACAAGCATTTAGTCTCAGGCCAAAAGGCGCCTCCTTTGTCTGCACAGCAGCCTAAACTCTCACTTTTCCACTCAGGCCGCCCTCTTACTTGAAGTGTGTGTGGAACCTGTCCACGCAGTACACCTCGCTGCACAGCTAACCATAGGTCTGGGCATCGTAACTTCCTGCCAGATGACCTAAGTTCGCAGGCAGATGGGTCCCTGGGACACAGGCGGAGAGGCTCCTGCCCAGGCCACAGGCTGCCCACTGTCCCTGCCCCAGATCGGGGGCCCCAAATCAGCTCTGTCTGAATCCCCAGCCTCTAGAGGGAGTATTGGACCAGCCCTTCAAGAAAACGGAGACCTCACGGGCAACTCATTGGAGATACACAAATAAAGCTTTGCCGACTTTCTGCTGAAACTTACGAGTGTTCACACCTAAGCCCCTTACATGGTCAGCTGTTTAGCTAAACATGAGCTCATGATCTAAATTTACACAATAATGAAGAAATCATCTACGAGGGGAGACAGTCAGCAAAAACAATCAATACCAGAATTAGATTCCCAAGGCCATCCATCAGATGTTGGAATAATCAGGTGCAAGGCAGAAAATATACATAAAACAGAAACTGAAACAAGGAACAAGGATGTTTTCAAAGACTGGTAGGATCTCTAAAACATTTTTAAAGAACATGTCATTGATAAAGCTGAATACACAATGGTTGTGTAATACAACAGATTAATCATTGAGAAGAGTGAAATTATGCTGTTTTGAAAACTATGGCAGGTCAGATTTTCTGCCTAATTATATAAGAAGATTTCTGTAAAAAATACACATTATTTCAAAGACTTATTGGCTGTGAAATAAGTTAAGGATATTTCAAATGGCTTGTCTGCAAAGAAAGGTGAGATGGAGGGAATCACAGAAAGTCGAGGGGAAAATATGTCAATATATACATTGCTATATGGTGAAATAAGCCCTAGGCCAGCAACAATGGAGAGGACCTGACCCTTAGAAACTTACGAGTAAGCTGGAATCTTCCAAAGTTCAAATCTTTATAAGTAAAAAGATTTATTAAAATGAATAACCAAGTGTTTTAATTGACATCAGAAGATCAAACCAATAAACACTGAGAATATAGAAAAAAGATAAATAAAGATATGAGTAGAACTGAATACAACAGAAAACGTATAAAATTGAGGTGATTTAGTAAGTCCAAAGAATATTCTTTGAAAAGATTGAAAAGACACACTTTGATTGAGGAAAACAAAAACATAAGGAATGAATATACAGAAAGAGTCAGGACAATGTTATAGCAGAGAATATATGAAATGCCAGTAAATTTGAACATTTCTGTAAAGGGGACCATTTCCTAGCTCCTAAAGTTTACCAAAACTGACACAAGAGGAAATCATTTAAGGTCATCATGTCTGCCCTTGCCATTCTCGGAACGCCCTGGCCTCAGAAGGCAGCATCTGTAGTCCATGGTAACCTGCGGAGAAGGGGCGGGGATGAGGGAGGTTGGAACACTGCCCTCACAGAGGGAGTGGGTGTGGCCATCTCTGCTGTGACTGAACAAAGGACAGGGAGGCAGGGTGCTCAGGGCTGGTCCCTCAGAGCCCTGCAGGCCCAGTGGTGTGTCACAAGCATTTAGGCCCAGGCCAAAGGGCGCCTTCTTTGTCTGCACAGCTGCCTAAACTCTCACCTTTCCACTCAGGCCGCCCTCTTACTTGAAGTGTGTGTGGAACCTCTCCACGCAGTACACCTCGCTACACAGCTAACCATAGGTCTGGGCATCGTAACTCCCTGTCAGGTGACCGAAGTTCTCAGGCAGTTGGGTCCCTGGGACAAAGGAGGAGAGTCTCCTGCCCAGGCCACAGGCTGCCCAATGCCACTGCCCCTGCCCCAGTTCGGGGGCCGCAAATCAGCCCTGTCTGAATCCCCAGCCTCTAGAGGGAGTATTGGACCATCACTTCTAGAAAACGGAGTCCTCAAGGGCAACTCATTGGAGATACACAAATAAAGCTTTGCCGACTTTCTGCTGAAACTTACGAGTGTTCACACCTAAGCCTCTTACTAGGTCAGCAGTTTAGCTAAACATGAGCTCATGATCTAAATTTACACAATAATGAAGAAATCATCTACGAGGGGAGACAATCAGCAAAAACAATCAATACCAGAATTAGATTCCCAAGGCCATCCATCAGATGTTGGAATAATCAGGTGCAATGCAGAAAATACACATAAAACTGGAACTGAAACAAGGAACAAGGATGTTTTCAAAGACTGGTAGGATCTCTAAAACATTTTTAAAGTACATGTCATTGATAAAGCTAAATACACAATCGTTGTGTAATACAACAGATTAATCATTGAGAAGAGTGAAATTATGCTGTTTTGAAAACTGTGGCAGGTCAGATTTTGTGCCTAATTATATAAGAAGATTTCTCTAAAAAATACACATTATTTCAAAGACTTATTGGCTGTGAAATAAGTTAAGGGTATTTCAAATGGCTTGTCTGCAAAGAAAGGTGAGATGCAGGGAATCACAGAAAGTCGAGGGGAAAATATGTCAATATATACATTGCTATATGGTGAACTAAGCCTTAGGACAGCAACAATGGAGAGGACCTGACCCTTAGAAACTTACGAGTAAGCTGGAATCTTCCAAAGTTCAAATCTTTATAAGTAAAAAGATTTATTAAAATGAATAACCAAGTGTTTTAATTGACATCAGAAGATCAAACCAATAAACCCTGAGAATATAGAAAAAAGATAAATAAAGATATGTGCAGAACTGAATACAGCAGAAAACGTATAAAATTGAGGTGATTTAGTAAGTCCAAAGAATATTCTTTGAAAAGATTGAAAAGACACACTTTGAGGAAAACAAAAACATAAGGAATGAATATACAGAAAGAGTCAGGACAATGTTACAGCAGAGAATATATGAAATGCCAGTAAATTTGAACATTTCTGTAAAGGGGACCATTTCCTAGCTCGTAAAGTTTACCAAAACTGACACAAGAGGAAATCATTTAAGGTCATCATGTCTGCCCTTGGCATTCTCGGAACGCCCTGGCCTCAGAATGCAGCATCTGTAGTCCATGGTACCTACGGAGAAAGGGCGGTGCTGAGGTAGTTTGGAACACTGCCCTCACAGAGGGAGTGGGTGTGGCCATCTCTGCTGTGACTGAACAAAGGACAGGGGAGCAGGGGGCACAGGGCAGGTCCCTCAGAACCCTGCAGGCCCAGTGGTGGGTCACAAGCATTTAGTCTCAGGCCAAATGGCGCCTCCTTTGTCTGCACAGCAGCCTAAACTCTCACTTTTCCACTCAGGCCTCCCTCTTACTTGAAGTGTGTGTGGAACCTCTCCACGCAGTACACCTCGCTGCACAGCTAACCATAGGTCTGGGCATCGTAACTTCCTGCCAGGTGACCTAAGTTCGCAGGCAGATGGGTCCCTGGGACACAGGCGGAGAGGCTCCTGCCCAGGCCACAGGCTGCCCACTGTCCCTGCCCCAGATCGGGGGCCGCAAATAAGCTCTGTCTGAATCCCCAGCCTCTAGAGGGAGTATTGGACCAGCCCTTCAAGAAAACGGAGACCTCACGGGCAACTCATTGGAGATACACAAATAAAGCTTTGCCGACTTTCTGCTGAAACTTACGAGTGTTCACACCTAAGCCTCTTACATGATCAGCTGTTTAGCTAAACATGAGCTCATGATCTAAATTTACACAATAATGAAGAAATCATCTACGAGGGGAGACAATCAGCAAAAACAATCAATACCAGAATTAGATTCCCAAGGCCATCCATCAGATGTTGGAATAATCAGGTGCAAGGCAGAAAATATACATAAAACTGGAACTGAAACAAGGAACAAGGATGTTTTCAAAGACTGGTAGGATCTCTAAAACATTTTTAAAGTACATGTCATTGATAAAGCTAAATACACAATGGTTGTGTAATACAACAGATTAATCATTGAGAAGAGTGAAATTATGCTGTTTTGAAAACTGTGGCAGGTCAGATTTTGTGCCTAATTATATAAGAAGATTTCTCTAAAAAATACACATTATTTCAAAGACTTATTGGCTGTGAAATAAGTTAAGGGTATTTCAAATGGCTTGTCTGCAAAGAAAGGTGAGATGGAGGGAATCACAGAAAGTCGAGGGGAAAATATGTCAATATATACATTGCTATATGGTGAACTAAGCCCTAGGCCAGCAACAATGGTGAGGACCTGACCCTTAGAAATTTACGAGTAAGCTGGAATCTTCCAAAGTTCAAATCTTTATAAGTAAAACGATTTATTAAAATGAATAACCAAGTGTTTTAATTGACATCAGAAGATCAATCCAATAAACCCTGAGAATATAGAAAAAAGATAAATAAAGATATGAGCAGAACTGAATACAACAGAAAACGTATAAAATTGAGGTGATTTAGTAAGTCCAAAGAATATTCTTTGAAAAGATTGAAAAGCCACACTTTGATAGAGGAAAACAAAAACATAAGGAAAGAATATACAGAAAGAGTCAGGACAATGTTATAGCAGAGAATATATGAAATGCCAGTAAATTTGAACATTTCTGTAAAAGGGACCATTTCCGAGCTCCTAAAGTTTACCAAAACTGACACAAGAGGAAATCATTTAAGGTCATCATTCTGCCCTTGGCATTCTCGGAACGCCCTGGCCTCAGAAGGCAGCATCTCTAGTCCATGGTACCCTGTGGAGAAGGGTCGGGGCTGAGGGAGGTTGGAACACTGCCCTCACCGAGGGAGTGTGTGTGGCCATTTCTGCTTTGACTGAACAAAGGACAGGGGAGCAGGGGGCACAGGGCAGGTCCCTCAGAGCCCTGCAGGCCCAGTGTTGTGTCACCAGCATTTAGGCCAAGGCCAAAAGACGCCTTCTTTTTCTGCACAGCAGACTAAACACTCACCTTTCCACTTAGGCCGCCCTCTTACATGAAGTGTGTGTGGAACCTGTCCACGCAATACACCTCGCTACACAGCTAACCATAGGTCTGGGCATCGTAACTTCCTGCCAGGTGACCGAAGTTCGCAGGCAGATGGGTACCTGGGACACAGGCGGAGAGGCTCCTGCCCAGGCCACAGGCTGCCCACTGCCCTGCCCCAGAACGGGGGCCGCAAATCAGCCCTGTCTGAATCCCCAGCCTCTAGAGGGAATAGTGGACCAACACTTCTTGAAAACGGAGTCCTCACGGGCAACTCATTGGAGATACACAAATAAAGCTTTGCCGACTTTCTGCTGAAACTTACAAGCGTTCACACCTAAGCCTCTTACAAGGTCAGCTGTTTAGCTAAACATGAGCTCCTGATCTAAATTTACACAATAATGAAGAAATCATCTACGAGGGGAGACAATCAGCAAAAACAATCAATACTAGAATTAGATTCCAAAGGCCATCCATCAGATGTTGGAATAATCAGGTGCAAGGCACAAAATATACATAAAACAGACACTGAAACAAGGAACAAGGATGTTTTCAAAGACTGGTAGGATCTCTAAAACATTTTTAAAGAACATGTCATTGATAAAGCTAAATACACAATGGTTGTGTAATACAACAGATTAATCATTGAGAAGAGTTAAATTATGCCGTTTTGAAAACCATGGCAGGTGAGATTTTCTGCCTAATTATATAAGAAGATTTCTCTAAAAAATACACATTATTTCAAAGACTTATTGGCTGTGAAATAAGTTAAGGGTATTTCAAATGGCTTGTCTGCAAAGAAAGGTGAGATGTAGGGAATCACAGTAAGTCGAGGGGAAAATATGTCAATATATACATTGCTATATGGTGAACTAAGCCCTAGGCCAGCAACAATGGTGAGGACCTGACCCTGAGAAACTTACGAGTAAGCTGGAATCTTCCAAAGTTCAAATCTTTATAAGTAAAAAGATTTATTAAAATGAATAACCAAGTGTTTTAATTGACATCAGAAGATCAAACCAATAAACACTGAGAATATAGAAAAAAGATAAATAAAGATATGAGTAGAACTGAATAAAACAGAAAACGTATAAAATTGAGGTGATTTAGTAAGTCCAAAGAATATTCTTTGAAAAGATTGAAAAGACACACTTTGATTGAGGAAAACAAAAACATAAGGAATGAATATACAGAAAGAGTCAGGACAATGTTATAGCAGAGAATATATGAAATGCCAGTAAATTTGAACATTTCTGTAAAGGGGACCATTTCCTAGCTCCTAAAGTTTACCAAAACTGACACAAGAGGAAATCATTTAAGGTCATCATGTCTGCCCTTGGCATTCTCGGAACGCCCTGGCCTCAGAAGGCAGCATCTGTAGTCCATGGTAACCTGCGGAGAAGGGTCGGGGCTGAGGGAGGTTGGAACACTGCCCTCACAGAGGGAGTGGGTGTGGCCATCTCTGCTGTGACTGAACAAAGTCAGGGGAGCAGGGTGCTCAGGGCAGGTCCCTCAGAGCCCTGCAGGCCCAGTGGTGTGTCACAAGCATTTAGGCCCAGGACAAAGGTCGCCTTCTTTGTCTGCACAGCTGCCTAAACTCTCACCTTTCCACTCAGGCCGCCCTCTTACATGAAGTGTGTGTGGAACCTCTCCACGCAGTACACCTCGCTGCACAGCTAACCATAGGTCTGGGCATCGTAACTTCCTGCCAGGTGACCGAAGTTCTCAGGCAGTTGGGTCCCTGGGACAAAGGCGGAGAGGCACCTGCCCAGGCCACAGGCTACCCACTGCCCCTGCCCTTGATCGGGGGCCGCAAATCAGCCCTGTGTGAATCCTCAGCCTCTAGAGGGAGTATTGGACCAACACTTCTAGAAAACGGAGTCCTCACGGGCATCTCATTGGAGATACACAAATAAAACTTTGCTGACTTTCTGCTGAAACTTACGAGCGTTCACACCTAAGCCTCTTACAAGGTCAGCTGTTTAGCTAAACATGAGCTCATGATCTAAATTTACACAATAATGAAGAAATCATCTACGAGGGGAGACAATCAGCAAAAACAATCAATACCAGAATTAAATTCCCAAGGCCATCCATTGTTGTAATAATCAGGTGCAAGGCAGAAAATATACATAAAACTGGAACTGAAACAAGGAACAAGGATGTTTTCAAAGACTGGTAGGATCTCTAAAACATTTTTAAAGTACATGTCATTGATAAAGCTAAATACACAATGGTTGTGTAATACAACAGATTAATCATTGAGAAGAGTGAAATTATGCTGTTTTGAAAACTGTGGCAGGTCAGATTTTGTGCCTAATCATATAAGAAGATTTCTACAAAAAATACACATTATTTCAAAGACTGATTGGCTGTGAAATAAGTTAAGGGTATTTCATATGGCTTGTCTGCAAAGAAAGGTGAGATGGAGGGAATCACAGAAAGTCGAGGGGAAAATATGTCAATATATACATTGCTATATGGTGAACTAAGCCTTAGGCCAGCAACAATGGAGAGGACCTGACCCTTAGTAACTTACGAGTAGGCTGGAATCTTCCAAAGTTCAAATCTTTATAAGTAAAAAGATTTATTAAAATGAATAACCAAGTGTTTTAATTGACATCAGAAGATCAAACCAATAAACCCTGAGAATATATAAAAAAGATAAATAAAGATATGAGCAGAACTGAATACAACAGAAAACGTATAAAATTGAGGTGATTTAGTATGTCCAAAGAATATTCTTTGAAAAGATTGAAAAGACACACTTTGATAGAGGAAAACAAAAACATAAGGAAAGAATATACAGAAAGAGTCAGGACAATGTTATAGCAGAGAATATATGAAATGCCAGTAAATTTGAACATTTCTGTAAAAGGGACCATTTCCTAGCTCCTAAAGTTTACCAAAACTGACACAAGAGGAAATCATTTAAGGACATCATGACTGCCCTTGGCATTCTCGGAACGCCCTGGCCTCAGAAGGCAGCATCTGTTGTCCATCGTAACCTGTGGAGAAGGGGCGGGGCTGAGAGAGGTTGGAACACTGCCCTCACAGAGGGAGTGGGTGTGGCCATCTCTGCTGTGACTGAACAAAGGACAGGGGAGCAGTGGGCCCAGGGCAGGTCCCTCAGAGCCCTGCAGGCCCCCGTGGTGTGTCACCAGCATTTAGGCCCAGGCCAAAGGCGCCTTCTTTGTCTGCACAGCTGCCTAAACTCTCACCTTTCCACTCAGGCCGCCCTCTTACTTGAAGTGTGTGTGGAACCTGTCCACGCAGTACACCTCGCTGCACAGCTAACCACAGGTCTGGGCATCGTAACTTCCTGCCAGGTGACCGAAGTTCGCAGGCAGATGGGTCCCTGGGACACAGGCGGAGCGGCTCCTGCCCAGGCCACAGGCTGCCCACTGCCCATGCCCCAGATCGGGAGCCGCAAATCAGCTCTGTATGAATCCCCATCTTCTAGAGGGAGTAGTGGACCAACACTTCTAGAAAACGGAGTCCTCACGGGCAACTCATTGGAGATACACAAATAAAGCTTTGCCGACTTTCTGCTGAAACTTACGAGTGTTCACACCTAAGCCTCTTACATGATCAGCTGTTTAGCTAAACATGAGCTCATGATCTAAATTTACACAATAATGAAGAAATCATCTACGAGGGGAGACAATCAGCAAAAACAATCAATACCAGAATTAGATTCCCAAGGCCATCCATCAGATGTTGGAATAATCAGGTGCAAGGCAGAAAATATACATAAAACTGGAACTGAAAAAAGGAACAAGGATGTTTTCAAAGACTGCTAGGATCTCTAAAACATTTTTAAAGTACATGTCATTGATAAAGCTAAATACACAATGGTTGTGTAATACAACAGATTAATCATTGAGAAGAGTGAAATTATGCTGTTTTGAAAACTGTGGCAGGTCAGATTTTGTGCCTAATCATATAAGAAGATTTCTCCAAAAAATACACATTATTTCAAAGACTGATTGGCTGTGAAATAAGTTAAGGGTATTTCATATGGCTTGTCTGCAAAGAAAGGTGAGATGGAGGGAATCACAGAAAGTCGAGGGGAAAATATGTCAATATATACATTGCTATATGGTGAACTAAGCCTTAGGCCAGCAACAATGGAGAGGACCTGACCCTTAGAAACTTACGAGTAGGCTGGAATCTTCCAAAGTTCAAATCTTTATAAGTAAAAAGATTTATTAAAATGAATAACCAAGTGTATTAATTGACATCAGAAGATCAAACCAATAAACCCTGAGAATATAGAAAAAAGATAAATAAAGATATGAGCAGAACTGAATACAACAGAAAACGTATAAAATTGAGGTGATTTAGTAAGTCCAAAGAATATTCTTTGAAAAGATTGAAAAGACACACTTTGATTGAGGAAAACAAAAACATAAGGAAAGAATATACAGAAAGAGTCAGGACAATGTTATAGCAGAGAATATATGAAATGCCAGTAAATTTGAACATTTCTGTAAAAGGGACCATTTCCTACCTCCTAAAGTTTACCAAAACTGACACAAGAGGAAATCATTTAAGGACATCATGACTGCCCTTGGCATTCTCGGAACGCTCTGGCCTCAGAAGGCAGCATCTGTTGTCCATCTTAACCTGTGGAGAAGGGGCGGGGCTGAGAGAGGTTGGAACACTGCCCTCACAGAGGAAGTGGGTGTGGCCATCTCTGCTGTGACTGAACAAAGGACAGGGGAGCAGTGGGCCCAGGGCAGGTCCCTCAGAGCCCTGCAGGCCCCGTGGTGTGTCACCAGCATTTAGGCCCAGGCCAAAGGCGCCTTCTTTGTCTGCACAGCTGCCTAAACTCTCACCTTTCCACTCAGGCCGCCCTCTTACTTGAAGTGTGTGTGGAACCTGTCCACGCAGTACACCTCGCTGCACAGCTAACCACAGGTCTGGGCATCGTAACTTACTGCCAGGTGACCGAAGTTCGCAGGCAGATGGGTACCTGGGACAAAGGCGGAGAGGCTCCTGCCCAGGCCACAGGCTGCCCACTGCCCATGCCCCAGATCGGGGGCCGCAAATCAGCTCTGTCTGAATCCCCATCCTCTAGAGGGAGTAGTGGACCAACACTTCTAGAAAACGGAGTCCTCACGGGCAACTCATTGGAGATACACAAATAAAGCTTTGCCGACTTTCTGCTGAAACTTACGAGTGTTCACACCTAAGCCTCTTACAAGGTCAGCTGTTTAGCTAAACATGAGCTCATGATCTAAATTTACACAATAATGAAGAAATCATCTACAAGGGGAGACAATCAGCAAAAACAATCAATACCAGAATTAGATTCCCAAGGCCATCCATCAGATGTTGGAATAATCAGGTGCAAGGCACAAAATATACATAAAACTGGAACTCAAACAAGGAACAAGGATGTTTTCAAAGACTGGTAGGATCTCTAAAACATTTTTAAAGTACATGTCATTGATAAAGCTAAATACACAATGGTTGTGTAATACAACAGATTAATCATTGAGAAGAGTGAAATTATGCTGTTTTGAAAACTATGGCAGGTCAGATTTTCTGCTAATTATATAGGAAGATTTCTCAAAAAAATACACATTATTTCAAAGACTTATTGGCTGTGAAATAAGTTAAGGGTATTTCAAATGGCTTGTCTGCAAAGAAAGGTGAGATGTAGGGAATCCCAGAAAGTCGAGGGGAAAATATGTCAATATATACATTGCTATATGGTGAACTAAGCCTTAGGCCACAACAATGGAGAGGACCTGACCCTTAGAAACTTACGAGTAAGCTGGAATCTTCCAAAGTTCAAATCTTTATAAGTAAAAGATTTATTAAAATGAATAACCAAGTGTTTTAATTGACATCAGAAGATCAAACCAATAAACCCTGAGAATATAGAAAAAAGATAAATAAAGATATGAGCAGAACTGAATACAACAGAAAACGTATAAAATTGAGGTGATTTAGTAAGTCCAAAGAATATTCTTTGAAAAGATTGAAAAGACACACTTTGATTGAGGAAAACAAAAACATAAGGAAAGAATATACAGAAAGAGTCAGGACAATGTTATAGCAGAGAATATATGAAATGCCAGTAAATTTGAACATTTCTGTAAAAGGGACCATTTCCTAGCTCCTAAAGTTTACCAAAACTGACACAAGAGGAAATCATTTAAGGACATCATGACTGCCCTTGGCATTCTCGGAACGCCCTGGCCTCAGAAGGCAGCATCTGTTGTCCATCATAACCTGTGGAGAAGGGGCGGGGCTGAGCGAGGTAGGAACACTGCCCTCACAGAGGAAGTGGGTGTGGCCATCTCTGCTGTGACTGAACAAAGGACAGGGGAGCAGTGGGCCCAGGGCAGGTCCCTCAGAGCCCTGCAGGCCCCCGTGGTGTGTCACCAGCATTTAGGCCCAGGCCAAAAGGCGCCTTCTTTGTCTGCACAGCTGCCTAAACTCTCACCTTTCCACTCAGGCCGCCCTCTTACTTGATGTGTGTTTGGAACCTGTCCACGCAGTACACCTCGCTGCACAGCTAACCATAGGTCTGGGCATCGTAACTTCCTGCCAGGTGACCGAAGTTCACAGGCAGATGGGTCCCTGGGACACAGGCGGAGCGGCTCCTGGCCAGGCCACAGGCTGCCCACTGCCCATGCCCCAGATCGGGAGCCGCAAATCAGCTCTGTCTGAATCCCCATCTTCTAGAGGGAGTATTGGACCAACACTTCTAGAAAACGGAGTCCTCACGGGCAACTCATTGGAGATACACAAATAAAGCTTTGCCGACTTTCTGTTGAAACTTACGTGTGTTCACAACTAAGCCTCTTACAAGGTCAGCTGTTTAGCTAAACATGAGCTCATGATCTAAATTTACACAATAATGAAGAAATCATCTACGAGGGGAGACAATCAGCAAAAACAATCAATACCAGAATTAGATTCCCAAGGCCATCCATCAGATGTTGGAATAATCAGGTGCAAGGAAGAAAATATACATAAAACTGGAACTCAAACAAGGAACAAGGATGTTTTCAAAGACTGGTAGGATCTCTAAAACATTTTTAAAGTACATGTCATTGATAAAGCTAAATACACAATGGTTGTGTAATACAACAGATTAATCATTGAGAAGAGAGAAATTATGCTGTTTTTAAAACTATGGCAGGTCAGATTTTCTGCCTAATTATATAAGAAGATTTCTCTAAAAAATACACATTATTTCAAAGACTTATTGGCTGTGAAATAAGTTAAGGGTATTTCAAATGGCTTGTCTGCAAAGAAAGGTGAGATGGAGGGAATCACAGAAAGTCGAGGGGAAAATATGTCAATATACACATTGCTATATGGTGAACTAAGCCTTAGGCCAGCAACAATGGAGAGGACCTGACCCTTAGAAACTTACGAGTAAGCTGGAATCTTCCAAAGTTCAAATCTTTATAAGTAAAAAGATTTATTAAAATGAATAACCAAGTGTTTTAATTGACATCAGAAGATCAAACCAATAAACCCTGAGAATATAGAAAACAGATAAATAAAGATATGAGCAGAACTGAATACAACAGAAAACGTATAAAATTGAGGTGATTTAGTAAGTCCAAAGAATATTCTGTGAAACGATTGAAAAGACACACCTTGATTGAGGAAAACAAAAACATAAGGAAAGAATATACAGAAAGAGTCAGGACAATGTTATAGCAGAGAATATATGAAATGCCAGTAAATTTGAACATTTCTGTAAAAGGGACCATTTCCTAGCTCCTAAAGTTTACCAAAACTGACACAAGAGGAAATCATTTAAGGTCATCATTCTGCTCTTGGCATTCTCGGAACGCCCTGGCCTCAGAAGGCAGCATCTGTAGTCCATGGTACCCTGTGGAGAAGGGGCGGGGCTGAGGGAGGTTGGAACACAGCCCTCACAGAGGGAGTGGGTGTGGCCATCTCTGCTGTGACTGAACAAGGGACAGGGGAGCAGGGGGCCCAGGGCAGGTCCCTCAGAGCCCTGCAGGCCCAGTGTTGTGTCACCAGCATTTAGGCCCAGGCCAAAAGACGCCTTCTTTTTCTGCACAGCAGCCTAAACTCTCACCTTTCCACTTAGGCCGCCCTCTTACATGAAGTGTGTGTGGAACCTGTCCACGCAGTACACCTCGCTGCACAGCTAACCATAGGTCTGGGCATCGTAACTTCCTGCAAGGTGACCGAAGTTCGCAGGCAGATGGGTACCTGGGACAAAGGCGGAGAGGCTCCTGCCCAGGCCACAGGCTGCCCACTGCCCCTGCCCCAGATCGGGGGCCGCAAATCAGCTCTGTCTGAATCCCCATCCTCTAGAGGGAGTAGTGGACCAACACTTCTAGAAAACGGAGGCCTCACGGGCAACTTATTGGAGATACACAAATAAAGCTTTGCCGACTTTCTGCTGAAACTTACGAGTGTTCACACCTAAGCCTCTTACAAGGTCAGCTGTTTAGCTAAACATGAGCTCATGATCTAAATTTACACAATAATGAAGAAATCATCTACAAGGGGAGACAATCAGCAAAAACAATCAATACCAGAATTAGATTCCCAAGGCCATCCATCAGATGTTGGAATAATCAGGTGCAAGGCACAAAATATACATAAAACTGGAACTGAAACAAGGAACAAGGATGTTTTCAAAGACTGGTAGGATCTCTAAAACATTTTTAAAGTACATGTCATTGATAAAGCTAAATACACAATGATTGTGTAATACAACAGATTAATCATTGAGAAGAGTGAAATTATGCTGTTTTGAAAACTATGGCAGGTCAGATTTTCTGCCTAATTATATAGGAAGATTTCTCCAAAAAATACACATTATTTCAAAGACTTATTGGCTGTGAAATAAGTTAAGGGTATTTCAAATGGCTTGTCTGCAAAGAAAGGTGAGATGTAGGGAATCCCAGAAAGTCGAGGGGAAAATATGTCAATATATACATTGCTATATGGTGAACTAAGCCTTAGGCCAGCAACAATGGAGAGGACCTGACCGTTAGAAACTTACGAGTAAGCTGGAATCTTCCAAAGTTCAAATCTTTATAAGTAAAAGATTTATTAAAATGAATAACCAAGTGTTTTAATTGACATCAGAAGATCAAACCAATAAACCCTGAGAATATAGAAAAAAGATAAATAAAGATATGAGCAGAACTGAATACAACAGAAAACGTATAAAATTGAGGTGATTTAGTAAGTCCAAAGAATATTCTTTGAAAAGATTGAAAAGACACACTTTGATTGAGGAAAACAAAAACATAAGGAAAGAATATACAGAAAGAGTCAGGACAATGTTATAGCAGAGAATATATGAAATGCCAGTAAATTTGAACATTTCTGTAAAAGGGACCATTTCCTAGCTCCTAAAGTTTACCAAAACTGACACAAGAGGAAATCATTTAAGGACATCATGACTGCCCTTGGCATTCTCGGAACGCCCTGGCCTCTGAAGGCAGCATCTGTTGTCCATCGTAACCTGTGGAGAAGGGGCGGGGCTGAGAGAGGTTGGAACACTGCCCTCACAGAGGAAGTGGGTGTGGCCATCTCTGCTGTGACTGAACAAGGACAGGGGAGCAGTGGGCCCAGGGCAGGTCCCTCAGAGCCCTGCAGGCCCCCGTGGTGTGTCACCAGCATTTAGGCCCAGGCCAAAAGGCGCCTTCTTTGTCTGCACAGCTGCCTAAACTCTCACCTTTCCACTCAGGCCGCCCTCTTACTTTAAGTGTGTTTGGAACCTGTCCACGCAGTACACCTCGCTGCACAGCTAACCATAGGTCTGGGCATCGTAACTTCCTGCCAGGTGACCGAAGTTCACAGGCAGATGGGTCCCTGGGACACAGGCGGAGCGGCTCCTGCCCAGGCCACAGGCTGCCCACTGCCCATGCCCCAGATCGGGAGCCGCAAATCAGCTCTGTCTGAATCCCCATCTTCTAGAGGGAGTATTGGACCAACACTTCTAGAAAACGGAGTCCTCACGGGCAACTCATTGGAGATACACAAATAAAGCTTTGCCGACTTTCTGTTGAAACTTACGAGTGTTCACACCTAAGCCTCTTACAAGGTCAGCTGTTTAGCTAAACATGAGCTCATGATCTAAATTTACACAATAATGAAGAAATCATCTACGAGGGGAGACAATCAGCAAAAACAATCAATACCAGAATTAGATTCCCAAGGCCATCCATCAGATGTTGGAATAATCAGGTGCAAGGCAGAAAATATACATAAAACTGGAACTGAAACAAGGAACAAGGATGTTTTCAAAGACTGGTAGGATCTCTAAAACATTTTTAAAGTACATGTCATTGATAAAGCTAAATACACAATGGTTGTGTAATACAACAGATTAATCATTGAGAAGAGAGAATTTATGCTGTTTTTAAAACTATGTCATGTCAGATTTTCTGCCTAATTATATAAGAAGATTTCTCTAAAAAATACACATTATTTCAAAGACTTATTGGCTGTGAAATAAGTTAAGGGTATTTCAAATGGCTTGTCTGCAAAGAAAGGTGAGATGTAGGGAATCACAGAAAGTCGAGGGGAAAATATGTCAATATATACATTGCTATATGGTGAACTAAGCCTTAGGCCAGCAACAATGGAGAGGACCTGACCCTTAGAAACTTACGAGTAAGCTGGAATCTTCCAAAGTTCAAATCTTTATAAGTAAAAAGATTTATTAAAATGAATAACCAAGTGTTTTAATTGACATCAGAAGATCAAACCAATAAACCCTGAGAATATAGAAAACAGATAAATAAAGATATGAGCAGAACTGAATACAACAGAAAACGTATAAAATTGAGGTGATTTAGTAAGTCCAAAGAATATTCTGTGAAACGATTGAAAAGACACACCTTGATTGAGGAAAACAAAAACATAAGGAAAGAATATACAGAAAGAGTCAGGACAATGTTATAGCAGAGAATATATGAAATGCCAGTAAATTTGAACATTTCTGTAAAAGGGACCATTTCCTAGCTCCTAAAGTTTACCAAAACTGACACAAGAGGAAATCATTTAAGGTCATCATTCTGCTCTTGGCATTCTCGGAACGCCCTGGCCTCAGAAGGCAGCATCTGTAGTCCATGGTACCCTGTGGAGAAGGGGCGGGGCTGAGGGAGGTTGGAACACTGCCCTCACAGAGGGAGTGGGTGTGGCCATCTCTTCTGTGACTGAACAAAGGACAGGGGAGCAGGGGGCCCAGGGCAGGTCCCTCAGAGCCCTGCAGCCCCATGGTGTGTCACCAGCATTTAGGCCCAGGCCAAAAGACGCCATCTTTGTCTGCACAGCAGCCTAAACTCTCACCTTTCCACTTAGGCCGCCCTCTTACATGAAGTGTGTGTGGAACCTGTCCACGCAGTACACCTCGCTGCACAGCTAACCATAGGTATGGGCATCGTAACTTCCTGCCAGGTGACCGAAGTTCGCAGGCAGATGGGTACCTGGGACACAGGCGGAGAGGCTCCTACCCAGGCCACAGGCTGCCCACTGCCCTGCCCCAGATCGGGGGCCGCAAATCAGCCCTGTCTGAATCCCCAGCCTCTAGAGGGAATAGTGGACCAACACTTCTTGAAAACGGAGTCCTCACGGGCAACTCATTGGAGATACACAAATAAAGCTTTGCCGACTTTCTCCTGAAACTTACGAGCGTTCACACCTAAGCCTCTTACAAGGTCAGCTGTTTAGCTAAACATGAGCTCCTGATCTAAATTTACACAATAATGAAGAAATCATCTACGAGGGGAGACAATCAGCAAAAACAATCAATACTAGAATTAGATTCCAAAGGCCATCCATCAGATGTTGGAATAATCAGGTGCAAGGCACAAAATATACATAAAACAGACACTGAAACAAGGAACAAGGATGTTTTCAAAGACTGGTAGGATCTCTAAAACATTTTTAAAGAACATGTCATTGATAAAGCTAAATACACAATGGTTGTGTAATACAACAGATTAATCATTGAGAAGAGTGAAATTATGCTGTTTTGAAAACTATGGCAGGTCAGATTTTCTGCCTAATTATATAAGAAGATTTCTCTAAAAAATACACATTATTTCAAAGACTTATTGGCTGTGAAATAAGTTAAGGGTATTTCAAATGGCTTGTCTGCAAAGAAAGGTGAGATGGAGGGAATCACAGAAAGTCGAGGGGAAAATATGTCAATATATACATTGCTATATGGTGAACTAAGCCCTAGGCCAGCAACAATGGTGAGGACCTGACCCTTAGAAACTTACGAGTAAGCTGGAATCTTCCAAAGTTCAAATCTTTATAAGTAAAAAGATTTATTAAAATGAATAACCAAGTGTTTTAATTGACATCAGAAGATCAAACCAATAAACCCTGAGAATATAGAAAAAAGATAAATAAAGATATGAGCAGAACTGAATACAACAGAAAACGTATAAAATTGAGGTGATTTAGTAAGTCCAAAGAATATTCTTTGAAAAGATTGAAAAGCCACACTTTGAGGAAAACAAAAACATAAGGAAAGAATATAAAGAAAGAGTCAGGACAATGTTATAGCAGAGAATATATGAAATGCCAGTAAATTTGAACATTTCTGTAAAAGGGACCATTTCCTAGCTCCTAAAGTTTACCAAAACTGACACAAGAGGAAATCATTTAAGGTCATCATTCTGCCCTTGGCATTCTCGGAACGCCCTGGCCTCAGAAGGCAGCATCTGTAGTCCATGGTACCCTGTGGAGAAGGGGCGGGGCTGAGGGAGGTTGGAACACTGCCCTCACAGAGGGAGTGTGTGTGGACATTTCTGCTTTGACTGAACAAAGGACAAGGGAGCAGGGCATCCAGGGCAGGTCCCTCAGAGCCCTGCAGGCCCAGTGTTGTGTCACCAGCATTTAGGCCCAGGCCAAAAGACGCCTTCTTTTTCTGCACAGCAGCCTAAACTCTCACCTTTCCACTTAGGCCGCCCTCTTACATGAAGTGTGTGTGGAACCTGTCCACGCAGTACACCTCGCTGCACAGCTAACCATAGGTCTGGGCATCGTAACTTCCTGCCAGGTGACCGAAGTTCGCAGGCAGATGGGTACCTGGGACAAAGGCGGAGAGGCTCCTGCCCAGGCCACAGGCTGCCCACTGCCCATGCCCCAGATCGGGGGCCGCAAATCAGCTCTGTCTGAATCCCCATCCTCTAGAGGGAGTAGTGGACCAACACTTCTAGAAAACGGAGTCCTCACGGGCAACTCATTGGAGATACACAAATAAAGCTGTGCCGACTTTCTGCTGAAACTTACGAGTGTTCACACCTAAGCCTCTTACAAGGTCAGCTGTTTAGCTAAACATGAGCTCATGATCTAAATTTACACAATAATGAAGAAATCATCTATGAGGGGAGACAATCAGCAAAAACAATCAATACCAGAATTAGATTCCCAAGGCCATCCATCAGATGTTGGAATAATCAGGTGCAAGGCAGAAAATATACATAAAACTGGAACTGAAACAAGGAACAAGGATGTTTTCAAAGACTGGTAGGATCTCTAAAACATTTTTAAAGTACATGTCATTGATAAAGCTAAATACACAATGGTTGTGTAATACAACAGATTAATCATTGAGAAGAGTGAAATTATGCTGTTTTGAAAACTGTGGCAGGTCAGATTTTGTGCCTAATTATATAAGAAGATTTCTCTAAAAAATACACATTATTTCAAAGACTTATTGGCTGTGAAATAAGTTAAGGGTATTTCAAATGGCTTGTCTGCAAAGAAAGGTGAGATGTAGGGAATCACAGAAAGTCGAGGGGAAAATATGTCAATATATACATTGCTATATGGTGAACTAAGCCTTAGGCCAGCAACAATGGAGAGGACCTGACCCTTAGAAATTTACGAGTAAGCTGGAACCTTCCAAAGTTCAAATCTTTATAAGTAAAAAGATTTATTAAAATGAATAACCAAGTGTTTTAATTGACATCAGAAGATCAAACCAATAAACCCTGAGAATATAGAAAAAAGATAAATAAAGATATGAGCAGAACTGAATACAACAGAAAACGTATAAAATTGAGGTGATTTAGTAAGTCCAAAGAATATTCTTTGAAACGATTGAAAAGACACACCTTGATTGAGGAAAACAAAAACATAAGGAAAGAATATACAGAAAGAGTCAGGACAATGTTATAGCAGAGAATATATGAAATGCCAGTAAATTTGAACATTTCTGTAAAAGGGACCATTTCCTAGCTCCTAAAGTTTACCAAAACTGACACAAGAGGAAATCATTTAAGGTCATCATTCTGCTCTTGGCATTCACGGAACGCCCTGGCCTCAGAAGGCAGCATCTGTAGTCCATGGTACCCTGTGGAGAAGGGGCGGGGCTGAGGGAGGTTGGAACACTGCCCTCACAGAGGGAGTGGGTGTTGCCATCTCTGCTGTGACTGAACAAAGGACAGGGGAGCAGGGGGCCCAGGGCAGGTCCCTCAGAGCCCTGCAGCCCCATGGTGTGTCACCAGCATTTAGGCCCAGGCCAAAAGACGCCATCTTTGTCTGCACAGCAGCCTAAACTCTCACCTTTCCACTTAGGCCGCCCTCTTACATGAAGTGTGTGTGGAACCTGTCCACGCAGTACACCTCGCTGCACAGCTAACCATAGGTATGGGCATCGTAACTTCCTGCCAGGTGACCGAAGTTCGCAGGCAGATGGGTACCTGGGACACAGGCGGAGAGGCTCCTACCCAGGCCACAGGCTGCCCACTGCCCTGCCCCAGATCGGGGGCCGCAAATCAGCCCTGTCTGAATCCCCAGCCTCTAGAGGGAATAGTGGACCAACACTTCTTGAAAACGGAGTCCTCACGGGCAACTCATTGGAGATACACAAATAAAGCTTTGCCGACTTTCTGCTGAAACTTACGAGCGTTCACACCTAAGCCTCTTACAAGGTCAGCTGTTTAGCTAAACATGAGCTCCTGATCTAAATTTACACAATAATGAAGAAATCATCTACGAGGGGAGACAATCAGCAAAAACAATCAATACTAGAATTAGATTCCAAAGGCCATCCATCAGATGTTGGAATAATCAGGTGCAAGGCACAAAATATACATAAAACAGACACTGAAACAAGGAACAAGGATGTTTTCAAAGACTGGTAGGATCTCTAAAACATTTTTAAAGAACATGTCATTGATAAAGCTAAATACACAATGGTTGTGTAATACAACAGATTAATCATTGAGAAGAGTGAAATTATGCTGTTTTGAAAACTATGGCAGGTCAGATTTTCTGCCTAATTATATAAGAAGATTTCTCTAAAAAATACACATTATTTCAAAGACTTATTGGCTGTGAAATAAGTTAAGGGTATTTCAAATGGCTTGTCTGCAAAGAAAGGTGAGATGGAGGGAATCACAGAAAGTCGAGGGGAAAATATGTCAATATATACATTGCTATATGGTGAACTAAGCCCTAGGCCAGCAACAATGGTGAGGACCTGACCCTTAGAAACTTACGAGTAAGCTGGAATCTTCCAAAGTTCAAATCTTTATAAGTAAAAAGATTTATTAAAATGAATAACCAAGTGTTTTAATTGACATCAGAAGATCAAACCAATAAACCCTGAGAATATAGAAAAAAGATAAATAAAGATATGAGCAGAACTGAATACAACAGAAAACGTATAAAATTGAGGTGATTTAGTAAGTCCAAAGAATATTCTTTGAAAAGATTGAAAAGCCACACTTTGAGGAAAACAAAAACATAAGGAAAGAATATAAAGAAAGAGTCAGGACAATGTTATAGCAGAGAATATATGAAATGCCAGTAAATTTGAACATTTCTGTAAAAGGGACCATTTCCTAGCTCCTAAAGTTTACCAAAACTGACACAAGAGGAAATCATTTAAGGTCATCATTCTGCCCTTGGCATTCTCGGAACGCCCTGGCCTCAGAAGGCAGCATCTGTAGTCCATGGTACCCTGTGGAGAAGGGGCGGGGCTGAGGGAGGTTGGAACACTGCCCTCACAGAGGGAGTGTGTGTGGACATTTCTGCTTTGACTGAACAAAGGACAAGGGAGCAGGGCATCCAGGGCAGGTCCCTCAGAGCCCTGCAGGCCCAGTGTTGTGTCACCAGCATTTAGGCCCAGGCCAAAAGACGCCTTCTTTTTCTGCACAGCAGCCTAAACTCTCACCTTTCCACTTAGGCCGCCCTCTTACATGAAGTGTGTGTGGAACCTGTCCACGCAGTACACCTCGCTGCACAGCTAACCATAGGTCTGGGCATCGTAACTTCCTGCCAGGTGACCGAAGTTCGCAGGCAGATGGGTACCTGGGACAAAGGCGGAGAGGCTCCTGCCCAGGCCACAGGCTGCCCACTGCCCATGCCCCAGATCGGGGGCCGCAAATCAGCTCTGTCTGAATCCCCATCCTCTAGAGGGAGTAGTGGACCAACACTTCTAGAAAACGGAGTCCTCACGGGCAACTCATTGGAGATACACAAATAAAGCTGTGCCGACTTTCTGCTGAAACTTACGAGTGTTCACACCTAAGCCTCTTACAAGGTCAGCTGTTTAGCTAAACATGAGCTCATGATCTAAATTTACACAATAATGAAGAAATCATCTATGAGGGGAGACAATCAGCAAAAACAATCAATACCAGAATTAGATTCCCAAGGCCATCCATCAGATGTTGGAATAATCAGGTGCAAGGCAGAAAATATACATAAAACTGGAACTGAAACAAGGAACAAGGATGTTTTCAAAGACTGGTAGGATCTCTAAAACATTTTTAAAGTACATGTCATTGATAAAGCTAAATACACAATGGTTGTGTAATACAACAGATTAATCATTGAGAAGAGTGAAATTATGCTGTTTTGAAAACTGTGGCAGGTCAGATTTTGTGCCTAATTATATAAGAAGATTTCTCTAAAAAATACACATTATTTCAAAGACTTATTGGCTGTGAAATAAGTTAAGGGTATTTCAAATGGCTTGTCTGCAAAGAAAGGTGAGATGTAGGGAATCACAGAAAGTCGAGGGGAAAATATGTCAATATATACATTGCTATATGGTGAACTAAGCCTTAGGCCAGCAACAATGGAGAGGACCTGACCCTTAGAAATTTACGAGTAAGCTGGAACCTTCCAAAGTTCAAATCTTTATAAGTAAAAAGATTTATTAAAATGAATAACCAAGTGTTTTAATTGACATCAGAAGATCAAACCAATAAACCCTGAGAATATAGAAAAAAGATAAATAAAGATATGAGCAGAACTGAATACAACAGAAAACGTATAAAATTGAGGTGATTTAGTAAGTCCAAAGAATATTCTTTGAAACGATTGAAAAGACACACCTTGATTGAGGAAAACAAAAACATAAGGAAAGAATATACAGAAAGAGTCAGGACAATGTTATAGCAGAGAATATATGAAATGCCAGTAAATTTGAACATTTCTGTAAAAGGGACCATTTCCTAGCTCCTAAAGTTTACCAAAACTGACACAAGAGGAAATCATTTAAGGTCATCATTCTGCTCTTGGCATTCACGGAACGCCCTGGCCTCAGAAGGCAGCATCTGTAGTCCATGGTACCCTGTGGAGAAGGGGCGGGGCTGAGGGAGGTTGGAACACTGCCCTCACAGAGGGAGTGGGTGTTGCCATCTCTGCTGTGACTGAACAAAGGACAGGGGAGCAGGGGGCCCAGGGCAGGTCCCTCAGAGCCCTGCAGCCCCATGGTGTGTCACCAGCATTTAGGCCCAGGCCAAAAGACGCCATCTTTGTCTGCACAGCAGCCTAAACTCTCACCTTTCCACTTAGGCCGCCCTCTTACATGAAGTGTGTGTGGAACCTGTCCACGCAGTACACCTCGCTGCACAGCTAACCATAGGTATGGGCATCGTAACTTCCTGCCAGGTGACCGAAGTTCGCAGGCAGATGGGTACCTGGGACACAGGCGGAGAGGCTCCTACCCAGGCCACAGGCTGCCCACTGCCCTGCCCCAGATCGGGGGCCGCAAATCAGCCCTGTCTGAATCCCCAGCCTCTAGAGGGAATAGTGGACCAACACTTCTTGAAAACGGAGTCCTCACGGGCAACTCATTGGAGATACACAAATAAAGCTTTGCCGACTTTCTGCTGAAACTTACGAGCGTTCACACCTAAGCCTCTTACAAGGTCAGCTGTTTAGCTAAACATGAGCTCCTGATCTAAATTTACACAATAATGAAGAAATCATCTACGAGGGGAGACAATCAGCAAAAACAATCAATACTAGAATTAGATTCCAAAGGCCATCCATCAGATGTTGGAATAATCAGGTGCAAGGCACAAAATATACATAAAACAGACACTGAAACAAGGAACAAGGATGTTTTCAAAGACTGGTAGGATCTCTAAAACATTTTTAAAGAACATGTCATTGATAAAGCTAAATACACAATGGTTGTGTAATACAACAGATTAATCATTGAGAAGAGTGAAATTATGCTGTTTTGAAAACTATGGCAGGTCAGATTTTCTGCCTAATTATATAAGAAGATTTCTCTAAAAAATACACATTATTTCAAAGACTTATTGGCTGTGAAATAAGTTAAGGGTATTTCAAATGGCTTGTCTGCAAAGAAAGGTGAGATGGAGGGAATCACAGAAAGTCGAGGGGAAAATATGTCAATATATACATTGCTATATGGTGAACTAAGCCCTAGGCCAGCAACAATGGTGAGGACCTGACCCTTAGAAACTTACGAGTAAGCTGGAATCTTCCAAAGTTCAAATCTTTATAAGTAAAAAGATTTATTAAAATGAATAACCAAGTGTTTTAATTGACATCAGAAGATCAAACCAATAAACCCTGAGAATATAGAAAAAAGATAAATAAAGATATGAGCAGAACTGAATACAACAGAAAACGTATAAAATTGAGGTGATTTAGTAAGTCCAAAGAATATTCTTTGAAAAGATTGAAAAGCCACACTTTGAGGAAAACAAAAACATAAGGAAAGAATATAAAGAAAGAGTCAGGACAATGTTATAGCAGAGAATATATGAAATGCCAGTAAATTTGAACATTTTTGTAAAAGGGACCATTTCCTAGCTCCTAAAGTTTACCAAAACTGACACAAGAGGAAATCATTTAAGGTCATCATTCTGCCCTTGGCATTCTCGGAACGCCCTGGCCTCAGAAGGCAGCATCTGTAGTCCATGGTACCCTGTGGAGAAGGGGCGGGGCTGAGGGAGGTTGGAACACTGCCCTCACAGAGGGAGTGTGTGTGGACATTTCTGCTTTGACTGAACAAAGGACAAGGGAGCAGGGCATCCAGGGCAGGTCCCTCAGAGCCCTGCAGGCCCAGTGTTGTGTCACCAGCATTTAGGCCCAGGCCAAAAGACGCCTTCTTTTTCTGCACAGCAGCCTAAACTCTCACCTTTCCACTTAGGCCGCCCTCTTACATGAAGTGTGTGTGGAACCTGTCCACGCAGTACACCTCGCTGCACAGCTAACCATAGGTCTGGGCATCGTAACTTCCTGCCAGGTGACCGAAGTTCGCAGGCAGATGGGTACCTGGGACAAAGGCGGAGAGGCTCCTGCCCAGGCCACAGGCTGCCCACTGCCCATGCCCCAGATCGGGGGCCGCAAATCAGCTCTGTCTGAATCCCCATCCTCTAGAGGGAGTAGTGGACCAACACTTCTAGAAAACGGAGTCCTCACGGGCAACTCATTGGAGATACACAAATAAAGCTGTGCCGACTTTCTGCTGAAACTTACGAGTGTTCACACCTAAGCCTCTTACAAGGTCAGCTGTTTAGCTAAACATGAGCTCATGATCTAAATTTACACAATAATGAAGAAATCATCTATGAGGGGAGACAATCAGCAAAAACAATCAATACCAGAATTAGATTCCCAAGGCCATCCATCAGATGTTGGAATAATCAGGTGCAAGGCAGAAAATATACATAAAACTGGAACTGAAACAAGGAACAAGGATGTTTTCAAAGACTGGTAGGATCTCTAAAACATTTTTAAAGTACATGTCATTGATAAAGCTAAATACACAATGGTTGTGTAATACAACAGATTAATCATTGAGAAGAGTGAAATTATGCTGTTTTGAAAACTGTGGCAGGTCAGATTTTGTGCCTAATTATATAAGAAGATTTCTCTAAAAAATACACATTATTTCAAAGACTTATTGGCTGTGAAATAAGTTAAGGGTATTTCAAATGGCTTGTCTGCAAAGAAAGGTGAGATGTAGGGAATCACAGAAAGTCGAGGGGAAAATATGTCAATATATACATTGCTATATGGTGAACTAAGCCTTAGGCCAGCAACAATGGAGAGGACCTGACCCTTAGAAATTTACGAGTAAGCTGGAACCTTCCAAAGTTCAAATCTTTATAAGTAAAAAGATTTATTAAAATGAATAACCAAGTGTTTTAATTGACATCAGAAGATCAAACCAATAAACCCTGAGAATATAGAAAAAAGATAAATAAAGATATGAGCAGAACTGAATACAACAGAAAACGTATAAAATTGAGGTGATTTAGTAAGTCCAAAGAATATTCTTTGAAACGATTGAAAAGACACACCTTGATTGAGGAAAACAAAAACATAAGGAAAGAATATACAGAAAGAGTCAGGACAATGTTATAGCAGAGAATATATGAAATGCCAGTAAATTTGAACATTTCTGTAAAAGGGACCATTTCCTAGCTCCTAAAGTTTACCAAAACTGACACAAGAGGAAATCATTTAAGGTCATCATTCTGCTCTTGGCATTCACGGAACGCCCTGGCCTCAGAAGGCAGCATCTGTAGTCCATGGTACCCTGTGGAGAAGGGGCGGGGCTGAGGGAGGTTGGAACACTGCCCTCACAGAGGGAGTGGGTGTTGCCATCTCTGCTGTGACTGAACAAAGGACAGGGGAGCAGGGGGCCCAGGGCAGGTCCCTCAGAGCCCTGCAGCCCCATGGTGTGTCACCAGCATTTAGGCCCAGGCCAAAAGACGCCATCTTTGTCTGCACAGCAGCCTAAACTCTCACCTTTCCACTTAGGCCGCCCTCTTACATGAAGTGTGTGTGGAACCTGTCCACGCAGTACACCTCGCTGCACAGCTAACCATAGGTATGGGCATCGTAACTTCCTGCCAGGTGACCGAAGTTCGCAGGCAGATGGGTACCTGGGACACAGGCGGAGAGGCTCCTACCCAGGCCACAGGCTGCCCACTGCCCTGCCCCAGATCGGGGGCCGCAAATCAGCCCTGTCTGAATCCCCAGCCTCTAGAGGGAATAGTGGACCAACACTTCTTGAAAACGGAGTCCTCACGGGCAACTCATTGGAGATACACAAATAAAGCTTTGCCGACTTTCTGCTGAAACTTACGAGCGTTCACACCTAAGCCTCTTACAAGGTCAGCTGTTTAGCTAAACATGAGCTCCTGATCTAAATTTACACAATAATGAAGAAATCATCTACGAGGGGAGACAATCAGCAAAAACAATCAATACTAGAATTAGATTCCAAAGGCCATCCATCAGATGTTGGAATAATCAGGTGCAAGGCACAAAATATACATAAAACAGACACTGAAACAAGGAACAAGGATGTTTTCAAAGACTGGTAGGATCTCTAAAACATTTTTAAAGAACATGTCATTGATAAAGCTAAATACACAATGGTTGTGTAATACAACAGATTAATCATTGAGAAGAGTGAAATTATGCTGTTTTGAAAACTATGGCAGGTCAGATTTTCTGCCTAATTATATAAGAAGATTTCTCTAAAAAATACACATTATTTCAAAGACTTATTGGCTGTGAAATAAGTTAAGGGTATTTCAAATGGCTTGTCTGCAAAGAAAGGTGAGATGGAGGGAATCACAGAAAGTCGAGGGGAAAATATGTCAATATATACATTGCTATATGGTGAACTAAGCCCTAGGCCAGCAACAATGGTGAGGACCTGACCCTTAGAAACTTACGAGTAAGCTGGAATCTTCCAAAGTTCAAATCTTTATAAGTAAAAAGATTTATTAAAATGAATAACCAAGTGTTTTAATTGACATCAGAAGATCAAACCAATAAACCCTGAGAATATAGAAAAAAGATAAATAAAGATATGAGCAGAACTGAATACAACAGAAAACGTATAAAATTGAGGTGATTTAGTAAGTCCAAAGAATATTCTTTGAAAAGATTGAAAAGCCACACTTTGAGGAAAACAAAAACATAAGGAAAGAATATAAAGAAAGAGTCAGGACAATGTTATAGCAGAGAATATATGAAATGCCAGTAAATTTGAACATTTCTGTAAAAGGGACCATTTCCTAGCTCCTAAAGTTTACCAAAACTGACACAAGAGGAAATCATTTAAGGTCATCATTCTGCCCTTGGCATTCTCGGAACGCCCTGGCCTCAGAAGGCAGCATCTGTAGTCCATGGTACCCTGTGGAGAAGGGGCGGGGCTGAGGGAGGTTGGAACACTGCCCTCACAGAGGGAGTGTGTGTGGACATTTCTGCTTTGACTGAACAAAGGACAAGGGAGCAGGGCATCCAGGGCAGGTCCCTCAGAGCCCTGCAGGCCCAGTGTTGTGTCACCAGCATTTAGGCCCAGGCCAAAAGACGCCTTCTTTTTCTGCACAGCAGCCTAAACTCTCACCTTTCCACTTAGGCCGCCCTCTTACATGAAGTGTGTGTGGAACCTGTCCACGCAGTACACCTCGCTGCACAGCTAACCATAGGTCTGGGCATCGTAACTTCCTGCCAGGTGACCGAAGTTCGCAGGCAGATGGGTACCTGGGACAAAGGCGGAGAGGCTCCTGCCCAGGCCACAGGCTGCCCACTGCCCATGCCCCAGATCGGGGGCCGCAAATCAGCTCTGTCTGAATCCCCATCCTCTAGAGGGAGTAGTGGACCAACACTTCTAGAAAACGGAGTCCTCACGGGCAACTCATTGGAGATACACAAATAAAGCTGTGCCGACTTTCTGCTGAAACTTACGAGTGTTCACACCTAAGCCTCTTACAAGGTCAGCTGTTTAGCTAAACATGAGCTCATGATCTAAATTTACACAATAATGAAGAAATCATCTATGAGGGGAGACAATCAGCAAAAACAATCAATACCAGAATTAGATTCCCAAGGCCATCCATCAGATGTTGGAATAATCAGGTGCAAGGCAGAAAATATACATAAAACTGGAACTGAAACAAGGAACAAGGATGTTTTCAAAGACTGGTAGGATCTCTAAAACATTTTTAAAGTACATGTCATTGATAAAGCTAAATACACAATGGTTGTGTAATACAACAGATTAATCATTGAGAAGAGTGAAATTATGCTGTTTTGAAAACTGTGGCAGGTCAGATTTTGTGCCTAATTATATAAGAAGATTTCTCTAAAAAATACACATTATTTCAAAGACTTATTGGCTGTGAAATAAGTTAAGGGTATTTCAAATGGCTTGTCTGCAAAGAAAGGTGAGATGTAGGGAATCACAGAAAGTCGAGGGGAAAATATGTCAATATATACATTGCTATATGGTGAACTAAGCCTTAGGCCAGCAACAATGGAGAGGACCTGACCCTTAGAAATTTACGAGTAAGCTGGAACCTTCCAAAGTTCAAATCTTTATAAGTAAAAAGATTTATTAAAATGAATAACCAAGTGTTTTAATTGACATCAGAAGATCAAACCAATAAACCCTGAGAATATAGAAAAAAGATAAATAAAGATATGAGCAGAACTGAATACAACAGAAAACGTATAAAATTGAGGTGATTTAGTAAGTCCAAAGAATATTCTTTGAAACGATTGAAAAGACACACCTTGATTGAGGAAAACAAAAACATAAGGAAAGAATATACAGAAAGAGTCAGGACAATGTTATAGCAGAGAATATATGAAATGCCAGTAAATTTGAACATTTCTGTAAAAGGGACCATTTCCTAGCTCCTAAAGTTTACCAAAACTGACACAAGAGGAAATCATTTAAGGTCATCATTCTGCTCTTGGCATTCACGGAACGCCCTGGCCTCAGAAGGCAGCATCTGTAGTCCATGGTACCCTGTGGAGAAGGGGCGGGGCTGAGGGAGGTTGGAACACTGCCCTCACAGAGGGAGTGGGTGTTGCCATCTCTGCTGTGACTGAACAAAGGACAGGGGAGCAGGGGGCCCAGGGCAGGTCCCTCAGAGCCCTGCAGCCCCATGGTGTGTCACCAGCATTTAGGCCCAGGCCAAAAGACGCCATCTTTGTCTGCACAGCAGCCTAAACTCTCACCTTTCCACTTAGGCCGCCCTCTTACATGAAGTGTGTGTGGAACCTGTCCACGCAGTACACCTCGCTGCACAGCTAACCATAGGTATGGGCATCGTAACTTCCTGCCAGGTGACCGAAGTTCGCAGGCAGATGGGTACCTGGGACACAGGCGGAGAGGCTCCTACCCAGGCCACAGGCTGCCCACTGCCCTGCCCCAGATCGGGGGCCGCAAATCAGCCCTGTCTGAATCCCCAGCCTCTAGAGGGAATAGTGGACCAACACTTCTTGAAAACGGAGTCCTCACGGGCAACTCATTGGAGATACACAAATAAAGCTTTGCCGACTTTCTGCTGAAACTTACGAGCGTTCACACCTAAGCCTCTTACAAGGTCAGCTGTTTAGCTAAACATGAGCTCCTGATCTAAATTTACACAATAATGAAGAAATCATCTACGAGGGGAGACAATCAGCAAAAACAATCAATACTAGAATTAGATTCCAAAGGCCATCCATCAGATGTTGGAATAATCAGGTGCAAGGCACAAAATATACATAAAACAGACACTGAAACAAGGAACAAGGATGTTTTCAAAGACTGGTAGGATCTCTAAAACATTTTTAAAGAACATGTCATTGATAAAGCTAAATACACAATGGTTGTGTAATACAACAGATTAATCATTGAGAAGAGTGAAATTATGCTGTTTTGAAAACTATGGCAGGTCAGATTTTCTGCCTAATTATATAAGAAGATTTCTCTAAAAAATACACATTATTTCAAAGACTTATTGGCTGTGAAATAAGTTAAGGGTATTTCAAATGGCTTGTCTGCAAAGAAAGGTGAGATGGAGGGAATCACAGAAAGTCGAGGGGAAAATATGTCAATATATACATTGCTATATGGTGAACTAAGCCCTAGGCCAGCAACAATGGTGAGGACCTGACCCTTAGAAACTTACGAGTAAGCTGGAATCTTCCAAAGTTCAAATCTTTATAAGTAAAAAGATTTATTAAAATGAATAACCAAGTGTTTTAATTGACATCAGAAGATCAAACCAATAAACCCTGAGAATATAGAAAAAAGATAAATAAAGATATGAGCAGAACTGAATACAACAGAAAACGTATAAAATTGAGGTGATTTAGTAAGTCCAAAGAATATTCTTTGAAAAGATTGAAAAGCCACACTTTGAGGAAAACAAAAACATAAGGAAAGAATATAAAGAAAGAGTCAGGACAATGTTATAGCAGAGAATATATGAAATGCCAGTAAATTTGAACATTTCTGTAAAAGGGACCATTTCCTAGCTCCTAAAGTTTACCAAAACTGACACAAGAGGAAATCATTTAAGGTCATCATTCTGCCCTTGGCATTCTCGGAACGCCCTGGCCTCAGAAGGCAGCATCTGTAGTCCATGGTACCCTGTGGAGAAGGGGCGGGGCTGAGGGAGGTTGGAACACTGCCCTCACAGAGGGAGTGTGTGTGGACATTTCTGCTTTGACTGAACAAAGGACAAGGGAGCAGGGCATCCAGGGCAGGTCCCTCAGAGCCCTGCAGGCCCAGTGTTGTGTCACCAGCATTTAGGCCCAGGCCAAAAGACGCCTTCTTTTTCTGCACAGCAGCCTAAACTCTCACCTTTCCACTTAGGCCGCCCTCTTACATGAAGTGTGTGTGGAACCTGTCCACGCAGTACACCTCGCTGCACAGCTAACCATAGGTCTGGGCATCGTAACTTCCTGCCAGGTGACCGAAGTTCGCAGGCAGATGGGTACCTGGGACAAAGGCGGAGAGGCTCCTGCCCAGGCCACAGGCTGCCCACTGCCCATGCCCCAGATCGGGGGCCGCAAATCAGCTCTGTCTGAATCCCCATCCTCTAGAGGGAGTAGTGGACCAACACTTCTAGAAAACGGAGTCCTCACGGGCAACTCATTGGAGATACACAAATAAAGCTGTGCCGACTTTCTGCTGAAACTTACGAGTGTTCACACCTAAGCCTCTTACAAGGTCAGCTGTTTAGCTAAACATGAGCTCATGATCTAAATTTACACAATAATGAAGAAATCATCTATGAGGGGAGACAATCAGCAAAAACAATCAATACCAGAATTAGATTCCCAAGGCCATCCATCAGATGTTGGAATAATCAGGTGCAAGGCAGAAAATATACATAAAACTGGAACTGAAACAAGGAACAAGGATGTTTTCAAAGACTGGTAGGATCTCTAAAACATTTTTAAAGTACATGTCATTGATAAAGCTAAATACACAATGGTTGTGTAATACAACAGATTAATCATTGAGAAGAGTGAAATTATGCTGTTTTGAAAACTGTGGCAGGTCAGATTTTGTGCCTAATTATATAAGAAGATTTCTCTAAAAAATACACATTATTTCAAAGACTTATTGGCTGTGAAATAAGTTAAGGGTATTTCAAATGGCTTGTCTGCAAAGAAAGGTGAGATGTAGGGAATCACAGAAAGTCGAGGGGAAAATATGTCAATATATACATTGCTATATGGTGAACTAAGCCTTAGGCCAGCAACAATGGAGAGGACCTGACCCTTAGAAATTTACGAGTAAGCTGGAACCTTCCAAAGTTCAAATCTTTATAAGTAAAAAGATTTATTAAAATGAATAACCAAGTGTTTTAATTGACATCAGAAGATCAAACCAATAAACCCTGAGAATATAGAAAAAAGATAAATAAAGATATGAGCAGAACTGAATACAACAGAAAACGTATAAAATTGAGGTGATTTAGTAAGTCCAAAGAATATTCTTTGAAACGATTGAAAAGACACACCTTGATTGAGGAAAACAAAAACATAAGGAAAGAATATACAGAAAGAGTCAGGACAATGTTATAGCAGAGAATATATGAAATGCCAGTAAATTTGAACATTTCTGTAAAAGGGACCATTTCCTAGCTCCTAAAGTTTACCAAAACTGACACAAGAGGAAATCATTTAAGGTCATCATTCTGCTCTTGGCATTCACGGAACGCCCTGGCCTCAGAAGGCAGCATCTGTAGTCCATGGTACCCTGTGGAGAAGGGGCGGGGCTGAGGGAGGTTGGAACACTGCCCTCACAGAGGGAGTGGGTGTTGCCATCTCTGCTGTGACTGAACAAAGGACAGGGGAGCAGGGGGCCCAGGGCAGGTCCCTCAGAGCCCTGCAGCCCCATGGTGTGTCACCAGCATTTAGGCCCAGGCCAAAAGACGCCATCTTTGTCTGCACAGCAGCCTAAACTCTCACCTTTCCACTTAGGCCGCCCTCTTACATGAAGTGTGTGTGGAACCTGTCCACGCAGTACACCTCGCTGCACAGCTAACCATAGGTATGGGCATCGTAACTTCCTGCCAGGTGACCGAAGTTCGCAGGCAGATGGGTACCTGGGACACAGGCGGAGAGGCTCCTACCCAGGCCACAGGCTGCCCACTGCCCTGCCCCAGATCGGGGGCCGCAAATCAGCCCTGTCTGAATCCCCAGCCTCTAGAGGGAATAGTGGACCAACACTTCTTGAAAACGGAGTCCTCACGGGCAACTCATTGGAGATACACAAATAAAGCTTTGCCGACTTTCTGCTGAAACTTACGAGCGTTCACACCTAAGCCTCTTACAAGGTCAGCTGTTTAGCTAAACATGAGCTCCTGATCTAAATTTACACAATAATGAAGAAATCATCTACGAGGGGAGACAATCAGCAAAAACAATCAATACTAGAATTAGATTCCAAAGGCCATCCATCAGATGTTGGAATAATCAGGTGCAAGGCACAAAATATACATAAAACAGACACTGAAACAAGGAACAAGGATGTTTTCAAAGACTGGTAGGATCTCTAAAACATTTTTAAAGAACATGTCATTGATAAAGCTAAATACACAATGGTTGTGTAATACAACAGATTAATCATTGAGAAGAGTGAAATTATGCTGTTTTGAAAACTATGGCAGGTCAGATTTTCTGCCTAATTATATAAGAAGATTTCTCTAAAAAATACACATTATTTCAAAGACTTATTGGCTGTGAAATAAGTTAAGGGTATTTCAAATGGCTTGTCTGCAAAGAAAGGTGAGATGGAGGGAATCACAGAAAGTCGAGGGGAAAATATGTCAATATATACATTGCTATATGGTGAACTAAGCCCTAGGCCAGCAACAATGGTGAGGACCTGACCCTTAGAAACTTACGAGTAAGCTGGAATCTTCCAAAGTTCAAATCTTTATAAGTAAAAAGATTTATTAAAATGAATAACCAAGTGTTTTAATTGACATCAGAAGATCAAACCAATAAACCCTGAGAATATAGAAAAAAGATAAATAAAGATATGAGCAGAACTGAATACAACAGAAAACGTATAAAATTGAGGTGATTTAGTAAGTCCAAAGAATATTCTTTGAAAAGATTGAAAAGCCACACTTTGAGGAAAACAAAAACATAAGGAAAGAATATAAAGAAAGAGTCAGGACAATGTTATAGCAGAGAATATATGAAATGCCAGTAAATTTGAACATTTCTGTAAAAGGGACCATTTCCTAGCTCCTAAAGTTTACCAAAACTGACACAAGAGGAAATCATTTAAGGTCATCATTCTGCCCTTGGCATTCTCGGAACGCCCTGGCCTCAGAAGGCAGCATCTGTAGTCCATGGTACCCTGTGGAGAAGGGGCGGGGCTGAGGGAGGTTGGAACACTGCCCTCACAGAGGGAGTGTGTGTGGACATTTCTGCTTTGACTGAACAAAGGACAAGGGAGCAGGGCATCCAGGGCAGGTCCCTCAGAGCCCTGCAGGCCCAGTGTTGTGTCACCAGCATTTAGGCCCAGGCCAAAAGACGCCTTCTTTTTCTGCACAGCAGCCTAAACTCTCACCTTTCCACTTAGGCCGCCCTCTTACATGAAGTGTGTGTGGAACCTGTCCACGCAGTACACCTCGCTGCACAGCTAACCATAGGTCTGGGCATCGTAACTTCCTGCCAGGTGACCGAAGTTCGCAGGCAGATGGGTACCTGGGACAAAGGCGGAGAGGCTCCTGCCCAGGCCACAGGCTGCCCACTGCCCATGCCCCAGATCGGGGGCCGCAAATCAGCTCTGTCTGAATCCCCATCCTCTAGAGGGAGTAGTGGACCAACACTTCTAGAAAACGGAGTCCTCACGGGCAACTCATTGGAGATACACAAATAAAGCTGTGCCGACTTTCTGCTGAAACTTACGAGTGTTCACACCTAAGCCTCTTACAAGGTCAGCTGTTTAGCTAAACATGAGCTCATGATCTAAATTTACACAATAATGAAGAAATCATCTATGAGGGGAGACAATCAGCAAAAACAATCAATACCAGAATTAGATTCCCAAGGCCATCCATCAGATGTTGGAATAATCAGGTGCAAGGCAGAAAATATACATAAAACTGGAACTGAAACAAGGAACAAGGATGTTTTCAAAGACTGGTAGGATCTCTAAAACATTTTTAAAGTACATGTCATTGATAAAGCTAAATACACAATGGTTGTGTAATACAACAGATTAATCATTGAGAAGAGTGAAATTATGCTGTTTTGAAAACTGTGGCAGGTCAGATTTTGTGCCTAATTATATAAGAAGATTTCTCTAAAAAATACACATTATTTCAAAGACTTATTGGCTGTGAAATAAGTTAAGGGTATTTCAAATGGCTTGTCTGCAAAGAAAGGTGAGATGTAGGGAATCACAGAAAGTCGAGGGGAAAATATGTCAATATATACATTGCTATATGGTGAACTAAGCCTTAGGCCAGCAACAATGGAGAGGACCTGACCCTTAGAAATTTACGAGTAAGCTGGAACCTTCCAAAGTTCAAATCTTTATAAGTAAAAAGATTTATTAAAATGAATAACCAAGTGTTTTAATTGACATCAGAAGATCAAACCAATAAACCCTGAGAATATAGAAAAAAGATAAATAAAGATATGAGCAGAACTGAATACAACAGAAAACGTATAAAATTGAGGTGATTTAGTAAGTCCAAAGAATATTCTTTGAAACGATTGAAAAGACACACCTTGATTGAGGAAAACAAAAACATAAGGAAAGAATATACAGAAAGAGTCAGGACAATGTTATAGCAGAGAATATATGAAATGCCAGTAAATTTGAACATTTCTGTAAAAGGGACCATTTCCTAGCTCCTAAAGTTTACCAAAACTGACACAAGAGGAAATCATTTAAGGTCATCATTCTGCTCTTGGCATTCACGGAACGCCCTGGCCTCAGAAGGCAGCATCTGTAGTCCATGGTACCCTGTGGAGAAGGGGCGGGGCTGAGGGAGGTTGGAACACTGCCCTCACAGAGGGAGTGGGTGTTGCCATCTCTGCTGTGACTGAACAAAGGACAGGGGAGCAGGGGGCCCAGGGCAGGTCCCTCAGAGCCCTGCAGCCCCATGGTGTGTCACCAGCATTTAGGCCCAGGCCAAAAGACGCCATCTTTGTCTGCACAGCAGCCTAAACTCTCACCTTTCCACTTAGGCCGCCCTCTTACATGAAGTGTGTGTGGAACCTGTCCACGCAGTACACCTCGCTGCACAGCTAACCATAGGTATGGGCATCGTAACTTCCTGCCAGGTGACCGAAGTTCGCAGGCAGATGGGTACCTGGGACACAGGCGGAGAGGCTCCTACCCAGGCCACAGGCTGCCCACTGCCCTGCCCCAGATCGGGGGCCGCAAATCAGCCCTGTCTGAATCCCCAGCCTCTAGAGGGAATAGTGGACCAACACTTCTTGAAAACGGAGTCCTCACGGGCAACTCATTGGAGATACACAAATAAAGCTTTGCCGACTTTCTGCTGAAACTTACGAGCGTTCACACCTAAGCCTCTTACAAGGTCAGCTGTTTAGCTAAACATGAGCTCCTGATCTAAATTTACACAATAATGAAGAAATCATCTACGAGGGGAGACAATCAGCAAAAACAATCAATACTAGAATTAGATTCCAAAGGCCATCCATCAGATGTTGGAATAATCAGGTGCAAGGCACAAAATATACATAAAACAGACACTGAAACAAGGAACAAGGATGTTTTCAAAGACTGGTAGGATCTCTAAAACATTTTTAAAGAACATGTCATTGATAAAGCTAAATACACAATGGTTGTGTAATACAACAGATTAATCATTGAGAAGAGTGAAATTATGCTGTTTTGAAAACTATGGCAGGTCAGATTTTCTGCCTAATTATATAAGAAGATTTCTCTAAAAAATACACATTATTTCAAAGACTTATTGGCTGTGAAATAAGTTAAGGGTATTTCAAATGGCTTGTCTGCAAAGAAAGGTGAGATGGAGGGAATCACAGAAAGTCGAGGGGAAAATATGTCAATATATACATTGCTATATGGTGAACTAAGCCCTAGGCCAGCAACAATGGTGAGGACCTGACCCTTAGAAACTTACGAGTAAGCTGGAATCTTCCAAAGTTCAAATCTTTATAAGTAAAAAGATTTATTAAAATGAATAACCAAGTGTTTTAATTGACATCAGAAGATCAAACCAATAAACCCTGAGAATATAGAAAAAAGATAAATAAAGATATGAGCAGAACTGAATACAACAGAAAACGTATAAAATTGAGGTGATTTAGTAAGTCCAAAGAATATTCTTTGAAAAGATTGAAAAGCCACACTTTGAGGAAAACAAAAACATAAGGAAAGAATATAAAGAAAGAGTCAGGACAATGTTATAGCAGAGAATATATGAAATGCCAGTAAATTTGAACATTTCTGTAAAAGGGACCATTTCCTAGCTCCTAAAGTTTACCAAAACTGACACAAGAGGAAATCATTTAAGGTCATCATTCTGCCCTTGGCATTCTCGGAACGCCCTGGCCTCAGAAGGCAGCATCTGTAGTCCATGGTACCCTGTGGAGAAGGGGCGGGGCTGAGGGAGGTTGGAACACTGCCCTCACAGAGGGAGTGTGTGTGGACATTTCTGCTTTGACTGAACAAAGGACAAGGGAGCAGGGCATCCAGGGCAGGTCCCTCAGAGCCCTGCAGGCCCAGTGTTGTGTCACCAGCATTTAGGCCCAGGCCAAAAGACGCCTTCTTTTTCTGCACAGCAGCCTAAACTCTCACCTTTCCACTTAGGCCGCCCTCTTACATGAAGTGTGTGTGGAACCTGTCCACGCAGTACACCTCGCTGCACAGCTAACCATAGGTCTGGGCATCGTAACTTCCTGCCAGGTGACCGAAGTTCGCAGGCAGATGGGTACCTGGGACAAAGGCGGAGAGGCTCCTGCCCAGGCCACAGGCTGCCCACTGCCCATGCCCCAGATCGGGGGCCGCAAATCAGCTCTGTCTGAATCCCCATCCTCTAGAGGGAGTAGTGGACCAACACTTCTAGAAAACGGAGTCCTCACGGGCAACTCATTGGAGATACACAAATAAAGCTGTGCCGACTTTCTGCTGAAACTTACGAGTGTTCACACCTAAGCCTCTTACAAGGTCAGCTGTTTAGCTAAACATGAGCTCATGATCTAAATTTACACAATAATGAAGAAATCATCTATGAGGGGAGACAATCAGCAAAAACAATCAATACCAGAATTAGATTCCCAAGGCCATCCATCAGATGTTGGAATAATCAGGTGCAAGGCAGAAAATATACATAAAACTGGAACTGAAACAAGGAACAAGGATGTTTTCAAAGACTGGTAGGATCTCTAAAACATTTTTAAAGTACATGTCATTGATAAAGCTAAATACACAATGGTTGTGTAATACAACAGATTAATCATTGAGAAGAGTGAAATTATGCTGTTTTGAAAACTGTGGCAGGTCAGATTTTGTGCCTAATTATATAAGAAGATTTCTCTAAAAAATACACATTATTTCAAAGACTTATTGGCTGTGAAATAAGTTAAGGGTATTTCAAATGGCTTGTCTGCAAAGAAAGGTGAGATGTAGGGAATCACAGAAAGTCGAGGGGAAAATATGTCAATATATACATTGCTATATGGTGAACTAAGCCTTAGGCCAGCAACAATGGAGAGGACCTGACCCTTAGAAATTTACGAGTAAGCTGGAACCTTCCAAAGTTCAAATCTTTATAAGTAAAAAGATTTATTAAAATGAATAACCAAGTGTTTTAATTGACATCAGAAGATCAAACCAATAAACCCTGAGAATATAGAAAAAAGATAAATAAAGATATGAGCAGAACTGAATACAACAGAAAACGTATAAAATTGAGGTGATTTAGTAAGTCCAAAGAATATTCTTTGAAACGATTGAAAAGACACACCTTGATTGAGGAAAACAAAAACATAAGGAAAGAATATACAGAAAGAGTCAGGACAATGTTATAGCAGAGAATATATGAAATGCCAGTAAATTTGAACATTTCTGTAAAAGGGACCATTTCCTAGCTCCTAAAGTTTACCAAAACTGACACAAGAGGAAATCATTTAAGGTCATCATTCTGCTCTTGGCATTCACGGAACGCCCTGGCCTCAGAAGGCAGCATCTGTAGTCCATGGTACCCTGTGGAGAAGGGGCGGGGCTGAGGGAGGTTGGAACACTGCCCTCACAGAGGGAGTGGGTGTTGCCATCTCTGCTGTGACTGAACAAAGGACAGGGGAGCAGGGGGCCCAGGGCAGGTCCCTCAGAGCCCTGCAGCCCCATGGTGTGTCACCAGCATTTAGGCCCAGGCCAAAAGACGCCATCTTTGTCTGCACAGCAGCCTAAACTCTCACCTTTCCACTTAGGCCGCCCTCTTACATGAAGTGTGTGTGGAACCTGTCCACGCAGTACACCTCGCTGCACAGCTAACCATAGGTATGGGCATCGTAACTTCCTGCCAGGTGACCGAAGTTCGCAGGCAGATGGGTACCTGGGACACAGGCGGAGAGGCTCCTACCCAGGCCACAGGCTGCCCACTGCCCTGCCCCAGATCGGGGGCCGCAAATCAGCCCTGTCTGAATCCCCAGCCTCTAGAGGGAATAGTGGACCAACACTTCTTGAAAACGGAGTCCTCACGGGCAACTCATTGGAGATACACAAATAAAGCTTTGCCGACTTTCTGCTGAAACTTACGAGCGTTCACACCTAAGCCTCTTACAAGGTCAGCTGTTTAGCTAAACATGAGCTCCTGATCTAAATTTACACAATAATGAAGAAATCATCTACGAGGGGAGACAATCAGCAAAAACAATCAATACTAGAATTAGATTCCAAAGGCCATCCATCAGATGTTGGAATAATCAGGTGCAAGGCACAAAATATACATAAAACAGACACTGAAACAAGGAACAAGGATGTTTTCAAAGACTGGTAGGATCTCTAAAACATTTTTAAAGAACATGTCATTGATAAAGCTAAATACACAATGGTTGTGTAATACAACAGATTAATCATTGAGAAGAGTGAAATTATGCTGTTTTGAAAACTATGGCAGGTCAGATTTTCTGCCTAATTATATAAGAAGATTTCTCTAAAAAATACACATTATTTCAAAGACTTATTGGCTGTGAAATAAGTTAAGGGTATTTCAAATGGCTTGTCTGCAAAGAAAGGTGAGATGGAGGGAATCACAGAAAGTCGAGGGGAAAATATGTCAATATATACATTGCTATATGGTGAACTAAGCCCTAGGCCAGCAACAATGGTGAGGACCTGACCCTTAGAAACTTACGAGTAAGCTGGAATCTTCCAAAGTTCAAATCTTTATAAGTAAAAAGATTTATTAAAATGAATAACCAAGTGTTTTAATTGACATCAGAAGATCAAACCAATAAACCCTGAGAATATAGAAAAAAGATAAATAAAGATATGAGCAGAACTGAATACAACAGAAAACGTATAAAATTGAGGTGATTTAGTAAGTCCAAAGAATATTCTTTGAAAAGATTGAAAAGCCACACTTTGAGGAAAACAAAAACATAAGGAAAGAATATAAAGAAAGAGTCAGGACAATGTTATAGCAGAGAATATATGAAATGCCAGTAAATTTGAACATTTCTGTAAAAGGGACCATTTCCTAGCTCCTAAAGTTTACCAAAACTGACACAAGAGGAAATCATTTAAGGTCATCATTCTGCCCTTGGCATTCTCGGAACGCCCTGGCCTCAGAAGGCAGCATCTGTAGTCCATGGTACCCTGTGGAGAAGGGGCGGGGCTGAGGGAGGTTGGAACACTGCCCTCACAGAGGGAGTGTGTGTGGACATTTCTGCTTTGACTGAACAAAGGACAAGGGAGCAGGGCATCCAGGGCAGGTCCCTCAGAGCCCTGCAGGCCCAGTGTTGTGTCACCAGCATTTAGGCCCAGGCCAAAAGACGCCTTCTTTTTCTGCACAGCAGCCTAAACTCTCACCTTTCCACTTAGGCCGCCCTCTTACATGAAGTGTGTGTGGAACCTGTCCACGCAGTACACCTCGCTGCACAGCTAACCATAGGTCTGGGCATCGTAACTTCCTGCCAGGTGACCGAAGTTCGCAGGCAGATGGGTACCTGGGACAAAGGCGGAGAGGCTCCTGCCCAGGCCACAGGCTGCCCACTGCCCATGCCCCAGATCGGGGGCCGCAAATCAGCTCTGTCTGAATCCCCATCCTCTAGAGGGAGTAGTGGACCAACACTTCTAGAAAACGGAGTCCTCACGGGCAACTCATTGGAGATACACAAATAAAGCTGTGCCGACTTTCTGCTGAAACTTACGAGTGTTCACACCTAAGCCTCTTACAAGGTCAGCTGTTTAGCTAAACATGAGCTCATGATCTAAATTTACACAATAATGAAGAAATCATCTATGAGGGGAGACAATCAGCAAAAACAATCAATACCAGAATTAGATTCCCAAGGCCATCCATCAGATGTTGGAATAATCAGGTGCAAGGCAGAAAATATACATAAAACTGGAACTGAAACAAGGAACAAGGATGTTTTCAAAGACTGGTAGGATCTCTAAAACATTTTTAAAGTACATGTCATTGATAAAGCTAAATACACAATGGTTGTGTAATACAACAGATTAATCATTGAGAAGAGTGAAATTATGCTGTTTTGAAAACTGTGGCAGGTCAGATTTTGTGCCTAATTATATAAGAAGATTTCTCTAAAAAATACACATTATTTCAAAGACTTATTGGCTGTGAAATAAGTTAAGGGTATTTCAAATGGCTTGTCTGCAAAGAAAGGTGAGATGTAGGGAATCACAGAAAGTCGAGGGGAAAATATGTCAATATATACATTGCTATATGGTGAACTAAGCCTTAGGCCAGCAACAATGGAGAGGACCTGACCCTTAGAAATTTACGAGTAAGCTGGAACCTTCCAAAGTTCAAATCTTTATAAGTAAAAAGATTTATTAAAATGAATAACCAAGTGTTTTAATTGACATCAGAAGATCAAACCAATAAACCCTGAGAATATAGAAAAAAGATAAATAAAGATATGAGCAGAACTGAATACAACAGAAAACGTATAAAATTGAGGTGATTTAGTAAGTCCAAAGAATATTCTTTGAAACGATTGAAAAGACACACCTTGATTGAGGAAAACAAAAACATAAGGAAAGAATATACAGAAAGAGTCAGGACAATGTTATAGCAGAGAATATATGAAATGCCAGTAAATTTGAACATTTCTGTAAAAGGGACCATTTCCTAGCTCCTAAAGTTTACCAAAACTGACACAAGAGGAAATCATTTAAGGTCATCATTCTGCTCTTGGCATTCACGGAACGCCCTGGCCTCAGAAGGCAGCATCTGTAGTCCATGGTACCCTGTGGAGAAGGGGCGGGGCTGAGGGAGGTTGGAACACTGCCCTCACAGAGGGAGTGGGTGTTGCCATCTCTGCTGTGACTGAACAAAGGACAGGGGAGCAGGGGGCCCAGGGCAGGTCCCTCAGAGCCCTGCAGCCCCATGGTGTGTCACCAGCATTTAGGCCCAGGCCAAAAGACGCCATCTTTGTCTGCACAGCAGCCTAAACTCTCACCTTTCCACTTAGGCCGCCCTCTTACATGAAGTGTGTGTGGAACCTGTCCACGCAGTACACCTCGCTGCACAGCTAACCATAGGTATGGGCATCGTAACTTCCTGCCAGGTGACCGAAGTTCGCAGGCAGATGGGTACCTGGGACACAGGCGGAGAGGCTCCTACCCAGGCCACAGGCTGCCCACTGCCCTGCCCCAGATCGGGGGCCGCAAATCAGCCCTGTCTGAATCCCCAGCCTCTAGAGGGAATAGTGGACCAACACTTCTTGAAAACGGAGTCCTCACGGGCAACTCATTGGAGATACACAAATAAAGCTTTGCCGACTTTCTGCTGAAACTTACGAGCGTTCACACCTAAGCCTCTTACAAGGTCAGCTGTTTAGCTAAACATGAGCTCCTGATCTAAATTTACACAATAATGAAGAAATCATCTACGAGGGGAGACAATCAGCAAAAACAATCAATACTAGAATTAGATTCCAAAGGCCATCCATCAGATGTTGGAATAATCAGGTGCAAGGCACAAAATATACATAAAACAGACACTGAAACAAGGAACAAGGATGTTTTCAAAGACTGGTAGGATCTCTAAAACATTTTTAAAGAACATGTCATTGATAAAGCTAAATACACAATGGTTGTGTAATACAACAGATTAATCATTGAGAAGAGTGAAATTATGCTGTTTTGAAAACTATGGCAGGTCAGATTTTCTGCCTAATTATATAAGAAGATTTCTCTAAAAAATACACATTATTTCAAAGACTTATTGGCTGTGAAATAAGTTAAGGGTATTTCAAATGGCTTGTCTGCAAAGAAAGGTGAGATGGAGGGAATCACAGAAAGTCGAGGGGAAAATATGTCAATATATACATTGCTATATGGTGAACTAAGCCCTAGGCCAGCAACAATGGTGAGGACCTGACCCTTAGAAACTTACGAGTAAGCTGGAATCTTCCAAAGTTCAAATCTTTATAAGTAAAAAGATTTATTAAAATGAATAACCAAGTGTTTTAATTGACATCAGAAGATCAAACCAATAAACCCTGAGAATATAGAAAAAAGATAAATAAAGATATGAGCAGAACTGAATACAACAGAAAACGTATAAAATTGAGGTGATTTAGTAAGTCCAAAGAATATTCTTTGAAAAGATTGAAAAGCCACACTTTGAGGAAAACAAAAACATAAGGAAAGAATATAAAGAAAGAGTCAGGACAATGTTATAGCAGAGAATATATGAAATGCCAGTAAATTTGAACATTTCTGTAAAAGGGACCATTTCCTAGCTCCTAAAGTTTACCAAAACTGACACAAGAGGAAATCATTTAAGGTCATCATTCTGCCCTTGGCATTCTCGGAACGCCCTGGCCTCAGAAGGCAGCATCTGTAGTCCATGGTACCCTGTGGAGAAGGGGCGGGGCTGAGGGAGGTTGGAACACTGCCCTCACAGAGGGAGTGTGTGTGGACATTTCTGCTTTGACTGAACAAAGGACAAGGGAGCAGGGCATCCAGGGCAGGTCCCTCAGAGCCCTGCAGGCCCAGTGTTGTGTCACCAGCATTTAGGCCCAGGCCAAAAGACGCCTTCTTTTTCTGCACAGCAGCCTAAACTCTCACCTTTCCACTTAGGCCGCCCTCTTACATGAAGTGTGTGTGGAACCTGTCCACGCAGTACACCTCACTGCACAGCTAACCATAGGTCTGGGCATCGTAACTTCCTGCCAGGTGACCGAAGTTCGCAGGCAGATGGGTACCTGGGACAAAGGCGGAGAGGCTCCTGCCCAGGCCACAGGCTGCCCACTGCCCATGCCCCAGATCGGGGGCCGCAAATCAGCTCTGTCTGAATCCCCATCCTCTAGAGGGAGTAGTGGACCAACACTTCTAGAAAACGGAGTCCTCACGGGCAACTCATTGGAGATACACAAATAAAGCTGTGCCGACTTTCTGCTGAAACTTACGAGTGTTCACACCTAAGCCTCTTACAAGGTCAGCTGTTTAGCTAAACATGAGCTCATGATCTAAATTTACACAATAATGAAGAAATCATCTATGAGGGGAGACAATCAGCAAAAACAATCAATACCAGAATTAGATTCCCAAGGCCATCCATCAGATGTTGGAATAATCAGGTGCAAGGCAGAAAATATACATAAAACTGGAACTGAAACAAGGAACAAGGATGTTTTCAAAGACTGGTAGGATCTCTAAAACATTTTTAAAGTACATGTCATTGATAAAGCTAAATACACAATGGTTGTGTAATACAACAGATTAATCATTGAGAAGAGTGAAATTATGCTGTTTTGAAAACTGTGGCAGGTCAGATTTTGTGCCTAATTATATAAGAAGATTTCTCTAAAAAATACACATTATTTCAAAGACTTATTGGCTGTGAAATAAGTTAAGGGTATTTCAAATGGCTTGTCTGCAAAGAAAGGTGAGATGTAGGGAATCACAGAAAGTCGAGGGGAAAATATGTCAATATATACATTGCTATATGGTGAACTAAGCCTTAGGCCAGCAACAATGGAGAGGACCTGACCCTTAGAAATTTACGAGTAAGCTGGAACCTTCCAAAGTTCAAATCTTTATAAGTAAAAAGATTTATTAAAATGAATAACCAAGTGTTTTAATTGACATCAGAAGATCAAACCAATAAACCCTGAGAATATAGAAAAAAGATAAATAAAGATATGAGCAGAACTGAATACAACAGAAAACGTATAAAATTGAGGTGATTTAGTAAGTCCAAAGAATATTCTTTGAAACGATTGAAAAGACACACCTTGATTGAGGAAAACAAAAACATAAGGAAAGAATATACAGAAAGAGTCAGGACAATGTTATAGCAGAGAATATATGAAATGCCAGTAAATTTGAACATTTCTGTAAAAGGGACCATTTCCTAGCTCCTAAAGTTTACCAAAACTGACACAAGAGGAAATCATTTAAGGTCATCATTCTGCTCTTGGCATTCACGGAACGCCCTGGCCTCAGAAGGCAGCATCTGTAGTCCATGGTACCCTGTGGAGAAGGGGCGGGGCTGAGGGAGGTTGGAACACTGCCCTCACAGAGGGAGTGGGTGTTGCCATCTCTGCTGTGACTGAACAAAGGACAGGGGAGCAGGGGGCCCAGGGCAGGTCCCTCAGAGCCCTGCAGCCCCATGGTGTGTCACCAGCATTTAGGCCCAGGCCAAAAGACGCCATCTTTGTCTGCACAGCAGCCTAAACTCTCACCTTTCCACTTAGGCCGCCCTCTTACATGAAGTGTGTGTGGAACCTGTCCACGCAGTACACCTCGCTGCACAGCTAACCATAGGTATGGGCATCGTAACTTCCTGCCAGGTGACCGAAGTTCGCAGGCAGATGGGTACCTGGGACACAGGCGGAGAGGCTCCTACCCAGGCCACAGGCTGCCCACTGCCCTGCCCCAGATCGGGGGCCGCAAATCAGCCCTGTCTGAATCCCCAGCCTCTAGAGGGAATAGTGGACCAACACTTCTTGAAAACGGAGTCCTCACGGGCAACTCATTGGAGATACACAAATAAAGCTTTGCCGACTTTCTGCTGAAACTTACGAGCGTTCACACCTAAGCCTCTTACAAGGTCAGCTGTTTAGCTAAACATGAGCTCCTGATCTAAATTTACACAATAATGAAGAAATCATCTACGAGGGGAGACAATCAGCAAAAACAATCAATACTAGAATTAGATTCCAAAGGCCATCCATCAGATGTTGGAATAATCAGGTGCAAGGCACAAAATATACATAAAACAGACACTGAAACAAGGAACAAGGATGTTTTCAAAGACTGGTAGGATCTCTAAAACATTTTTAAAGAACATGTCATTGATAAAGCTAAATACACAATGGTTGTGTAATACAACAGATTAATCATTGAGAAGAGTGAAATTATGCTGTTTTGAAAACTATGGCAGGTCAGATTTTCTGCCTAATTATATAAGAAGATTTCTCTAAAAAATACACATTATTTCAAAGACTTATTGGCTGTGAAATAAGTTAAGGGTATTTCAAATGGCTTGTCTGCAAAGAAAGGTGAGATGGAGGGAATCACAGAAAGTCGAGGGGAAAATATGTCAATATATACATTGCTATATGGTGAACTAAGCCCTAGGCCAGCAACAATGGTGAGGACCTGACCCTTAGAAACTTACGAGTAAGCTGGAATCTTCCAAAGTTCAAATCTTTATAAGTAAAAAGATTTATTAAAATGAATAACCAAGTGTTTTAATTGACATCAGAAGATCAAACCAATAAACCCTGAGAATATAGAAAAAAGATAAATAAAGATATGAGCAGAACTGAATACAACAGAAAACGTATAAAATTGAGGTGATTTAGTAAGTCCAAAGAATATTCTTTGAAAAGATTGAAAAGCCACACTTTGAGGAAAACAAAAACATAAGGAAAGAATATAAAGAAAGAGTCAGGACAATGTTATAGCAGAGAATATATGAAATGCCAGTAAATTTGAACATTTCTGTAAAAGGGACCATTTCCTAGCTCCTAAAGTTTACCAAAACTGACACAAGAGGAAATCATTTAAGGTCATCATTCTGCCCTTGGCATTCTCGGAACGCCCTGGCCTCAGAAGGCAGCATCTGTAGTCCATGGTACCCTGTGGAGAAGGGGCGGGGCTGAGGGAGGTTGGAACACTGCCCTCACAGAGGGAGTGTGTGTGGACATTTCTGCTTTGACTGAACAAAGGACAAGGGAGCAGGGCATCCAGGGCAGGTCCCTCAGAGCCCTGCAGGCCCAGTGTTGTGTCACCAGCATTTAGGCCCAGGCCAAAAGACGCCTTCTTTTTCTGCACAGCAGCCTAAACTCTCACCTTTCCACTTAGGCCGCCCTCTTACATGAAGTGTGTGTGGAACCTGTCCACGCAGTACACCTCGCTGCACAGCTAACCATAGGTCTGGGCATCGTAACTTCCTGCCAGGTGACCGAAGTTCGCAGGCAGATGGGTACCTGGGACAAAGGCGGAGAGGCTCCTGCCCAGGCCACAGGCTGCCCACTGCCCATGCCCCAGATCGGGGGCCGCAAATCAGCTCTGTCTGAATCCCCATCCTCTAGAGGGAGTAGTGGACCAACACTTCTAGAAAACGGAGTCCTCACGGGCAACTCATTGGAGATACACAAATAAAGCTGTGCCGACTTTCTGCTGAAACTTACGAGTGTTCACACCTAAGCCTCTTACAAGGTCAGCTGTTTAGCTAAACATGAGCTCATGATCTAAATTTACACAATAATGAAGAAATCATCTATGAGGGGAGACAATCAGCAAAAACAATCAATACCAGAATTAGATTCCCAAGGCCATCCATCAGATGTTGGAATAATCAGGTGCAAGGCAGAAAATATACATAAAACTGGAACTGAAACAAGGAACAAGGATGTTTTCAAAGACTGGTAGGATCTCTAAAACATTTTTAAAGTACATGTCATTGATAAAGCTAAATACACAATGGTTGTGTAATACAACAGATTAATCATTGAGAAGAGTGAAATTATGCTGTTTTGAAAACTGTGGCAGGTCAGATTTTGTGCCTAATTATATAAGAAGATTTCTCTAAAAAATACACATTATTTCAAAGACTTATTGGCTGTGAAATAAGTTAAGGGTATTTCAAATGGCTTGTCTGCAAAGAAAGGTGAGATGTAGGGAATCACAGAAAGTCGAGGGGAAAATATGTCAATATATACATTGCTATATGGTGAACTAAGCCTTAGGCCAGCAACAATGGAGAGGACCTGACCCTTAGAAATTTACGAGTAAGCTGGAACCTTCCAAAGTTCAAATCTTTATAAGTAAAAAGATTTATTAAAATGAATAACCAAGTGTTTTAATTGACATCAGAAGATCAAACCAATAAACCCTGAGAATATAGAAAAAAGATAAATAAAGATATGAGCAGAACTGAATACAACAGAAAACGTATAAAATTGAGGTGATTTAGTAAGTCCAAAGAATATTCTTTGAAACGATTGAAAAGACACACCTTGATTGAGGAAAACAAAAACATAAGGAAAGAATATACAGAAAGAGTCAGGACAATGTTATAGCAGAGAATATATGAAATGCCAGTAAATTTGAACATTTCTGTAAAAGGGACCATTTCCTAGCTCCTAAAGTTTACCAAAACTGACACAAGAGGAAATCATTTAAGGTCATCATTCTGCTCTTGGCATTCACGGAACGCCCTGGCCTCAGAAGGCAGCATCTGTAGTCCATGGTACCCTGTGGAGAAGGGGCGGGGCTGAGGGAGGTTGGAACACTGCCCTCACAGAGGGAGTGGGTGTTGCCATCTCTGCTGTGACTGAACAAAGGACAGGGGAGCAGGGGGCCCAGGGCAGGTCCCTCAGAGCCCTGCAGCCCCATGGTGTGTCACCAGCATTTAGGCCCAGGCCAAAAGACGCCATCTTTGTCTGCACAGCAGCCTAAACTCTCACCTTTCCACTTAGGCCGCCCTCTTACATGAAGTGTGTGTGGAACCTGTCCACGCAGTACACCTCGCTGCACAGCTAACCATAGGTATGGGCATCGTAACTTCCTGCCAGGTGACCGAAGTTCGCAGGCAGATGGGTACCTGGGACACAGGCGGAGAGGCTCCTACCCAGGCCACAGGCTGCCCACTGCCCTGCCCCAGATCGGGGGCCGCAAATCAGCCCTGTCTGAATCCCCAGCCTCTAGAGGGAATAGTGGACCAACACTTCTTGAAAACGGAGTCCTCACGGGCAACTCATTGGAGATACACAAATAAAGCTTTGCCGACTTTCTGCTGAAACTTACGAGCGTTCACACCTAAGCCTCTTACAAGGTCAGCTGTTTAGCTAAACATGAGCTCCTGATCTAAATTTACACAATAATGAAGAAATCATCTACGAGGGGAGACAATCAGCAAAAACAATCAATACTAGAATTAGATTCCAAAGGCCATCCATCAGATGTTGGAATAATCAGGTGCAAGGCACAAAATATACATAAAACAGACACTGAAACAAGGAACAAGGATGTTTTCAAAGACTGGTAGGATCTCTAAAACATTTTTAAAGAACATGTCATTGATAAAGCTAAATACACAATGGTTGTGTAATACAACAGATTAATCATTGAGAAGAGTGAAATTATGCTGTTTTGAAAACTATGGCAGGTCAGATTTTCTGCCTAATTATATAAGAAGATTTCTCTAAAAAATACACATTATTTCAAAGACTTATTGGCTGTGAAATAAGTTAAGGGTATTTCAAATGGCTTGTCTGCAAAGAAAGGTGAGATGGAGGGAATCACAGAAAGTCGAGGGGAAAATATGTCAATATATACATTGCTATATGGTGAACTAAGCCCTAGGCCAGCAACAATGGTGAGGACCTGACCCTTAGAAACTTACGAGTAAGCTGGAATCTTCCAAAGTTCAAATCTTTATAAGTAAAAAGATTTATTAAAATGAATAACCAAGTGTTTTAATTGACATCAGAAGATCAAACCAATAAACCCTGAGAATATAGAAAAAAGATAAATAAAGATATGAGCAGAACTGAATACAACAGAAAACGTATAAAATTGAGGTGATTTAGTAAGTCCAAAGAATATTCTTTGAAAAGATTGAAAAGCCACACTTTGAGGAAAACAAAAACATAAGGAAAGAATATAAAGAAAGAGTCAGGACAATGTTATAGCAGAGAATATATGAAATGCCAGTAAATTTGAACATTTCTGTAAAAGGGACCATTTCCTAGCTCCTAAAGTTTACCAAAACTGACACAAGAGGAAATCATTTAAGGTCATCATTCTGCCCTTGGCATTCTCGGAACGCCCTGGCCTCAGAAGGCAGCATCTGTAGTCCATGGTACCCTGTGGAGAAGGGGCGGGGCTGAGGGAGGTTGGAACACTGCCCTCACAGAGGGAGTGTGTGTGGACATTTCTGCTTTGACTGAACAAAGGACAAGGGAGCAGGGCATCCAGGGCAGGTCCCTCAGAGCCCTGCAGGCCCAGTGTTGTGTCACCAGCATTTAGGCCCAGGCCAAAAGACGCCTTCTTTTTCTGCACAGCAGCCTAAACTCTCACCTTTCCACTTAGGCCGCCCTCTTACATGAAGTGTGTGTGGAACCTGTCCACGCAGTACACCTCGCTGCACAGCTAACCATAGGTCTGGGCATCGTAACTTCCTGCCAGGTGACCGAAGTTCGCAGGCAGATGGGTACCTGGGACAAAGGCGGAGAGGCTCCTGCCCAGGCCACAGGCTGCCCACTGCCCATGCCCCAGATCGGGGGCCGCAAATCAGCTCTGTCTGAATCCCCATCCTCTAGAGGGAGTAGTGGACCAACACTTCTAGAAAACGGAGTCCTCACGGGCAACTCATTGGAGATACACAAATAAAGCTGTGCCGACTTTCTGCTGAAACTTACGAGTGTTCACACCTAAGCCTCTTACAAGGTCAGCTGTTTAGCTAAACATGAGCTCATGATCTAAATTTACACAATAATGAAGAAATCATCTATGAGGGGAGACAATCAGCAAAAACAATCAATACCAGAATTAGATTCCCAAGGCCATCCATCAGATGTTGGAATAATCAGGTGCAAGGCAGAAAATATACATAAAACTGGAACTGAAACAAGGAACAAGGATGTTTTCAAAGACTGGTAGGATCTCTAAAACATTTTTAAAGTACATGTCATTGATAAAGCTAAATACACAATGGTTGTGTAATACAACAGATTAATCATTGAGAAGAGTGAAATTATGCTGTTTTGAAAACTGTGGCAGGTCAGATTTTGTGCCTAATTATATAAGAAGATTTCTCTAAAAAATACACATTATTTCAAAGACTTATTGGCTGTGAAATAAGTTAAGGGTATTTCAAATGGCTTGTCTGCAAAGAAAGGTGAGATGTAGGGAATCACAGAAAGTCGAGGGGAAAATATGTCAATATATACATTGCTATATGGTGAACTAAGCCTTAGGCCAGCAACAATGGAGAGGACCTGACCCTTAGAAATTTACGAGTAAGCTGGAACCTTCCAAAGTTCAAATCTTTATAAGTAAAAAGATTTATTAAAATGAATAACCAAGTGTTTTAATTGACATCAGAAGATCAAACCAATAAACCCTGAGAATATAGAAAAAAGATAAATAAAGATATGAGCAGAACTGAATACAACAGAAAACGTATAAAATTGAGGTGATTTAGTAAGTCCAAAGAATATTCTTTGAAACGATTGAAAAGACACACCTTGATTGAGGAAAACAAAAACATAAGGAAAGAATATACAGAAAGAGTCAGGACAATGTTATAGCAGAGAATATATGAAATGCCAGTAAATTTGAACATTTCTGTAAAAGGGACCATTTCCTAGCTCCTAAAGTTTACCAAAACTGACACAAGAGGAAATCATTTAAGGTCATCATTCTGCTCTTGGCATTCACGGAACGCCCTGGCCTCAGAAGGCAGCATCTGTAGTCCATGGTACCCTGTGGAGAAGGGGCGGGGCTGAGGGAGGTTGGAACACTGCCCTCACAGAGGGAGTGGGTGTTGCCATCTCTGCTGTGACTGAACAAAGGACAGGGGAGCAGGGGGCCCAGGGCAGGTCCCTCAGAGCCCTGCAGCCCCATGGTGTGTCACCAGCATTTAGGCCCAGGCCAAAAGACGCCATCTTTGTCTGCACAGCAGCCTAAACTCTCACCTTTCCACTTAGGCCGCCCTCTTACATGAAGTGTGTGTGGAACCTGTCCACGCAGTACACCTCGCTGCACAGCTAACCATAGGTATGGGCATCGTAACTTCCTGCCAGGTGACCGAAGTTCGCAGGCAGATGGGTACCTGGGACACAGGCGGAGAGGCTCCTACCCAGGCCACAGGCTGCCCACTGCCCTGCCCCAGATCGGGGGCCGCAAATCAGCCCTGTCTGAATCCCCAGCCTCTAGAGGGAATAGTGGACCAACACTTCTTGAAAACGGAGTCCTCACGGGCAACTCATTGGAGATACACAAATAAAGCTTTGCCGACTTTCTGCTGAAACTTACGAGCGTTCACACCTAAGCCTCTTACAAGGTCAGCTGTTTAGCTAAACATGAGCTCCTGATCTAAATTTACACAATAATGAAGAAATCATCTACGAGGGGAGACAATCAGCAAAAACAATCAATACTAGAATTAGATTCCAAAGGCCATCCATCAGATGTTGGAATAATCAGGTGCAAGGCACAAAATATACATAAAACAGACACTGAAACAAGGAACAAGGATGTTTTCAAAGACTGGTAGGATCTCTAAAACATTTTTAAAGAACATGTCATTGATAAAGCTAAATACACAATGGTTGTGTAATACAACAGATTAATCATTGAGAAGAGTGAAATTATGCTGTTTTGAAAACTATGGCAGGTCAGATTTTCTGCCTAATTATATAAGAAGATTTCTCTAAAAAATACACATTATTTCAAAGACTTATTGGCTGTGAAATAAGTTAAGGGTATTTCAAATGGCTTGTCTGCAAAGAAAGGTGAGATGGAGGGAATCACAGAAAGTCGAGGGGAAAATATGTCAATATATACATTGCTATATGGTGAACTAAGCCCTAGGCCAGCAACAATGGTGAGGACCTGACCCTTAGAAACTTACGAGTAAGCTGGAATCTTCCAAAGTTCAAATCTTTATAAGTAAAAAGATTTATTAAAATGAATAACCAAGTGTTTTAATTGACATCAGAAGATCAAACCAATAAACCCTGAGAATATAGAAAAAAGATAAATAAAGATATGAGCAGAACTGAATACAACAGAAAACGTATAAAATTGAGGTGATTTAGTAAGTCCAAAGAATATTCTTTGAAAAGATTGAAAAGCCACACTTTGAGGAAAACAAAAACATAAGGAAAGAATATAAAGAAAGAGTCAGGACAATGTTATAGCAGAGAATATATGAAATGCCAGTAAATTTGAACATTTCTGTAAAAGGGACCATTTCCTAGCTCCTAAAGTTTACCAAAACTGACACAAGAGGAAATCATTTAAGGTCATCATTCTGCCCTTGGCATTCTCGGAACGCCCTGGCCTCAGAAGGCAGCATCTGTAGTCCATGGTACCCTGTGGAGAAGGGGCGGGGCTGAGGGAGGTTGGAACACTGCCCTCACAGAGGGAGTGTGTGTGGACATTTCTGCTTTGACTGAACAAAGGACAAGGGAGCAGGGCATCCAGGGCAGGTCCCTCAGAGCCCTGCAGGCCCAGTGTTGTGTCACCAGCATTTAGGCCCAGGCCAAAAGACGCCTTCTTTTTCTGCACAGCAGCCTAAACTCTCACCTTTCCACTTAGGCCGCCCTCTTACATGAAGTGTGTGTGGAACCTGTCCACGCAGTACACCTCGCTGCACAGCTAACCATAGGTCTGGGCATCGTAACTTCCTGCCAGGTGACCGAAGTTCGCAGGCAGATGGGTACCTGGGACAAAGGCGGAGAGGCTCCTGCCCAGGCCACAGGCTGCCCACTGCCCATGCCCCAGATCGGGGGCCGCAAATCAGCTCTGTCTGAATCCCCATCCTCTAGAGGGAGTAGTGGACCAACACTTCTAGAAAACGGAGTCCTCACGGGCAACTCATTGGAGATACACAAATAAAGCTGTGCCGACTTTCTGCTGAAACTTACGAGTGTTCACACCTAAGCCTCTTACAAGGTCAGCTGTTTAGCTAAACATGAGCTCATGATCTAAATTTACACAATAATGAAGAAATCATCTATGAGGGGAGACAATCAGCAAAAACAATCAATACCAGAATTAGATTCCCAAGGCCATCCATCAGATGTTGGAATAATCAGGTGCAAGGCAGAAAATATACATAAAACTGGAACTGAAACAAGGAACAAGGATGTTTTCAAAGACTGGTAGGATCTCTAAAACATTTTTAAAGTACATGTCATTGATAAAGCTAAATACACAATGGTTGTGTAATACAACAGATTAATCATTGAGAAGAGTGAAATTATGCTGTTTTGAAAACTGTGGCAGGTCAGATTTTGTGCCTAATTATATAAGAAGATTTCTCTAAAAAATACACATTATTTCAAAGACTTATTGGCTGTGAAATAAGTTAAGGGTATTTCAAATGGCTTGTCTGCAAAGAAAGGTGAGATGTAGGGAATCACAGAAAGTCGAGGGGAAAATATGTCAATATATACATTGCTATATGGTGAACTAAGCCTTAGGCCAGCAACAATGGAGAGGACCTGACCCTTAGAAATTTACGAGTAAGCTGGAACCTTCCAAAGTTCAAATCTTTATAAGTAAAAAGATTTATTAAAATGAATAACCAAGTGTTTTAATTGACATCAGAAGATCAAACCAATAAACCCTGAGAATATAGAAAAAAGATAAATAAAGATATGAGCAGAACTGAATACAACAGAAAACGTATAAAATTGAGGTGATTTAGTAAGTCCAAAGAATATTCTTTGAAACGATTGAAAAGACACACCTTGATTGAGGAAAACAAAAACATAAGGAAAGAATATACAGAAAGAGTCAGGACAATGTTATAGCAGAGAATATATGAAATGCCAGTAAATTTGAACATTTCTGTAAAAGGGACCATTTCCTAGCTCCTAAAGTTTACCAAAACTGACACAAGAGGAAATCATTTAAGGTCATCATTCTGCTCTTGGCATTCACGGAACGCCCTGGCCTCAGAAGGCAGCATCTGTAGTCCATGGTACCCTGTGGAGAAGGGGCGGGGCTGAGGGAGGTTGGAACACTGCCCTCACAGAGGGAGTGGGTGTTGCCATCTCTGCTGTGACTGAACAAAGGACAGGGGAGCAGGGGGCCCAGGGCAGGTCCCTCAGAGCCCTGCAGCCCCATGGTGTGTCACCAGCATTTAGGCCCAGGCCAAAAGACGCCATCTTTGTCTGCACAGCAGCCTAAACTCTCACCTTTCCACTTAGGCCGCCCTCTTACATGAAGTGTGTGTGGAACCTGTCCACGCAGTACACCTCGCTGCACAGCTAACCATAGGTATGGGCATCGTAACTTCCTGCCAGGTGACCGAAGTTCGCAGGCAGATGGGTACCTGGGACACAGGCGGAGAGGCTCCTACCCAGGCCACAGGCTGCCCACTGCCCTGCCCCAGATCGGGGGCCGCAAATCAGCCCTGTCTGAATCCCCAGCCTCTAGAGGGAATAGTGGACCAACACTTCTTGAAAACGGAGTCCTCACGGGCAACTCATTGGAGATACACAAATAAAGCTTTGCCGACTTTCTGCTGAAACTTACGAGCGTTCACACCTAAGCCTCTTACAAGGTCAGCTGTTTAGCTAAACATGAGCTCCTGATCTAAATTTACACAATAATGAAGAAATCATCTACGAGGGGAGACAATCAGCAAAAACAATCAATACTAGAATTAGATTCCAAAGGCCATCCATCAGATGTTGGAATAATCAGGTGCAAGGCACAAAATATACATAAAACAGACACTGAAACAAGGAACAAGGATGTTTTCAAAGACTGGTAGGATCTCTAAAACATTTTTAAAGAACATGTCATTGATAAAGCTAAATACACAATGGTTGTGTAATACAACAGATTAATCATTGAGAAGAGTGAAATTATGCTGTTTTGAAAACTATGGCAGGTCAGATTTTCTGCCTAATTATATAAGAAGATTTCTCTAAAAAATACACATTATTTCAAAGACTTATTGGCTGTGAAATAAGTTAAGGGTATTTCAAATGGCTTGTCTGCAAAGAAAGGTGAGATGGAGGGAATCACAGAAAGTCGAGGGGAAAATATGTCAATATATACATTGCTATATGGTGAACTAAGCCCTAGGCCAGCAACAATGGTGAGGACCTGACCCTTAGAAACTTACGAGTAAGCTGGAATCTTCCAAAGTTCAAATCTTTATAAGTAAAAAGATTTATTAAAATGAATAACCAAGTGTTTTAATTGACATCAGAAGATCAAACCAATAAACCCTGAGAATATAGAAAAAAGATAAATAAAGATATGAGCAGAACTGAATACAACAGAAAACGTATAAAATTGAGGTGATTTAGTAAGTCCAAAGAATATTCTTTGAAAAGATTGAAAAGCCACACTTTGAGGAAAACAAAAACATAAGGAAAGAATATAAAGAAAGAGTCAGGACAATGTTATAGCAGAGAATATATGAAATGCCAGTAAATTTGAACATTTCTGTAAAAGGGACCATTTCCTAGCTCCTAAAGTTTACCAAAACTGACACAAGAGGAAATCATTTAAGGTCATCATTCTGCCCTTGGCATTCTCGGAACGCCCTGGCCTCAGAAGGCAGCATCTGTAGTCCATGGTACCCTGTGGAGAAGGGGCGGGGCTGAGGGAGGTTGGAACACTGCCCTCACAGAGGGAGTGTGTGTGGACATTTCTGCTTTGACTGAACAAAGGACAAGGGAGCAGGGCATCCAGGGCAGGTCCCTCAGAGCCCTGCAGGCCCAGTGTTGTGTCACCAGCATTTAGGCCCAGGCCAAAAGACGCCTTCTTTTTCTGCACAGCAGCCTAAACTCTCACCTTTCCACTTAGGCCGCCCTCTTACATGAAGTGTGTGTGGAACCTGTCCACGCAGTACACCTCGCTGCACAGCTAACCATAGGTCTGGGCATCGTAACTTCCTGCCAGGTGACCGAAGTTCGCAGGCAGATGGGTACCTGGGACAAAGGCGGAGAGGCTCCTGCCCAGGCCACAGGCTGCCCACTGCCCATGCCCCAGATCGGGGGCCGCAAATCAGCTCTGTCTGAATCCCCATCCTCTAGAGGGAGTAGTGGACCAACACTTCTAGAAAACGGAGTCCTCACGGGCAACTCATTGGAGATACACAAATAAAGCTGTGCCGACTTTCTGCTGAAACTTACGAGTGTTCACACCTAAGCCTCTTACAAGGTCAGCTGTTTAGCTAAACATGAGCTCATGATCTAAATTTACACAATAATGAAGAAATCATCTATGAGGGGAGACAATCAGCAAAAACAATCAATACCAGAATTAGATTCCCAAGGCCATCCATCAGATGTTGGAATAATCAGGTGCAAGGCAGAAAATATACATAAAACTGGAACTGAAACAAGGAACAAGGATGTTTTCAAAGACTGGTAGGATCTCTAAAACATTTTTAAAGTACATGTCATTGATAAAGCTAAATACACAATGGTTGTGTAATACAACAGATTAATCATTGAGAAGAGTGAAATTATGCTGTTTTGAAAACTGTGGCAGGTCAGATTTTGTGCCTAATTATATAAGAAGATTTCTCTAAAAAATACACATTATTTCAAAGACTTATTGGCTGTGAAATAAGTTAAGGGTATTTCAAATGGCTTGTCTGCAAAGAAAGGTGAGATGTAGGGAATCACAGAAAGTCGAGGGGAAAATATGTCAATATATACATTGCTATATGGTGAACTAAGCCTTAGGCCAGCAACAATGGAGAGGACCTGACCCTTAGAAATTTACGAGTAAGCTGGAACCTTCCAAAGTTCAAATCTTTATAAGTAAAAAGATTTATTAAAATGAATAACCAAGTGTTTTAATTGACATCAGAAGATCAAACCAATAAACCCTGAGAATATAGAAAAAAGATAAATAAAGATATGAGCAGAACTGAATACAACAGAAAACGTATAAAATTGAGGTGATTTAGTAAGTCCAAAGAATATTCTTTGAAACGATTGAAAAGACACACCTTGATTGAGGAAAACAAAAACATAAGGAAAGAATATACAGAAAGAGTCAGGACAATGTTATAGCAGAGAATATATGAAATGCCAGTAAATTTGAACATTTCTGTAAAAGGGACCATTTCCTAGCTCCTAAAGTTTACCAAAACTGACACAAGAGGAAATCATTTAAGGTCATCATTCTGCTCTTGGCATTCACGGAACGCCCTGGCCTCAGAAGGCAGCATCTGTAGTCCATGGTACCCTGTGGAGAAGGGGCGGGGCTGAGGGAGGTTGGAACACTGCCCTCACAGAGGGAGTGGGTGTTGCCATCTCTGCTGTGACTGAACAAAGGACAGGGGAGCAGGGGGCCCAGGGCAGGTCCCTCAGAGCCCTGCAGCCCCATGGTGTGTCACCAGCATTTAGGCCCAGGCCAAAAGACGCCATCTTTGTCTGCACAGCAGCCTAAACTCTCACCTTTCCACTTAGGCCGCCCTCTTACATGAAGTGTGTGTGGAACCTGTCCACGCAGTACACCTCGCTGCACAGCTAACCATAGGTATGGGCATCGTAACTTCCTGCCAGGTGACCGAAGTTCGCAGGCAGATGGGTACCTGGGACACAGGCGGAGAGGCTCCTACCCAGGCCACAGGCTGCCCACTGCCCTGCCCCAGATCGGGGGCCGCAAATCAGCCCTGTCTGAATCCCCAGCCTCTAGAGGGAATAGTGGACCAACACTTCTTGAAAACGGAGTCCTCACGGGCAACTCATTGGAGATACACAAATAAAGCTTTGCCGACTTTCTGCTGAAACTTACGAGCGTTCACACCTAAGCCTCTTACAAGGTCAGCTGTTTAGCTAAACATGAGCTCCTGATCTAAATTTACACAATAATGAAGAAATCATCTACGAGGGGAGACAATCAGCAAAAACAATCAATACTAGAATTAGATTCCAAAGGCCATCCATCAGATGTTGGAATAATCAGGTGCAAGGCACAAATATACATAAAACAGACACTGAAACAAGGAACAAGGATGTTTTCAAAGACTGGTAGGATCTCTAAAACATTTTTAAAGAACATGTCATTGATAAAGCTAAATACACAATGGTTGTGTAATACAACAGATTAATCATTGAGAAGAGTGAAATTATGCTGTTTTGAAAACTATGGCAGGTCAGATTTTCTGCCTAATTATATAAGAAGATTTCTCTAAAAAATACACATTATTTCAAAGACTTATTGGCTGTGAAATAAGTTAAGGGTATTTCAAATGGCTTGTCTGCAAAGAAAGGTGAGATGGAGGGAATCACAGAAAGTCGAGGGGAAAATATGTCAATATATACATTGCTATATGGTGAACTAAGCCCTAGGCCAGCAACAATGGTGAGGACCTGACCCTTAGAAACTTACGAGTAAGCTGGAATCTTCCAAAGTTCAAATCTTTATAAGTAAAAAGATTTATTAAAATGAATAACCAAGTGTTTTAATTGACATCAGAAGATCAAACCAATAAACCCTGAGAATATAGAAAAAAGATAAATAAAGATATGAGCAGAACTGAATACAACAGAAAACGTATAAAATTGAGGTGATTTAGTAAGTCCAAAGAATATTCTTTGAAAAGATTGAAAAGCCACACTTTGAGGAAAACAAAAACATAAGGAAAGAATATAAAGAAAGAGTCAGGACAATGTTATAGCAGAGAATATATGAAATGCCAGTAAATTTGAACATTTCTGTAAAAGGGACCATTTCCTAGCTCCTAAAGTTTACCAAAACTGACACAAGAGGAAATCATTTAAGGTCATCATTCTGCCCTTGGCATTCTCGGAACGCCCTGGCCTCAGAAGGCAGCATCTGTAGTCCATGGTACCCTGTGGAGAAGGGGCGGGGCTGAGGGAGGTTGGAACACTGCCCTCACAGAGGGAGTGTGTGTGGACATTTCTGCTTTGACTGAACAAAGGACAAGGGAGCAGGGCATCCAGGGGCAGGTCCCTCAGAGCCCTGCAGGCCCAGTGTTGTGTCACCAGCATTTAGGCCCAGGCCAAAAGACGCCTTCTTTTTCTGCACAGCAGCCTAAACTCTCACCTTTCCACTTAGGCCGCCCTCTTACATGAAGTGTGTGTGGAACCTGTCCACGCAGTACACCTCGCTGCACAGCTAACCATAGGTCTGGGCATCGTAACTTCCTGCCAGGTGACCGAAGTTCGCAGGCAGATGGGTACCTGGGACAAAGGCGGAGAGGCTCCTGCCCAGGCCACAGGCTGCCCACTGCCCATGCCCCAGATCGGGGGCCGCAAATCAGCTCTGTCTGAATCCCCATCCTCTAGAGGGAGTAGTGGACCAACACTTCTAGAAAACGGAGTCCTCACGGGCAACTCATTGGAGATACACAAATAAAGCTGTGCCGACTTTCTGCTGAAACTTACGAGTGTTCACACCTAAGCCTCTTACAAGGTCAGCTGTTTAGCTAAACATGAGCTCATGATCTAAATTTACACAATAATGAAGAAATCATCTATGAGGGGAGACAATCAGCAAAAACAATCAATACCAGAATTAGATTCCCAAGGCCATCCATCAGATGTTGGAATAATCAGGTGCAAGGCAGAAAATATACATAAAACTGGAACTGAAACAAGGAACAAGGATGTTTTCAAAGACTGGTAGGATCTCTAAAACATTTTTAAAGTACATGTCATTGATAAAGCTAAATACACAATGGTTGTGTAATACAACAGATTAATCATTGAGAAGAGTGAAATTATGCTGTTTTGAAAACTGTGGCAGGTCAGATTTTGTGCCTAATTATATAAGAAGATTTCTCTAAAAAATACACATTATTTCAAAGACTTATTGGCTGTGAAATAAGTTAAGGGTATTTCAAATGGCTTGTCTGCAAAGAAAGGTGAGATGTAGGGAATCACAGAAAGTCGAGGGGAAAATATGTCAATATATACATTGCTATATGGTGAACTAAGCCTTAGGCCAGCAACAATGGAGAGGACCTGACCCTTAGAAATTTACGAGTAAGCTGGAACCTTCCAAAGTTCAAATCTTTATAAGTAAAAAGATTTATTAAAATGAATAACCAAGTGTTTTAATTGACATCAGAAGATCAAACCAATAAACCCTGAGAATATAGAAAAAAGATAAATAAAGATATGAGCAGAACTGAATACAACAGAAAACGTATAAAATTGAGGTGATTTAGTAAGTCCAAA